>NC_037329.1:9791912-10097849 GCF_002263795.3 Bos taurus | reverse complement strand
GTCTTTTAATTTCATGGCTGCAGTCACCATCAGTATTGATTTTGGAGTCCAGAAAAATAAAGTCTGACACTGTTTCTACTGTTTCCCCATCTATTTCCCATGAAGTGATGGGACCGGATGCCATAATCTTCGTTTTCTGAATGTTGAGCTTTAAGCCAACTTTTTCACTCTCCACTTTCACTTTCATCAAGAGGCTTTTGAGTTCCTCTTCACTTTCTGCCATAAGGGTGGTGTCATCTGTATAAATGAGGTTATAGATATTTCTCCCAGCAATCTTGATTCCAGCTTGTGTTTCCATGTCCAGCATTTCTCATGATGTACTCTGCATATAAGTTAAATAAACAGGGTGACAATATACAGCCTTGACGTACTCCTTTTCCTATTTGGAACCAGTCTGTTGTTCCATGTCCAGTTCTAACTGTTGCTTCCTGACCTGCATACAAATTTCTCAAGAGGCAGATCAGGGGGTCTGGTATTCCCATCTCTTTCAGAATTTTCCACAGTTTACTGTGATCCACACAGTCAAAGGCTTTGGCATAGTCAATAAAGCAGAAATAGATGTTTTTCTGGAACTCTCTTGCTTTTTTGATGATCCAGTGGATGTTGGCAATTTGATCTCTGGTTCCTCTGCCTTTTCTAAAACCAGCTTGAACATCTGGAAGTTCACGGTCATGTATTGCTGAAGCCTGGCTTGGAGAATTTTGAGCATTACTTTACTAGCATGTGAGATGACTGCAATTGTGTGGTAGTTTGAGCATTCTTTGGCATTGCCTTTCTTTGGGATTGGAATGAAAACTGACCTTTTCCAGTCCTGTGGCCACTGCTGAGTTTTCCAAATTTGCTGGCATATTGAGTGCAGCGCTTTCACAGCATCATCTTTCAGGATTTGAAATAGCTCAACTGGAATTCCATCACCTCCACTAGCTTTGTTTGTAGTGATGCTTTCTAAGGCCCACTTGACTTCACATTCCAGGATGTCTGGCTCTAGGTCAGTGATCATACCATCGTGATTATCTTGGTCGTGAAGATCTTTTTTGTACAGTTCTTCTGTGTATTCTTGCCACCTCTTCTTAATATCTTCTGCTTCTGTTACGTCCATACCATTTCTGTCCTTTATCGAGCCCATATTTGTATGAAATGTTTCTTTCATGTCTCTGATTTTCTTAAAGAGATCCCTAGTCTTTCCCATTCTGTTCTTTTCCTCTATTTCTTTGCATTGATCGCTGAAGAAGGCTTTCTTATCTCTTCTTGCTGTTCTTTGGAACTCTGCATTCAGATATTCATATCTTTCCTTTTTTCCTTTGCTCTTTGCTTCTCTTCTTTTCACAGCTATTTGTAAGGCCTCCCCAGACAGCTATTTTGCTTTTTTGCATTTCTTTTCCATGGGAATGGTCTTTTTTTTTTAATTTTATTTTTTAATTTTTTAATGATCCCTGTCTCCTGTACAATGTCACGAACCTCATTCTACAGTTCATCAGGCACTCTATCAGATCTAGGCCCTTAAATCTATTTCTCACTTCCACTGTATAATCATAAGGGATTTGATTTAGGTCATACCTGAATGGAACCATTACAACAACACATTTTTGCAACCAACAAAAAATAAGTTTATTTATTCCCGTAGCATAAAAATTCATGCTTCAAGATTCCACGAACACTTAGAAAGCATTTTCTGTCTCCTGTTGTTTGTAGAAGCTTTTTCCCGGCAAAAAGTTGTTGAGATGCTTGAAGAAGTGCAGGTCAGTTGGCAAGAGATTAGGTGAAAATGGCAAATGAGGCAAAATTTCGTAGCCTAATTCATTCAACTTTTGAAGCATTGGTTATGTGACATGTGGTCAGGAGTTGTCATGGAAAAGAACTGGGCCCTTTCTGTTGACCAATGCCAGCTTCAGGCATTACAGTTTTCGATGCATCTCATCAATTTGCAGAGAATACTTCTCGGATGTGATGGTTTCGCCGGGATTCAGAAAACTGTAGTGGATCAGACCAGCGACAGACCACCAAACAGTGACCATGACTTTTTTTTTAGTGCAAGTTTGGCTTTGTGAAGTGCTTTGGAGCTTCTTCTCAGTCCAACCACTGAGCTGGTCATCATTGGTTGTTGCATAAAATCCATTTTTCATTGCACATCACAATCCGATGAAGAAATTGTTCATTGTTGTTGCCTAGAAGAGAAGACGACACTTCAAAATGACCATTTTTTTTATTTGCAGTCAGCTCATGAAGCACCCACTTATCGAGCTTTTTCACCTTTCCAATTTGTTTCAAATGCCAAATGTCTATAGAATGGTCGATGGGGAGTTCTTCGGCAGCTTCACATGTAGTTGTATGAGAATCAGTTTCAATGATGCTTTCAGTTAGCTGTTGTCAACTTCCGATGGCCAGTCACTGCGCTTCTCATCTTCAAGGCTCTTGTCTCCTTTGCAAAACTTCTTGAGCCACCACTGCACTGTAGGTTCATTAGCAGTTCCTGGGCCAAGTGTGCTGTTGATCTTGCAAGGTGTCTACACAGCTTAACAATGCACTTTGAACTCGAATAAGAAAATAGCTTGTATTAGCTTTCTGTCTAACATCATTTCCATAGTCTAAAATATAAAATACACAGCAAGTAATAAGTCATCAGCAAAAAAACGTAAAGCAATAAACGTGCATTAAAATGATGTTTAACATAACCACATTTATTTAAGAACATATTTCAATATCAAACAGCAAAGTACAACAAAACTGAAATTACTTTTGTACCAACCTAAGAACTAGGAAGAAAGTCTACGATATGCAAAATTTTACATTTAGGCTGGTGGAAAGAGGGGGAGTGGTATCCCACTGGGAAGGGAATAAGTGGGCTTCAATATTATTTGGCAACATTCTATTTCCTAATTTAAGTGAGAGATACACTGTTTGGTGTGTATGATATATTTTACAATGAAAAAATATTAAATTTCCAGTGGTTTCACTTCTCACCACCTAAGAATAAAATTTAGAATCCTAAGTTTGATGTACAAAAGCCAACATGATGTAGCCCTTGACTCCCAGTTCATTCTCAATTTTGAATTGTCTCTTACCTCTGCTTTTAACTATTTCTTCCTGATTTTTGTAGAATTGGCTCCTTTGCACCATTCAAGTCTCAGTTCAGATGTCATCATTCCAGAGAGACAAAATCAGAAACATATCTACTCTCCATGATATTAATAAAGTTTTTGATAAAACATTTTTTGGTATATATCTTTTGTCAATTGATATCCCAATACAACAGAAAATAAGTATAGGAAAATTGGAGACAACATTGCTTTGTTGGATTAACCTTTGTCAAATAGAACTAAAAGAGCCTGTAGTGGAATGGAGAATGAATCCATTAGAAGCAAGTTGTATTGTTATTTTAAAAGCCGACTATAACACATCTTAACTTATAGATAATTTGGTTGATTTCATGTTCCTGAATGATTATAGGTTGCTAATGTAAACATTCTATTTATAGTGCTTAATTCAGGGACTTGTTATTCTTTTTCTGAACTTTCACCCCAATCAAATTCTACTGCATTATCATTAATACTCCTCTACTTCCCCAATTTCAATTCCAGGGTTTTCTTAAATTGACTCCAGTCATTTACAGTTAACAACTGAATATACTGGGGGCGAGGGTGGGGGGAGGCGGGGGTAGGGAGCAGGGGTGGAGCTTGACTGATTTCAAGTTCAGATTAATTCATCAGACATAAATAGCTTGCATATTTCCTTTTGGAGACGAAAAAGAATACCACTCACTACTTCAAAGGAACACAAGCAATTATCTGTATTTCTGTATTCTATCTTTATACTACTTATTAGTCCATTTGTTACTTAGACCAATTAGTTTAGGTTGCTGAAGATATTATTCAATATGTAGGAAAGTAGTTGCTTTGTTGTAACCTTATTATTCTTTTTTTCTAATTTTTACTGAAACCAGTTTTGCACATTTTAAAATGTTCATTTTATTTCAAGCATTAATTCCCTGTCTCCTTGTTTTGCCCAGTATGTCTCAAAAGAATTTGGTTTAATTTAAGGCATTATTTCTAGTTTCTGGAAACATGATGCATTTACCAAATGTCGTTACAAAGTTCAGTTGCTTAAAACTGGAATCTATAAATAATACCTACTATATTTCTGACAATGGCTTTGGTGTCATTTCAACATAATGCAAGAGGTGACTGATACAGTTTTTCTTAAAATCTTTGACTTTATTTTGACCAGGATGATTCTAAATATGTCTACAGTTGCTTCTATGTTACCTATTAACAAAAATATTTAACTGCAATAATGTACCACAGAGAACTTTACTAATGCTTCCCAGGTGGCTCAGCAGTGAAGAATCCGCCTGCCAAAGCAGGAGACTCGGGTTTGATCTCTGGATCGGGAAGAATCCCTGGAGAAGAAAATGGTAAACCACTTCAGTATTCTGGCCTGGGAAATTCGATGGACAGAGGAGCCTGGCAGGCTCTAGTCCATGGGGTCGCCAAAAGTCAGACATGAAATAGCAACTAAACAACAAAATGTACCAAACTAAAGTTCTGATTCGGGTTCTGTACAATGCTGCAAAGTGAAAACATATACAACCATCAGATATAATCAACATCTAAATCTCTGTAAAAGAAAAAACTGAACCACACTCTATAACTCCATTATAAAAAGTGTTTAAAATTTTCAACGTTTTCCATTCTTATCAGGGTGTAAGCATTTCTCAAACACTTGAGAATTTACTGGGTAGGATTACCAAGTGTCCCTCCATGCAGTATTCCTTTTTGTATCATCACAACCTAGTTTGTCTATGGCTCAGACGGTAAAGCGTCTGTCTACGATGTGGGAGACCCGGGTTCAATCTCTGGGTTGGGAAGATCCCTCGGAGAAGGAAATAGCAATCCACTCCAGTACTATTGCCTGGAAAATCCCGTGGATAGAGGATCCTGGTAGGCTACAGTCCATGGGGTCGCTAAGAGTCGGATACGACTGAGCTACGTCACGTCACGTCAGCAAGTGTCCCTCCATGTAGTATTCCTTTTTTGTATCACCACTGATAAAGGATGTTTCCTCTATTGCTTACAAAAATTAAACTATAAAATTTTAAAATTAAGTAAATCCAAAATCTTTTGTAAAATCGTGTCAGCTTAAGTATAAATGCTGGTTAAAAATTAGAAGCATTCACATCAAAATTATAATCTGCACCACAGTGAGTTGCAAGCTCAGCCGGGTCCAACTCTTTGTGATCCCACAGACTGTAGCCCACCTGGGTCCTCTGCCCACGGGATGTTCCCAGCAAGAATACTGGAGTGGGTTGCCACTTCCTACTTCTGGGAATCTTCTGACCCAGGGATTGAACCTGCATCTCCTGCATTGGCAGGTGAATTCTTTATCACTGCGCCACCTGGGCAAGCCCCCTGCATTGCAGTTGAGGCCACTAAATGCAAGAGGATTTGCATTGACAGTAGAACTACATTAAGAATTTATCTGAATTGCTATTTTAATCCATCCTAGGAATGAGAGAGGGACAGCACCACGGTGAGAGGTGTGAAGACTTAAAACTCATTGTATTTAATGGGTCCAATAATGTAATGAGAGGTAATAACCCACCCAGACTGACAAGAGTTCATACCTCAGTTCCCTGTCCCTCAAAAGTCTAATTTTTTTTCTTTCTTGGCACATTAGAAATACACATAGGATAGAAAGTACTTCTATCCTATTACATGATTATGCCTAAAGGGTCCACATACACCTGTGTAGATTTGAATTTTTATACTGTCTTCCTTGAAGTCTCTTCCTACCAGGTCCTGAAACTGGTAGAATACAAAATCAGAATTTTTATTTATCTGTTTGTAATTTCTGATCTTTACCATTTTAAAATAATTCTAGTTTAAAAAATAAAGCTTTCCATTCTATGCTCTTCAAAGAATAAAGGACAAAAATGATAAAGATATCGTGTTTCCATGACAAATCTACCTTATGATTATTATTTTTTAAAAAAACAAAAATTAATATCACTTAGGAGGAAGGTGAAAAGAACATAAAATTTCTGTGGCATATAGTCTAACAATAAGAATTTTCCCCAAGTTTCTCATCATAATATTCCATAAAATTATAGAGTCCATTTTTTAATAATTCTGCAAGACAATATACCATTTATTTTACTAATTTTGCTCTTCAAATATAATTACAAAACACTTTATTTAAAAGTGTAAATCTTGCTTACTTTAATAAATACTAATTCTTATTGTGTGATTTACTGGTGTTGACAAATGTGGTTCACAGCATTTTATACACCTCTACATTCAGAAACAATTTCACCATCCTTAAGCAACAACAAGAGCTAAGATATAGCTATCTGCTGCTCCAAATTTAATTCAGAAGATCAGAAACATACCTACTATGAGTCATGTTAGTTATTATCAGAAAATATTGCTTTGAATTGCTCAGGCGCAGTAACCCAAAGAGAGGAGAAACAAGATTATTAGCTACTTGGTATACTTGTCTGTAGTATTTGGATTAGTAAAAGTCAGGATCAAAGCATAAGACACCCAGTGGTAGGCAGAGCTCTGAGATTGCCCCCAAGATTCCTGCTCCTGGTGAGCACACTCTATATTATCCCTCTCCCTTCAGTGTGGGTAGAACTTGAGCATGATGAGAGAGTTGCTTTTTGATTAGGCTTCAGAAAACTTCATCTTACAAGACAAAAGTCAGAATTTTCCTGCTGTCTATGAAGAAACAAGTTTCCATGAGATCTATAACTTCAAAGAATGAATTCTGTCAGTAATCTGAATGAGCTTGAAAGATAACCTCGAGTTCCAGATGAGAACTCTAGTTCCACCCAAACCTTGATTTAAGCCTTGTGAGACCAAGAGCAGAGGGCACAGTGAAACCATGCTGGCCTCCTGACCCACACAAATTGTGAGATAGTAAAGCTGAAATGGATATATTTATGTGTAAAGATTTGTATTTGACAGTCAATTTGAAGTCCTTGGAATGTGCCATTATTTCCCTAAAATTTGATTTGTTTTCTATCCTTACCAATATTTTGTTAATAAATATGAAAAAAATTAAGATTGCATTAAAAGTGAGTGTGGTAAACTGTTATTTGAATAGCACTTATCTGAAATATCTAATATCTATATTTTTGGATCTAATTCTTTTGCCCCAGAAAAATACATTTTAAAGAGAAAATTCATGACATAGATTTTATGATCCACTTCAGAAGTATTGGTTGAAGAGAAAATTAACATCCTTATCATGCACATGTAGTTTATACTAAACAAAATATTATTTCACCTTAAATTTCTGAGTGAAAAGACAAAAGAAACATTAATGTATTCATAGAGTTACAATTCACAGGCTAACATCAGCCTATATAATGTATAAGCTATGAATTGTTTAAGTACTTCTCATATTTAAATTTTATCTGCTACAATATCCTTCAAAACATTTACCTTTTTCCTATGTTCAACATTTCTGGTGCCTGGTCAATAAATAATTATAGATTATATTATAATTGAAAGATAACAGGGCAATGCTATAATTTCCTTAAAGCTGCTATCATATGATGTATATGTATTTATTCTATTTTTTAAAGGTTGACTATTTTAAAGCTGCAGTTCTTACCTCTTTCACCTTGGCCTTAACTATATCTCACTGGTTAAAAAGAATTACCGAGTTATAGAAACAATAAAATTATTCTTCTTATTCACAAAGCAATCTCAGATTGGTACATTCTTTATTTTGTTATTTTAAATGTTTTAAACATACAGAAAAAATGCAAATAATATAATGAAAAAAATCATCATAGCTTGAACTATTATTTGTATTAGATTATATCAGTTTAAAATGCTAGAATAAAAGAATATTAGCTTGGTTAAAATGATTTGTATGCTTCTCCACATAAACTTTTGCACCTAACTATCTCAGAGCTAACCAATCTCCAGAATTTGATGTCACAAAGATATTCACTTATTGTTGTTGTTATTTAGCCGGTAAGTCGTGTCTGACTCTTTGCAGCCCCATGGACTACAGCACATCAGGTTTCCCTATACTTCACCATCTCCCAAGTGTTTGCTCAAATTCATGTCCATTGAGTCAACGATGTCATCCAACCATCTCATCCTCTGCTGTCCCCTTTTCCTCCTGCCATCAATCTTTCCCAACATCTGGGTCTTTTCCAGTGAGTTGGTTCTTCACATCAGGTGGCCAAATTATTAGGGCTTCAGCTTCAGCATCAACCCTTCCAATGAATATTCAAGGTTGGTTTCCTTTAGAATGGACTGGTTTGATCTCCTTGTTGTCCAAGGGACTCTCAAGATATTTTCTTTTAAATTTTTGAAGAAAAAAAAATTCACATTGAAAGCTTTAATCCACTTGGAAAATTCCTTTGCTTTGGCTTGAGATAATTGTGTCTTTTTTAAAAACATAGATGATGAATTATCCAGGCTCCACATAATGACTAGATGTTCTTTCCTCTTATTTGCAGTTCCACTGATGTGTTTACATTCACATCTCTGTTCAGTTCAGTTCAGTCACTCAGTCGTGTCCGACTCTTTGTGACTCCATAGACTGCAGCACACCAGGCTTCCCTACTCATCACTAAATCTTGGAGCTTACCTAAGCTCATGTCCATCAAGTCAGTGATGCCATCCATCTCTGTGTTAACAGAGATAGTAACAGATCACTTTATATATATTTGTGCATAATACTAATTCTGGTCTCTCTCTATTAGGTTTTTAGGACTATTCTTGTAACAACAAAATACAATTGTATTTCTATAGACTTAAATATCATGAAAATTAATAGGGAAAGATTCTTGACTTCAGTCATCTCCAGAATTATCTGCCTATTCTTGACTCTTTTCTCTTCTATGTTAATAAGGGATGGCTTGACACCCTTCCTGGAGAAATTTTTTCATTGTAATCATATTTGATTATAACCTGAGAAGGGATGAATTATTTAACATAGTGGGTAAACACTGCTTATTTTTTTTCACCCTTCTGTATGATTTTATGTTTCTCCATATACATCTTGCACACTGTTAGGTTTGCTCCTATTATCTTATAAATTTTGTTATTTTAAAAATAATTTTCTTAATATTTATTTTGAAATAGTATGTTACAACTTTTGTGGGCATGTCTTTTTTAATTTGACTTATCTTTTTATTTTTATTTTTGGCTGTGCTGGGCCTTCAATGCTATGTGGGCTTTACTCTAGTGGCAGGGAGCAGGGGCTACTCTTGATTTCTGTGGGAGGACTTCACATTGCAGGGGATTCTCTTGTTGTGGAGCACAGAGTCTAGAGTGCATGGGCTTCAGTAGTTGGAGCACATGGGCTTAGTAGTTTTGGCTCCCAGGACTCTTTACCACTGAGCCACCAGGGAAGCCCCTATGTTATTTTAAATAGAATTTTTTTGCATATTATATATTCTGGTTAGCAATTTTTGGTATATAGAGTTTTTACCATTTTTTTTAATGTTACCTTGTCTTCAGGAAATTACTAAGCCCATAGTTTTAATAGATTCTTTAGGATTTTCTACAGAAATAATTGTAGCATCTGAAAATAAAAGAAGTGGATACATTTTTGTTTCAAAATTGTATCTCATTTGCTTCCTTATTGCATTGGTTAAGACTTCTATTACAAGGATGAAAAAAAGAAATGCATTTTGCCTTATTCTTGACTTTACTGAGAATTCTTCTGCAATTTTACCATCATTGTGCTTAATATAAAAACATTTTAGAATAATTTTAAAGGGTAGCAGTTAATTTCCTTTCTTAATTTGCTAGTGGCTTTTCGCCTGAAGAATGTTAAATTTATCAATTCATTTTTCTGCATCAGAGAAGTGATCCTTTACCCTCCTCAATCTATGATGTTGAAAATTTCTTGCATTTCTGTTATGTTTCATTGGATTGAGATGTAATGATTTTACATAATGCTGAATGAATTTGAGCTGTGAGTAGATACTTAGAATCTATTTCAGTTCATAAATGAGATCGATCTATAATTTTATTACCTTGTACTAAGTTACTCAGTTTTTGTATCAAAGTAATGCCGCTGCTGCTGCTGCTGCTAAGTCGCTTCAGTCGTGTCTGACTCTATGCAACCCCATAGATGGTAGCCCACCAGGCTCCCCCATCCCTGGGAGTCTCCAGGCAAGAACACTGGAGTGGGTTGCCATTTCCTTCTCCAATGTATGAAAGTGAAAAGTGAAAGTGAAGTCGCTCAGTCGTGTCTGACTTTTCGCGACCCCGTCGACTGCAGCCTATCTGGCTCCTCTGCCCATGGGATGTTCAAGGCAAGAGTACTGGAGTGGGTTGCCAATGCTTTTTCCGATCAAAGTAATAGTAACCTCATAAAATGACTTTACTTTTTGCCCTATTTCTATTCTGAAAAGTATATATATATATATATATATATATATATATATATATATATATATACATACACATATGGATATGTATTCATAACTAAAATATTAGAAATATATTTTTCAAATTTACTGTTAGATGATGAATACGTTCTGGGGATCTAATGCACAGTATTATGATTATAGCTAATAATATTATTTTGTATACTTGAAAATTACTGAGAATAGATCTTAAATACTTTCTCCACAAAAAAGAAATGATAATTGTGTGTTGTGATAGAGGTGTTAGCTATCTCTACAGTGGTAATCATATTGCACTACATAAATGTATTAAATAAACACATTTTATATCTTAACTTACATGTCGTGTCCAACTCTTTGCGACCCCATGAACCACAGCACACCAGGCCTCCCTGTCCATCACCAACTCCCGGAGTTAACCCAAACTCATGTCCATTGAGTCGGTGATGCCATCCAACCATCTCATCCTCTGTTGCCCCCTTCTCTTCCTGCCCTCAATCTTTCCCAGCATCAGGGTCTTTTCAGATGAGTCAGCTCTTCACATCAGGTGGCCAAAGTATTGGAGTTTCAGCTTCAGCATCAGTCCTTCCAAAGAACACCCAGGACTGATCTCCTATAGAATGGACTGGTTGGATCTCCTTGCAGTCCAAGGGACTCTCAAGAGTCTTATCCAATACCACAGTTCAAAAGCATCAATTCTTTGGCGCTCAGCTTTCTTCACAGTCCAACTCTCAATCCGTACATGACAACTTGAAAAACCATAGCCTTGACTAGATGGACATTTGTTGGCAAAGTAATATCTCTGCTTTTTAATATGCTGTCTAGGTTGGTCATAACTTTCCTTCCAAGGAGTGTCTTTTAATTTCATGGCTGCAATCACCATCTGCAGTGATTTTGGAGCTGAAAAAAATAAAGTCAGCCAATGTCTCCACTGTTTCCCTATCTATTTCCCATGAAGTGATGGGACCAGATGCCATGATCTTTGTTTTCTGAATGTTGAGCTTTAAGCCAACTTTTTCACTCTCCTCTTTCACTTTCATCAAGAGTTTCTTTAGTTCTTCTTCACTTTCTGCCATAATGGTGGTGTCATATACATCAATTATATCAGTTAATATATATGTGTGTGTGTGTGTGTGTGTGAAATATCTTTTTTAAAGAAGCTTGATAAAATTTATCTGTAAGACCATCCAGTTATATGGCATTCTTTGCTGAGTGAGATTTTGATTATTTATTT
This sequence comes from Bos taurus, assembly GCF_002263795.3. Taxonomy (NCBI): domain Eukaryota; kingdom Metazoa; phylum Chordata; class Mammalia; order Artiodactyla; family Bovidae; genus Bos; species Bos taurus. The sequence goes on along the minus strand of NC_037329.1, from coordinate 10,086,234 downwards.
ATTTAATTTTTATTGGTTTATTTTATTTATTTTATTTTTATTTTACTGGTTTACTTGAATTTCTATTTTATGTTCAAACTTCTTAATTTATATTTACTATAAAATTTTCTATTTCATCCAAGTTCTAAAATGTATTGGCATAAACTTGTTCACAGACTTCTAAGATTTATTTTATTAATCTGAAAATATCTCAGTCATGTTGCCTTTTTGTAGTGCAACTATTATTTATCTCTGCTTTTTCTCTTCATTCCTTGATCATTCTTGATAAAGATTTATTCAAAATTATATTTTCCAATAACCATCTTCCAGGTTTTTTGAACCTATTATTTATAACATTTCTTTTTAATTTTTTTCTACTAATTTTTATTTTGCTTTGTTCCTACTTTTGTTCTTTTCTTGATTCCTGACTTAAGATATAACTTTTTTCTGTCTTTAGTCTAAGCAATTGAGCTTATAAATTAACCTCTAAGTACTATTTTAACATTATCCCATAAATATCAACATGTAATACATTCTTTGTCATTCACTTATAAATATTTTTAAGTTTCCCTCCGGTGATGATATTTTGAGACAATATTTAGCTATATCTACATAGAATAAGGCAAAATCTACCATGGAAACGGAAGTTCTCAGTCTCATTAAGTGTGAGCTGCCACAAGTGCATTTGGCAACATTTATGATTCTGAAGGAACAGAATGAAATGTCAGTGCTAAATGAGCACCTTGGGCCAAAATAATTGAAGCTGTTTGGTGAATTTGGAGGCTTGCATTTTAAAAAGCCATTTTTCCTTTCACTTTTTTCAGAAGACTGTGGTGATAAGAACAATGTAGTTTCTAGCTAATAGATAAGCCTCTGCAGCATTCTTTAATGATTGTGACAGTAACATGAGCTCCCACAGTCACTGGAGAGGTAGGTAGGCATTCTTCCGATGGGAAACATAAGGCCAGGCAACTTTTTTTTTTTTTTTACTGTTAACGTTGTGGCTTTAAAACAAGGGAAAGCTTTGACCCATCTTGATGATAAATATACAGTAAGCAAAACATTATTATATCTCATTGCCAAAGGCAATAGAATAAAATGTGTTTGGAGGTGCTCAAAAGGGCCTCCCTGAGGAGGCCTAAGCTTTATGGTTCTGCAGGATTATGTTGTAGGCAGGAAAAGAAACAGCCTTTGAAGTTTTCTTCAAAGTTGTCTCATCAGTGCTGATTTTTTAATGTAGTCAATTTATCCCTGTTATGGTTATAATACTAACAGCTCTGGCTAATGCATTATGTTAATCAGCACTCACAGAATTGAAGAGTAGAATCCTCTCTCAAGTACAACACACAATCAATTTACAAGAATGAAGTCAACGATCGCCATGGGAGTAAGAATTTATTCTGAATATGCCAACCTTAAAAAACTGGTAGTACTTTGGGTTTGTATTATGTAAGTACTATGATTATGCCTGATTGATGAAACTTAGAAAGAAAATCACTTTAGAGGTAGATATTGTCCCAGTATTTATGCATGAACATGAATATGTCTCCTTTAACTTAAACATACAATCACTGAAGTACATTCACATCAATATTTTTCCTTATACATAATTAAACTTAAAAGGCTACTTTTATAGTGATTCACCGGTCTTTCTTCTATGTCAAATTTGGTAATCACAAATGTTTCAAATAAATTACATTGGAAGAAGGCCAAAACAAACCTAATTATTTCTATTATCCTTCTTCTTTACAGGGTAAGAGAGCAAATCTTTGTATTCCATGGTGGCCACTACAAAAAAACACATAGAAAATTCAAGCAGGAAAGATACGTTAACAGTTTTATTACTAAGAACTTAGGGTCTGATAAGGGAAAGTAAAAAGTAAAGCAAAATGTCAGGTGAGACAAGACATGAATATGCTTTTTAAACAAAAGATACAATTACTAGTATAAGTAATATTCAAAAGCACAACAATTTTTAGGAACAACATAAAATATAAGGACTAATTTATCAAAATGTCTTAAAAAGTTGCCATAAGAACAGAGTCAACAAAATGTTTTGACAATCAAAAGGAACTTTTGTCATCTAGCTATACAATAATTTAATCATTTCACAACAGAAAACCTAAATTGTAGTTGTGCTCCACTAATATTTGTAATTACGGATGTAACAAGTCATAATGAAGAATATACAAGATCACTGTCATGCTCTAGAAAATTCTTTTTAATGGCATTAAGAATTGCTATATATCAATACTTCACAACAGCCACTCTTTAAGCAAGTAGACAATCTGAACAAAGAGCAGGGGGAGAAAGCAATGTTGTCAAGAATACATTAAATACAAGAAAAAAGCAATGTTTCAAGAATACATCAAATACATTAAATACAAGAACACAAGAAAAATGAACACTTGTGTGCTGCTGGTGGGAAAGTACCTTGGTGCAGCCATTACAGAAACAGTATGGAGTTTCCTCAAAAAATTAAAAATAGAACAACTGTATTATCCAGAAATTGTAATTCTGGGTATATATCCAAAGGAAACAGTCACTAACTCATAAGGATATCTGATATCTGCACCTCCATGGATTATTTACAACAGCCAAGACATGAAAACAACCTAAGTCCAGTGACAGATAAATATATAAAGAAACTGTGAATGATGACTAGATCCATGTGTACATGTATATATGTATATGTATACAATGGAAGATTATTCAGCCATAAAAAGAAAGAAATCCTCCCACTTGCTACAATGTGGATGGACCCTGAGGACATTATGCTAAGTGAAATAAATCAGACTGAGAAAGGCAAATATGATATGACCTTTTTTACATGTGGAATCTGAAAACAAAAAATCATAGATACAAAGAATAGATTAGTGGTTGTCAGAGAGAAGATGTGTAAAATGAGTGAAGGTGGTCAAAAGGTATAAATTCCAGTTATAAGAAATAAGTCTTGGGGATGTAATGTGTAGCATAGTAATTACAGTTAACAATCAGTTCAGTTCAGTCGCTCAGTCGTGTCCGACTCTTTGCGACCCCATGAATCACAGCACTCCAGGCCTCCCTGTCCATCACCAACTCCCGGAGTTCACCCAAACTCATGTCCATCGAGTCGGTGATGCCATCCAGCCATCTCATACTCTGTCATCCCCTTCTCCTCTTGCCCTCAATCCCTCCCAGCATCAGAGTCTTTTCCAATGAGTCAACTTTTCACATGAGGTGGCTAAAGTATTGGAGTTTCAGCTTTAGCATCAGTCCTTCCAAAGAACACCCAGGACTGATCTCCTTTAGAATGGACTGGTTGGATCTCCTTGCAGTTCAAAGGACTCTCAAGAGTCTTCTCCAACACCACAGTTCAAAAGCATCAATTCTTCGGCACTCAGCTTTCTTCACAGTCCAATTCTCATATCCATACATGACCACCGGAAAAACCATAGCCTTGACTAGACGGACCTTTGTTGGCAAAGTAATGTCTCTGCTTTTCAATATGCTATCTAGGTTGGTCATAACTTTTCTTCCAAGGAGTAAGCGTCTTTTAATTTCATGGCTACAGTCACCATCTGCAGTGATTTTGGAGCCCAAAAAAATAAAGTCTGACACTGTTTCCACTCTTTTCCCATCTATTTCCCATGAAGTGATGGGACTGGATGCCATGATCTTCATTTTCTGAATGTTGAGCTTTAAGCCAACTTTTTCACTCTCCTCTTTCACTTTCATCAAGAGGCTTTTTAGTTCCTCTTCACTTTCTGCCATAAGGGTGGTGTCATCTGCATATCTGAGGTTATTGATATTTCTCCTGGCAATCTTGATTCCAGCTTGTGCTTCTTCCACTCCAGCATTTCTCATGATGTACTCAGCATATAAGTTATATAAGCAGAGTGACAATATACATCCTTGACGTACTCCTTTTCCTATTTGGAACTAGTCTGTTGTTCCATGTCCAGTTCTAACTGTAATATTTGTATTATCATATTTGAAAGTTGTATATTTGAAAAGTTGCTAAAAGAGTAAACCTTAAAAGTTCTCACCACAAGAGAAAAATTTATAACTATGTGTGGTGATAGATGTTAACCACTAGATTTATTGTGGTTCATATATCATATATATATATATATATATATATATAAATACATACAGGCATACCCTCAAGATATTGCAGGGGTTTGGTTCCAGACTACCACACTAAAGCAAGTCACACAAAATTTTTTTTTGTTTCCCAGTGCATATAAAAGGTATGTGTAAACATACCTTTACACTATATTGTAATCTGTTAAATGTACAATAGTGTTGTCTTAAAAATGTACATACCCTAAATAAAAAATAATGCTTTAGAAAAATGGTACCAATAGACTTGTTTAAGGCAGAGTTGTAATAAACCTTCAATATGTAAAAAACACAGTATCTTTGCAATAAAGCAAAAGCAAAGTGCAATAAAATGCTTATATATATATATACATGTACACGCACATATATCAAATTGCCAACGTCCATTGAATCATAGAAAAAGCATCCAGAAAAACATCTACTTCTGCTTTATTGACTATGCCAAAGCCTTTGACTGTGTGGATAACAACAAACTGTGGAAAATTCTTCAAGAGATGGGAATACCAGACCACTTTACCTGCCTCCTGAGAAACCTGTATGCAGACCAAGAAGAAAGATTTAGAACCGGACGTGGAACAACAGACTGGTTCCAAATTGAGAAAAGAGTATATCAAGGCTTATTTAACTTATGCAAAGTACATCATGCAAAATGCTGGCCTGGATGAAGCACAAGCTGGAATCAAGATTGCCAGAAAAAATATCAATCTCATATATGCAGATGACACCACCCTTATGGCAGAAAGTGAAGAGGACCTGAAGAGCCTCTTGATAAAAGTGAAAGAGGAGAGTGAAAAAGTTGGCTTAAAACTCAACAGTCAAAAAACTAAGATCATGGCATCTGGTCCCATCACTTCATGGCAAATAGATGGGGAAACAATGGCAACAGTGACAGACTTTATTTTGGGGGGCTCCAAAATCACTGCAGATGGTAACTGCAGCCATGAAATTAAAAGACGCTTACTCCTTGGAAGAAAAACTATGACCAACCTAGATAGCATATTAAAAAGCAGAGACATTACTTTGCCAACAAAGTTTCATCTAGTCAAGGCTATGGTTTTTCCAGTAGTCATGTACGTATATGAGAATTGGACTACAAAGAAAACTGAGCACTGAAGATACTTTTGAACTGTGGTATTGGAGCAGATTCAAGAGTCCCTTGAACTGAAGGAGATCAAACTAGTCAATCCTATAAGAAATAAGTCCTGAATATTCATGAGAAGGACTGATGCTGAAGCTGAAGTTCTAATCCTTTGGCCTGATGCAAAAAACTGACTCTTTGGGAAAGACCCTGATGCTGGGAAAGAATGAAGGCAGGAGGAGAAAGAGATAATAAAGGATAAGATGGTTGGATGGCATCACCGACTTGATGGCCATGAGTTTGAGCGAGCTCTGGAAGTTGATGATGCACAGGGAAACCTGGCATGCTGCGGTTCATGGGGTTGCAAAGAGCCGAACATGACTGAGTGACTGACTCACTGAATATATATCATATCACTATGTTGCACACCTGAAATTAATACAATGTTGTACATCAACTGTACCTCAGTTAAAAGAGAATGGCATTGAAACATGTATATTACCATATGTGAAATGAATCGCCAGTCCAGGTTCGATGCATGATACAGGGTGCTTGGGGCTGGTGCACATGGATGACCCAGAAGAATGGTATGGGGAGGGAGGTGGCAGGGGAGTTCAGGATGGGGAACACATGTACACCCATGGTGGATTCATGTCAATGTATGGCAAAACCACTACAGTATTGTAAAGTAATTAGCCTCCAATTAAAATAAATAAATTTATATTAGAAAATAAAATAAAAATTTAAAAAGAAATATAAATATGCTTAGAGATAAGAAACAAGATTCAGGACAGAAAAACAGACAGAAGATTGAGAGAGATGGAGGGAGAGAAATTGATAGAGCAAGATGCTAAAGAATAATGTCAAAACATGGCATTAAAAGCACAAGTTGAAGGACATACCTTGAATGAAAGGATAAACACGCATTAGTATTCCCAAGACCTAAAAAAAAAAGTACAGGATTCTGCAAATGTAGCCATGTTGACCAATAACAGTCAAATTTGAGGGCATCACACCTTTTCTGCAATTCAGGTGGTGAGGTTATTCATTGTCTAGAATGTATTGCTTATAAATGTGGAGAAGTCTAAGACCAAGTCACCAGTATGGTCACATTTTGGCATCCACGGGGATGCAAAACAGTTGGACACATCTTAGCCACTAAAGTGAAGTCGCTCGGTCATGTCCAACTCTTTGTGACCCCATGGACACCAGGCTCCTCCTTCCATGGGACTTTGTAGGCAAGAGTACTGGAGTGGGTTGCCATTTCCTTCTCCAGCGAATCTTGCCAAACCAGGGATCAAATCCAGGTCTCCCGCATTGTAGACAGATGCTTTGCTGTCTGAGCCACTAGGGAAGTTTTGGCCCTTTCCTGGTTCAGAGCTGCCACCTTTTCACTGCATCTTCACATGGTGGAAGGACGTAGGGATCTCTCCAGAGTGTCCCCCTACAAAGCATGAATCTGATTCACAAAAGCTCCACCCTCATGACCCAAGCACCTCCCAAATGCTCACCACCCAATATCATCATCTTAGGAGTTTAGGATTTCAACATATGAATTTAGGGGAATGATAAGGTATGAATCTCAGACTGAGGAGGACACAGGACATATTATTATATGAGAACAGATAAAGGGTATTGAAAGTTCAAATGAAACTGAACTTGTAGAGGACCAATCCATCAACATGTAATTTTCTTTGCTACACTGAGCACTCAGGCATAGGAGCAGAGAAGTGTGTGAAATATGAAGTAATTTATAAGAAGGACAAGGAGATGAGAAGCTTATTGATACAGGCAAGAGAGTAACTGAAGTAAACGTTAAAGGTCAGAATCTGAAGACCAAAAAAAACAGGGAAAATGCAGAAGGGAATGTTCATTCAGTGTTTACCCTGAGCCAGCCACTCTGCCACACACTTTGCCTTTGTGATGTTATTCAGTTTTCACAATAACCTTTTGTAACAATGCTTATTTTACTGATGGACAAACTGAAGTTCAAAGAATTAAAGTGAGTTTGACCTGGATTATTAATCTAGAAGGAAAGGAGATGATGATGAAAGAGTGAGATATTCAAGTTTAAGATTTCTGAAACAGAACTGAAGAACCTGAGCATATCTGAACATAATTTAGTGTTGTAATCAAATAAAATCTATAGTAATAATTTGACAGATATTAATGACATTCATCACAGTTGTTACACATAAGGTAATTATCCATGGATGATATGCAGTTTTCATTATTCTTATTGATGACTATCATTAGTATTAATTTTATACACCAATGTCAAATGGTTATTTTTTTTCTCCTATTAGTTCTCTGATAGCTATAAAAATTCTCTATGGTGACATATTCCTGGTACTAAGAAGAGTAAAATCATTACTATATAGTGTCAGAAAATTGCTTCTGAGCTCACTTATTTACTTTACAGAGCTTCCTTTTATTTCTCCCCAGTTCACTCAATACTACCAAACACGAAAAAGGAGAAAAAGCCTATTAATTCTGTATTGTGAATAAAGGGAAGAAAAAAGAGAAATCAATTACACTTTACCCCAATTTCTACTGCCAGTTTTAGGGCAGATATTCTTCCATAGGATTGACGTGCTAGCAAAAGACTGATGTAAAGTGACCCCTCTTAGACCAAGACACAGTCCTTGAAAGGCTATCATTTTTAATGGCTCTGTTGTGCTTCTTGGAAAAGAATAAACAACAGGGTGTACTAAGAGAGTTGGAAATGGAATCACTCCCTGGCTTCTAATCTCAGCCCTAGCTTTACAAGTAGGATAAATTAGTGAATGGAACCATAGACAGGTAATCTGGACAGAAAAAATGCACTTTTAACAGTTTTTAATATTTAAAACTTCTTATAATCAAACAAGTTAATGTTGCACAGCAAATCCAACCCCTGAATGAAGCTTTGCCCCTTCCCTTACTACCAGACCAGCAGAAAGAGCCTAATTACTCACCGGTACTGGACTATGTTTATTGTATTGTCTAAGAAGCTGCAGACTTTTTCATTGCTTAAGCTCTTAATCCAGTATACAGATCAATGCAAAATTTACTTGCTAATTTTTACATTTGAACCAAAACATGCTTACTATATGAATACTTAACATTAATAGAGGATCTATTAATATGGAATATACAATATTTCAGGAACAGAAAATTATAACCACATCCTACACTGGGAAAAAACCCCAAATACAGGCTGTCCCCTGCTATTATCTTAGCCTCCAAGATAAGTTAACTGCAAACAAAACTTTATAAACTAACTTTATGCACTAATAACACACATTTATTGGAAAGCACGTGTTTTCGGTCCAGTGCAGCAGCCAGAAGTGCTGACGTCTCTCCCATCTCCTGCTGCAAGTCTCAGAACCCTCCTCCCCACACGGAAAGGCTTTATAGCTACACATCTAGATAGTCTGTCTGCAGCTCAAACTTCATTTTCAGAGCATCCTCTTTTGTGACTGCAAGAGATCTTATATATCTCAGGTTGCTCATCTCTTGAGATTTCTTTCTCCTGAATTATTACTCTTTTCCTAGGGTCATTTTTTTAATATGTTTATCTCAAGTCCTATGGATTAGCCTTTTCTCTATATCTACAGATACTTGATTGAATGTTAATATTTAAGAATCAATCCCAGAATATACATTTCTCCTAAGAAGATATACAAGTGTTTAATAAGCACATGAAAGGATGCTCAAAATCATTAGTCATTAGAGAAACAAAAATCACAGAGATACTACTGTGTGCCTGTGAAGATGGCTATCATCACCAAGATAGACTGTAACAAGTGCTGGTGAGAATGTAGAAAAATTGGAATCCCTATACACAGCTGGTAGATATACAAAATGGTGGAATCTCTTTTGAAAACATTTTGACAGTCCTTTAAAATGTTTAACAGAGTTAGCATTTGACGAAGCAATTGTACTCTTCAGTCAGTTCAGTTCAGTTGCTCAGTCATGTCCGACTCTCTGTGACCCCATGAATCACAGCACGCCAGGCCTCCCAGTCCATCACCAACTCCCGGAGTTCACCCAGACTCACATCCATCGAGTCAGTGATGCCATCCAGCCATCTCATCCTCTGTCGTCCCCTTCTCCTCCTGCCCCCAATCCCTCCCAGCATCAGAGTCTTTTCCAATGAGTCAACTCTTCGCATGAGGTATATCCTAAAAGAAATGAAAACATATGTCCACACAAAAATGTGTATACAAATTTCATACAGTATTATTCATAACAGCAAAAAAAGAGTAGAATTGAATTAAGGCAGTGGCAACAGAAATGGACAGATGTGGACAGGGAAATACTTTAACAGTATAATCAACAACTTGATTGATAGGGTGTGAGAGGTGAAAAGGTGGGGTTAAGGATACCTTACATATCTCTGGTTTAAGCAAATAAATGGATAGTATTTCCACTTAAAGACAGAAAAAACTGAAGATGGATTTTTGCAGAGAAGATCAACAGTGCAGTATGGGATACCTAATCATTCTGAGATATGTAAGAGAAGACATCAATATATTTATTTCTTCTGTTCAGTTACCTAAAGTATTTTTTACTAATACTCATTATTTAGTTAATGGACTTTCCTCCTCTGCTTTCCAACCTTCTCAAGAATTTTGCTACATAGTCTACATAAAATGTTTTATATTTTAATAAAATTAACAAAATTAGAATATGTTTTATATATAACATTGCATTGAACAAAGGTTAAATTTTAATATTGTAAAAATTTTAATATTGCATTTCCCTCCATAATAATATAAAAATACATTTTATACAACTGTCTGTGGGAGGAGAAATTAAATAGAAGTGAAACTTAAATAGTTTTAATTTATTCCATCCCATAACCAAGGTTCACTTACGTAGTTGTAAAATGAAATTGAAATTACATGACCATTCACTTACTACCAAAAATATAGAATCTCTTTAAGTTTCCTGTGTAAAGTTTTTGAGGCAGTGGAAAACAACTTTTCTTCTTGACTAATAGAGAACTGAAATTCCCTTCACACTGACCTGGATTTATGTCATTTCTCTTTTGATCATACAAGCAAAGGCAATTAGTATTCTCAACTCTCTTTTGCATCATGTAGCATGTTTTACTTTTAATAATGGTAATAAGTAAGTAAGTGAAGTCGCTCGGTCATGTCCAACTCTTTGCGACCCCGTGGACAGTAGCCTACCAGGCTTGTCCATCCATGGGATTCTCCAGGCAAGAATACTGGAGTGGGTTATCATTTCCTTCTCCAGGGGATCTTCCTGACCCAGGGATCAAACCCAGGTCTCCCGCATTGGAGGCAGATGCTTTAAAATACTCAAATTCATGATTTACATCTTCTAAGAGAAGAAAATCTTATCAGAATTGATTATAGCAAGCATTCCTTTTTATTTCTTGTTGAATTATGTAATAGAATAGTTTTTCTGAATTTCATGTGACATTGAAAGTATAACTAAGATTCTTCTTTGTTAAAAAAATTTTAATAATTGTCATGATTGCAATGTGTTCATAAATAGTCTTATATCATTTAAGTCTGCATAACTGAAAATTACATTTAAAAATATAAGAAATGGGAAGTGTACATAATTTTTGAAGAACCCTGTATAATCATAAATTTTCCCCTTGTCCTTTGAACCAAAATAGAACTACAGTTTGTAAAACAAGAGCTCAAGTTTTACTTTGTGCTATGAACTGGCACACATTCTATTTGATAGAACATCCTAAACAGTACAGGCTTCCCTAGTGGTTCAGTTGGTAAAGAGTCTGCTTGCAATGCAGGAGACTTAGGTTCAATCTCTGCATAGAGAAGATTCCCTGTGAAGGCAAATGACAATCCACTCCAATAATCTTGCCTGGAAATTTCATGAACAGAGGAGCCTATCAGGGGTCTCAGTGAGTCAGACACAGCTTAGTAACTAAACCACTACCTCCTTAACAGTACAAATGAGAAACAGAAGAACAGAGAGGCTGAGCAAGGTAATCAGAGTCACCAAGGCAACATCTGGCAAAGGCGGGACTCATGCCTCAATCACGTGCCTGCAAGTCCAGCTTCTCTTCACAGAAGAAAGCATGCTATTTACTTTTCCATAAGTGTGGAAAGTATGAGAGAAGAATTAGAAATTAACTTTAAAAACACTTTATTGATACATTATTAAAGAAGCAAAGTCTTCAGGGTCTTTTACCTCTCAGCTTTCTGAAGGCAAAATTTGGAACCGTAACTCATAATGCCAGTGGCATAACCAGTAGATAGTTGTTTTCTCTAAAGGGCTCAAAGTTATTATGAAATAATTTTTTAACTGAATTAATATTTCCAGCAAAGCAATATAGTGAAAGCGGCCAAAAATTCAATCTCAACATGAACTTCTCTGTAGACTAATACTCTGAAGATCAATAATTTATATAGCTAAGTTTTGAATTATTGTTTTTAAAAATCCAACTACATGCACATAAATGAAATTGCACCCAAATAATATTTTCCAATAAAAGAAAATACTGAGAGCTGGAAGGGAGTCAGGCTGGAGAAGTAGCAACAGTTACCATGGAGGCAAATTGGAACAGATAGAAAAGACCACAATATATCAAACTTAACACCTCAACTTGCTTCTCAGTAATTACTTCATACAAGCATCCCATTGCTTTAAAGGCATCTGTGCTGGTTTGTTATAAAAGCACACTGACATATCATTAGGCTTCAGGTTTTCACCGTTCCTATACAAGTTTTTAGTGTGATTCTTCTTGTTAATCTTCCTTATTTTTTCTCACTGACCTTGGCAATCATAACTAGAGACTCCTGAATTTTTCAACTATAACATTTCTCATATTTTCTCAAAATTAATGAAGAATACCCTAGTTTCTAACCCAGTATGTTCATAAGAAAAATGTTCTGAGTCCAAAATTTAAAGTATACATGATCATTTTTAGGAAAGGTATATTTGCTCTTTTACAATAATAATACTTCAAAAGATTCATTAAATAGGATACAAACTGATTTTTTTAAGTTGCTTTTATTCCTCATTGATTGGTTCCCAGCATGAACAAGGGCTTCACTCCAGCAACTTCTATCTAAATATTTTAGATATAATCACAAATTGAAGAACTGTTCTACAGGCCTAATGTGTTTAGGGTGTGTATTATAGGCACAGTATATCTATCTCATTTACATATTTTCCCAATTTTTTAGTTAAACATACATTTTCACAGTAAAGTTAGTAATCATTTAATTTCTCTACTCTTCAGGAATCACTATCAATGTCCAAAAGAAGCCCAATACATTACAAATACTAAAAAATGTTGAGATGAATACAGATCGCAAAATTACAAGTAAAGATAGCTTTATTTCCCCCAGTTGCATTATATTAACTGAAACCTATCCATTCTGGCACAAAGATTTATTTGAACACATATTCTTCAAAGGACTAAACTGGCTTAATCCATTCAACACCTCATTATATTATACCACTTCCTTCACAGTGCCAGAAGTTGTAAGCAATATAACTAAACTAATATACAGAAGCAACAACTTTGTTATTACAAGTATTTGCATATGTTTCCTTTTATAAATGTTCAGTTCAGTTGCTCAGTCGTGTCCAACTCTTTGCGACCATTTTACTCAAACTCATGACCATTGAGTCGGTGATGCCATCCAACCATCTCATCCCCTGTTGTCCCCTTCTCTTCCTGCCCTCAACCTTTCCCAGCATCAGGGTCTTTTCAAATAAGTCAGCTTTTCACATCAGGTGGCCAAAGTATTGGAGTTTCAGCTTCAACATCAGTCCTTCCAATGAACATTCAGGACTGATTACCTTGAGGATACACTGGTTGGATCTCCTTGCAGTCCAAGGGGCTCTCAAGAGCCTTCTCCAACACCACAGTTCAAAAACATCATTCTTTGGTGCTCAGCTTTCTTTATAGTCCAACTCTCACATCCATACATGACCACAGGAAAAACCATAGCCTTGACTAGACGGACCTTCATTGACAAAGTAATGTCTCTGCTTTTTCATATGGTGTCTAGGTTGATCATAACTTTCCTTCCAAGCAGTAAGCATCATTTAATTTCATGGCTGCAGTCAACATCTGCAGTGACTTTGGAGCCCAAGAAAATAAAGTATGTCACTGTTTCCATTGTCTCCCCATCTATTTGCCATGAAGTGATGGGACTGGATGCCATGATCTTAGTTTTCTGAATGTTGAGTGTTAAGCCAACTTTTTCACTTTCATCAACAGGCTCTTTAGTTCTTCTTCACTTTCTGCCATAAGGGTGATGTCATCTGCATATCTGAGGTTACTGATATTTCTCCCAGCAATCTTGATTCCAGCTTGTGCTTCATCCAGCCCAGCATTTCTCATACGTACTCTGAATATAAGTTAAATAAGCAGGGAGGCAATATACAGCCTTGACATACTCCTTTTCCTATTTGGAACCAGTTTGTTATTCCATGTCCAGTTCTAACTGTTGCTTCCTGACCTGCATACAGGTTTCTCAAGAGGCAGGTCAGGGGGTCTGGTATTCCCATCTCTTTCAGAATTTTCCACAGTTTATAGTGATCCACACAGTCAAAGGCTTTGGCATAGTCAATAAAGCAGAAATAGATGCTTTTCTGGAACTCCCTTGCTTTTTTGATGATCTAGCAGGTGTTGACAATTTGATCTCTGGTTCCTCTGCCTTTTCTAAAACCAGTTTGAACATCTGGAAGTTCATGGTTCACATATGGCTCAAGCCTGGCTTGGAGAATTTTGAGCATTAATTTACTAGCATGTGAGATGAGTGCAATTATGTGGTAGTTTGAGCATTTTTTGGCATTGCCTTTTTTTGGGATTGGAATGAAAACTGACCTTTTCCAGTCCTGTGGCCACTGCTGAGTTTTCCAAATTTGCTGGCATATTGAGTGCAGCACTTTCACAGCATCATCTTTCAGGATTTGGAATAGCTCAAGTGGAATTCCATCACCTCCACTAGCTCTGTTCGTAGTGATGCTTTCTAAGGCCCACTTGACTTCACAGTCCAGGATGTCTGGCTCTAGGTGAGTGATCACTCCATCGTGATTAACTGGGTTGTGAAGCTCTTTTTTGTACAGTTCTTCTGCGTATTCTTGTCACTTCTTCTTAATATCTTCTGCTTCAGGTAGGTCCATACCATTTCTTTCCTTTATCAAGCCCATCTTTGCATGAAATGTTCCCTTGGTATCTCTAATTTTCTTGAAGAGATCTCTAGTCTTTCCCATTCTATTGTTCTCCTCTATTTCTTTCACTGATCACTGAGGAAGTCTTTCTTATCTCTCCTTGCTATTCTTTGGAACTCTGCATTCTAATGGATATATCTCTCCTTTTCTCCTTTGCTTTTGGCTTCTCTTCTTTTCACAGCTCTTTGTAAGGCCTCCTCAGATAGCCATTTTGCTTTTTTGCATTTCTTTTTCTTGCATTTGTTAAGCCAAATTCAGACTTAAATTGAAGAAAGTAGGGAAAACAACTGGACCATTCAGGTATGACCTAAATCAAATCCCTAACAATTATACAGTGTATAAATGTTCAGTTCTCATAAAAAATGCAAAAATAACTTTCTTATCTTTTTCATTGTTCCAGTCATGTAATGTCAATCATTAACCTGTTATAAAGTTGCACAATGGCAATATCTTAGAGATGAAGGTACCAGTACTGGCAGGAATGTGGATAAGAGACTGTAACCCATTCAACTTTCTCTATCACCTCTGCCAGGGAGAAGTACCTACACGCAAAACAGAAATGAATCTCAATTTTGCCTTCTCTCTCACTCTCTCCCCACAGTCAGTCTTCAGATTCTCCTTTCTACATTAGTCTAAATATGTCCCTTCTTTAATAGGCACACTGCCATGGCTCTAATCCAGATTTACAAGGCTTTTGTCCAGAGTTATAAGTCTTTTCATTTGGATTATTATGTCTCTTAACTGATCTCACTCCCTGCTTCCTCTGCCATCCCCCTCTTCTCTGTTCTCCACTTGCTTGCAGACTAGCCTTCCTGAAACTCAAAAATATTCAGTTAGTCCCCTTATAAAACCTCCCAAAGGTTCTCATTTGCTTTACAGGATTAAAATCTAAACTTTTCAGCAATCCTTCATGGCTTTGGTCCTTGCCTGTCAATCAGCCTCATCTCCTATCATCTCATAAATCCTCATAATATAGAACCACTTGAAACTTAGCAGGAGCAACATTCTCTGATGGAAGACAGTTGCAACTCACAGACCCTCCCATCTTCCTTCCCTTCCAGGCTTAGTGAGTTATGTCTCCTATGTGCCTACCATATTTGTACAGCATCACACTGCTTGTATGCTTATCTTCTCCTCCAGACCCTGCCTTCTGACCGTGAGCTCCCAAAGGGTGAAATGATTTTTAACTTCAACATATAGCCATATGGACACTTTGTCTATACAACCTGAATTTTTGAGGTCAGTCCTGACTTTATCATGTAGTTTATCTCATTGCTGCCACAAGCACAGAATAATATTAAGGGACGTGCTGTGCTGTGTTTAGTCACATCCAGCTCTTTGTGACCCCATGGACTGTATAGCCTGCCAGGCTCCTCTGTCCATGGGGATTCTCCAGGCAGGAATACTGGAGTGGGTTGTCATGCCCACCTCCAGGATCTTCTTCTCCCGCATTGCAGGCATATTATTTACTATCAGAGCCACTAGGAAAGCCCAAGAATACTGGAGCGGGTAGCCTATCCCTTCTCCAGGGGATCTTCCTGACCCTGGAAAAGAACAAGCATCTCCCAGATTGTAGGCGGATTCTTTCCCAGCTGAGCTACCTGCGGCTGCTGCTGCTAAGTCACTTCAGTCGTGTCCAACTCTGTGTGACCCCATAGATGGCAGCCCACCAGGCTGCCCCGTCCCTGGGATGCTTCAGGCAAGAATATTGGAGTGGGTTGCCATTTCCTTCTCCAATGCATGAAAGTGAAAAGTGAAAGTGAAGTCACTCAGTCGTGTCCGACTCTTAGAGACCCCATGGACTGCAGCCCACCAGGGTCCTCCATCCATGGGATTTTCCAGGCAAGAGTACTGGAGTGGGGTGTCATTGCCTTCTCTGCTGAGCTACCAGGGAAGCCCCATTTAAGAGATACTACTCCTTTAAATGTTATTCCCTTAAATATTATTATTCCTTAAATATTACTCCCTTAAATATTATTCTCCTCATTTTCAGTAAAAATATGGTGATAAACAGATTTATTGAGAATTGGGTCTGAGAAAGAAAATTAAATCATATGCTGTGGTACTTTATATAAATAAATATAACTTTCTCAGACCTTAAAAAGTAATGGAAATTTTGGTATTTCTTACTGTTAGAAGTATTCTGACAATAGGCCAGAACTTGTGGAGTCTTCTCTCTCAATTTATACTAAAAATATTCTATATTCTTTTTACTATAATTGCCAATTAGGATTATCGGGGGGGAAAGACATTAGCTTGTTTCTTTTGCACTCCCAATTAGCCTGAAGGAGCTCAATTCTCAATTGCACAGTTTCCTACCTCTTTTCAGTGATAACAGAGAAACACTAGAACACAGTAGTGATAGCACAGCCCTCAGTCAGTAACTTCAATTTCCCCAATTTCGAAAGAAATTCCTACGCTCTTAATTAGTAGGTATCTCTCTTTCAGCTCTCTCATGTTCCAATAAGTCACATCAGTATTAAATGTGCTACTTAACTGAGCTCTGTGAGCACTTTCCAACATGCCTTGCGTTATGTAGTCTATAATATATATGTATACTTATCCCCTCCCCTCTTCCCTAACCTTTCTTATGAATTTAGAGATAGAAGAAACATAGATAGTGAATATAATATTAAAGTTTCCCAAATGGCATGCCTCCAACAGGTTACTTGTGGTTCACAATACAGTATTCTGTATCTCCATGGCTTGCATCATCACACAGTCACTCAGGTTAGAAATATTAATTATATATGACCTGACCCTCTCTCTCATCGCCATCCTAATCACTGTCAAGTTTAACTTCTAGATATTTCTCCAATTAGTCTGCTCTCCTCCATCTGCATTTTTACTCTCATAGCCCAACTCATCACCATCTGTCATATGGAATATGGCCTCCTAAACAGTCACCTGGCTTTCAGTTTTGTCAACTTCAAAATTATCCTCCATGGAGCCGCCCTTCCAAAATTAAATCTGACCATAGTGCTCCTTGACAAAACTGCCTCAGTGGTTTCCCAACATCACTAGAATCAAGCCCATGCTTCTCAAAACTGGGCCAGAAAGAACTCCATGATACAGCCAATAATGTATTTCTTTGGTCTCATATTTAGCAACTTCCAGCTTAAGATCCAAAAGTATCACACTTCTTGCATTCCACTATGTACAACCAAACTCTTTTTCATCCTTAAGCAGTGATGTGGCAAAACTGGTTTGGGGCTGGAAGGAAACCCTGATTTTTAACACTGGCCAATTTCTATGTTGTAAATACACCCACCACATCCAACTACTAATTTCCAACTACTAACATGGAACTGTCCAATACTGAACATGGAATTCGGAAGAGAGACACAGTAGTATATAATTACACAGCACTTCTACCACCTAGATAAAAGAGACATAAATAACCTTAAGCATATATAATAAAATGAAGTGAAATAATTAGGAAGTGATGTTTTCCATGTTTATTATTTTTGCTTTTAATATAGCTTACTTAATTGCAAGTTCATATAATTTAATTTAATAATGACTGTGTTTAACAAGCAGCTCACAAAATTTCTGAAAATTCAACAACCAACTTTTGCAGGCCAAAATGAATTGGCTCCAGCACACCCACGGCCTTTACATCGTTGTTCAAGGTGTTCTTATGCCATATCTTATTCAGTTCTCCAGCCTCCTTTCTGCCTAGCTGAGAGCTACCCATCCTTAAAAAGCAGGGTTTCAAAAATATTTTAACATGAACCACCTGCTTGAAAACCCCTGGAATGTTTGTTAAAATTCAGGTTCCTGGGATTCACCTCCCACACTTCCTGAATCTGAAATCCCCTAGAGGCCTAGGAATGTGTAGTTAAGCAAGCTAGCTTGTTGGGAGAATCTGAAACACACCAAAGTTTGAGAACCATTCATTTCAACTACTTTTCTGCTAAGGTCTTCTAACACTTGGGAAACCTTTCCTGACTCACTTCCAGGAGGGCTGGCTGTGGAACGAACAAGCAAAGTCACAGGAGCCTGAAACAGTGTGGCCCAAAGAACTGCAGGAGGTTAGGCAAGGCTTTAGGATGAAGGATGGGAAGCTTAAATTGGGACAGAGGTGTATAGACATTGCTTAGGGTTATAACACAGAAGACCTTTTTTAAACACTCAGGACTTTGGACTTTATTGTAAAGGCACTAAAAAATAACTGAAGTGTCTGAAGCTAAAGAGTAATGAGCAATATTTTAATGAGACAACTCAACCTTCTTTGTACAAACTTTAAGAACTCATTGAACAAAATAAAACCATTTTAAATAAAAGCATATAGCTTTTTTCCTCAGAATGATTAAGATTCTGTATATTTTATCCATATGATAAATGATTGCCTTCACTTAAAAAAAAAGAAACAAGAAGAAAAAAACAGAAGTTTTGATTGTTTTATTTCTAGGTGAATCATCTCTCTCTAAGCAAGAGATTCCTATTTCTTCCATTGGACCTTCTCCTTTGAATTCCTCCGTCCTAATTTGAACCACCAGTGCTATTTACTCCCCACTCTGCTCACTTTTACACCTTTTACAGCTTTGACCCATCAGTAGCCTCAGAAATACTCTTCAGTGGGCATTCTGCACTGCCAGCATTTAAATTTTCGAAGATTTAACAAAAATGCTAAGTAAAAACAAAAGGGAAACAGTGAATCAAATAAAACATTAGAAAACCTCAGCTTATAAAAATGATTTATCATAAAACTCTCTTAAACATGTAAACTATGGATATAAATTTATACCAAAATTCAGACCAGAAATTACCTCATAAGAAATATTACATACATACCTAATAAGTAGAGAATCACAGAGTCAGATTGTGATGTGCTTTGTGGTAGCAGCTAACTTCACTTACCAGGTAATTTACTTGTTCCAGCTCTCCTAATGCAGCACCTTAAATTCAAATCTATGCCTCAGCAACACTGCAAATGATCACCTCAGGGGGATATATGTGAAAAAGTTGCAAACAGAAGTACTTTAAAATATGGAAATGTAGAACACTCATTAACATTTTTTTAAAGAACACATACTTCTTTCCAGTACATTATATAAATGCAAGTATTATATTCTTGACTCCTTGAACATTTTAAGATCATGATAAACATTAGTACGAATTTTCTGTCTATAAGATCTGCTCATTAGTGTGAGTGGGGTGTTAAAGTCTCCTATTATTGTACTGTGATCAATTTCTCCCTTTATGTTTGGAAGTATTTGTTTCATGTATTTAGGTCCTCCTATATTGTGTACATATGTTAATGAGTCTCTTATACTCTCCTTGCATTGATCCCTTGATCTATATATAATGCCTTCTTCATCTTTCCTTATGGCCTTTGTTTTACAGTGTATTTTGTCTGATGTAAGTATTGCTATCCCCACTTTCTTGTCATTTCTGTTTACATGAAATATCTTTTACCATACCCTCATTTTCAATCTATGTGTGTCCTTTGCCCTAAAATCGGTCTCTTATAGGCAAGCATATTTTAGACTCTTGTTTTTTTATCCACCTGCCACTCAAATGTCTATTGAATAGAACAGTCAGTCCATGGACATTTAAGGTAATTTGATACTCATGTATATACTGCCATTTTAAACCTTGTTCTCCAGGTGATTCTAAGTTTTTCTTCATTCCTTTCTTTTCCTTTATGTTTTACTTTTTGTGATATGATGGTTTTCTTTTGTATTATGCTTGTATTCTCTTTTGTTTTTTTGTGAATTTACTGTATTTTTTGATTTGTAATTATCCTGTTTTTTTTTTTTTTTTTTAAGTATGTTAACCCATTACTTAGGGCTTCCCTGATAGCTCGCTTGGTAAAGAATTCACCTGCAATGCAGGAGACCCCAGTTCGACTCCTGGGTCAGGAAGATCCACTGGAAAAAGGGATAATCTACCCATTCCAGTATTGTTGGGCTTCTCTTGGGCTCAGTTGGTAAAGAATCTGCCTGCAATGAGGGAGACATGGGTTCAATCTCTGGGTTGGGAAGATCCCCTGGAGAAGGGAAAGGCTACCCACTCCAGTATTCTGGACTATATAGTCCATGGGGTCACCAAGAGTCAGACACAACTGAGTGACTTTCAACCCATTACTATATCTACTTGCTTTAGACTGGTAATCATATAGGCTCAAACGCATTCTAAACAAATCTATATTCCCTAATCTTCTTTCCCATATTTTGATTTTTTATGTTTTCTTCTACATTTTCATGGTTTTCCTTTGGTTCATTGTAGCTGTCATTGCTTTCACAATTTTTTTTTTTCTTTAATCTATATATGGACTTAAGTGGTTTGCTTTCCAACTGTGGTTTTTCTCTTTTCCTATAGATTCTTTTCTATTTAGAGACTTTTCGACGTTTCTTTTACAATAGGCATAATATTGTTGCATTCTTTTAGTTTTGGTTATCTGAGAAATTCTTTATTGCTTCTTCCATTCTAAATTATAATCTTGTAGAGTAGAGTATCTTAGGTTTCAGAATTTCCCCTTTCAGGATTTTGAAAATATCTTACCATTCTTGTCTGGCCTGCAACATTTTTGTAGAGAAATCAGCTGATACCCTTATGGGGGTTCCCTTGTAATTAACTGTTTGTTTTTCTCTTGCTGACTTTAGAATCCTCTCTTTAACTTTTGCCATTTTAATTAGACTATGTCTTGGCATAAGTCTATTTGGGTTCATCTTGTTTGAGATCCTGTATGCTTCCTCTACATGGATATCTGTTTTCTTCTTTAGGTTTGGGAATTTTCAGCTATAATTTCTTCAAATGCATTTTGGATCCTTTTTTTCCTTTCTTCTCCTTCTGGGATCCCTATTATGAGAAGATTGGCATGAGTTACATTATCCCATAGGTTTCACATACTGCTTTCCCTTTTTTTTGTCTTTCTGACTGCTTTTCTGATGGGGTGATTGTCAGCATTCTGTCTTCCAGCTTACTATTTATTGCCTTTAGCTCAGATTTTGTCTGGGTAAATGAGTCTTCCAATTTTACCTGGTTTCTCTTTATAATTTCTAGTTCCTTTTTATAGTAATCTACATTTCTATTAATGGCCTTTCTTCATTCCTTCTTTATTACCTCCATTTTGAACTCAGTGTGTTACACTGGAGAGATGTTTCACTCTTTGTTCTTTCAGGGGAATTCTCTTGATCTTTTAACTGGGAATGGTTCCTCTACTTATTCATTTTACTTATATTTCTCTGATTAAGAGTTTAAGAGAAACAGTTACCTACTGTGGTCTTGGAGGGCTATTTTTATATGGGAGCATCCCTGTGTAGGCTGTGTGACTCTAATATTTTTGGTGCAAGGCTGTCTTTAGTATAGATGCCTACCATGTCTTTCCTCAGTGTGTGCTGCCCATTATCCCTCTGAGGAGGTGTGACTGGAGTTATGATGACCAAAGCCTGCACAGGAGGCTGAGCAGAGCCTCCTCTTTGCCCTGTGCTTGTCATAGCCCTGTTGGGGGCAGGGTCTGTTCCCCAAATGTTGGTGCAGAAGCCCACAGATCTGTTTCTGAACTGTGGTGCAAGGTGGGCAGTACAGGAACACTCCTGCTGGGAGATGAGTCACTGAGTATTCCTCCGCAGGTGATATCCATAGAGAAGTGCACCCTATGGTGGCATCCGCCACTCATTGTGCAGGTTCACAAAGAATACTATTGTTCGTAGTGCCCTCAGCCCCGCCTCAGCCATGGGAATGCAAACCCTCAGGCATTGTGTTTACAAAGCCACCAGGGCAGATCTGTAGACAAAGGCCCACTGAAGTCGGGTACCAGAATGCATTAGTCACACACCCAATGTGGGAACCACGGAAACAGCTGAGAGCCTGGCCCTGCTTCAGTGTGAGCACCCATACCCACAAAGCGCACAGCTGCTAATGCCAGACCTGCCCCAGCCACAGGAGCGTTAATATTCTGCTGGGAAGCCCCAGCAGGTGCTGAGTTTACAAAGCCTGTGGTGGTGTAAATCTGGGGATTGCAAAGCCCTTGGGGATCAGATCAAATTTCAGGACCCCCTTCATATATGGAGAACCCCCTAGTGCTTATGACCTCCCAGAACTGCTAGAAGTAGAGGTACTCCCTCCATGAGCTTGTAAGAATGTGGCTGTTATGTTGGGTCCCATCCTGCCTTCAAGCACAGAGGTTAACAATAGAGCTTTAATTGTGGACCTGGGTTCCTTCTTCACTCTCTCCTGGTTGCAGCCCAGAGCACTCAGCTGTCTGCATGCAGCCAACCCACTCGTCTCCTCAGGTCTGTCCTCTGAAGCCTGAACTTCAGTACACAGCCCCTGCTCATACCAGCAGGTGAGTGTTTCAAGCTGGGGGGTGCAGGGAGGTGGCCAGGACCTTTAGCTGGTCTCTCTGTATTCTGCCTGCCACAAGACAGCTGCTGCACTCTTCTCTGAGCCTCTGAAGCTCCCTTCCTGTCTTGGTTGAACTCCCCAAAAGTGAATGGAGTTCCTGGGGTAAGGGAACCTTTCCTCTTTCAGAGCTCCCTCCCAGAGTGCCAGGTGCCATCTGGTTCTTTTTGTCTCTTTTTGTTTTTGATCCCACCCAGTTACATGATGATCTTTCTTGCAATTTTAGTTTTGATTTTATGAGATTTTCTGCCAGCATTCAATGAATATTTTGCGAGTATTTTTCCACATGGAGATGTATTTTTGATGTATCTGTAGGAGGAGGTGAGCTCCATGTCCTTCTATTCCTTCATCTTGATCTGGCTTTATGCTGTTTTAAAGACACAGACTGTGGCTCAGATTATGGACTGCTTATTGACAAATTCAGACTTAAATTGAAGAAAGTGGGAAAAACCACTAAACCATTCAGGTATGACCTAAATCAAATCCCTTATTATACAGTGGAAGTGAGAAATAGATTTAAGGGACTAGATCTGGTAGACAGAGTGCCTGATGAATTATAGACAAGGGTTCATGACAATGTACAGGAGACAGGGATCAAGACCATCCCCAAGAAAAAGAAATGCAAAAAAGGCAAAATGGCTGTCTGAGGAGGCCTTACAAATAGCTGTAAAAAGAAGGGAAGTCAAAAGCAAAGGAGAAAAGGAGAGATATACCCATCTGAATGCAATTCCAAAGAATAGCAAGGAGAGATAAGAAAGCCTTCCTCAGTGATCAATGCAAACAAATAGAGGAAAACAATAGAATGGGAAAGACTAGAAATCTCTTCAGGAAAGTTAGAGATACCAAGGGAACATTTCATGCAAAGATGGGCTCAATAAAGGAAAGAAATAGAAAGAAGCAGAAGATATTAAGAGGTGGCAAGAATACACAGAAGAACTGTACAAAAAAGATCTTCAGGACCCAGTTAATCATAATGGTGTGATCACTCACCTAGAGAGCAAGACATCCTGGAATATGAAGTCAAGTGGGCCTTAGAAAGCATCACTACAAATAAAGCTAGTGGAGGTGATGGAATTCCAGTTGAGCTGTTTCAAATCCTAAAAGATGATGCTGAGAAAGTACTGCACTCAATATGCCAGCAAATTTGGAAAACTTAGCAGTGGCCACAGGACTGGAAAAGATCAGTTTTCATTCAATCTCTAAGAAAGGAAATGCCAAAGAATGCTCAAACTACCACACAATTGCACTCATCTCACACGCTAATTAATGCTCAAAATTCTCCAAGCCAAGCTTCAGCAATATGTGAACCATGAACTTCCAGATTTTCAAGCTCATTTTAGAAAAGGCAGAGGAACTGGAGATCAAATTGCCAGCATCTGCTGGATCATTTAAAAAGCAAGAGAGTTCCAGAAAAACATCTATTTCTGCTTTATTGACTATGCCAAAGCCTTTGACTGTGTGGATCGCTATGAACTGTGGAAAATTCTGAAAGAGATGGGAATACTAGACCACATGACCTGCCTCCTGAGAAATCTGTATGCAGGTCAGGAAGCAAGAGTTAGAACTGGACATGGAACAACAGACTGGTTCCAAATAGGAAAAGGAGTACATCAAGGCTGTATTGTCACTCTGCTTATTTAACTTATATGCAGAGTATATCATGAGAAATGCTGGGCTGGAAGAAGCATAAGCTGGAATCAAGATTGCCAGGAGAAATATCAATAACCTCAGATATGCATATAACACCACCCTTAGGGCAGAAAGTGAAGAGGAACTGAAGAGCCTCTTGATGAAAGTGAGAGAGGAGAATGAAAAAGTTGGTTTAAAGCTCAACATTCAGAAAACTAAGATCTGGCATCCGGTCCCATCACTTCATGGCAAATAGATGGGGAAACAGGGGCTCCAAAATCACTGCAGATGGTGACTGCAGCCATGAAATAAAAAGATGCTTACTCCTTGGAAGAAAAGTTATGACCAACCTAGACAGCATATTGAAAAGCAGAGACATTACTTTGCCAACAAAGGTCCATCTAGTTAAGGCTATGGTTTTTCCAGTGGTCATGTATGGATGTGAGAGTTGGACTGTGAAGAAGGCTGAGCACTGAAGAATTGATGCTTTTGAACTGTGGTGTTGGAGAAGACTCTTGAGAGTCGCTTGGACTGCAAAAAGATCCAACCAGTCCATCCTAAAGGAGATCAGTCCTAGGTGTTCATTGGAAGGACTGATGTTGATGCTGAAACTCCAATACCTTGGTCACCTGATGCAAAGAGCTGACTCATTTGAAAAGACCCTGATGCTGGTAAAGATTGAGGGCAGGAGGAGAAGAGGAGGACAGAGGATGAGGTGGTTGGATGGCATCACTGACCCAATGAACGTGAGTTTAGGTAGGCTCCAGGAGTTGGTGATGCACAGGGAAGCTTGGCCTGCTGTGGTTCATGGGGTCACAAAGAGTCGGACACGACTGAGCGACTGAACTGAACCGAACTGAAAGAAACAGATTTTGTGAGATTTTAAAATAATTTCTGGTGAAATGTAAAAATGTTATCACTAATTCACATTGACTGAAGATGCTTTTAGTCAATAAAGCTGTTTGGGAGTGAGGAGAGAAAGCATATTCATGCATGCTCAGTCATGTCTGACTCTTTGCAACCCCATGGACTATAGCCCACAAGGCTCTTCTGTTCATGGGATCTTCCTGGCAAGAATACTGGAGTGGGTTGCCCCTTCCTCCCTCAAGGGACCTTTCCAACCCAGGGATCGAACTCACACCTCCTGTGTCTCCTGCATTGGCAGGAGCATTCTTTATCACTGAGCAACCAGGAAATCTCCAAAGGGGAAATATGTGACCCCAAAAAGTGTCATTTTGATGTATGGAAAATTTTGAGCTGAAGGCAGTCAAGACCTGGCTGACTCAAGAAAAGTTTTTCTTTCTTTTAACTACGTAAAAGAATTTATACAGGAGGCCTATCAGAAAGAAAGCTACTACCAGAGTTAATTTTTTACCTGAAAGACCTATCTGTATGGCAAGGCAAGTATTTAATTACCAAACATCTACTCTTCTTATTGTCACGGAAATAATTCTTCTCCCCTTGGAAGTCCCAAGCCCCTCTCTGATTCCATAACTCGGGTTGGCACATCAGCCTCAAATGCCCAGCTTGCCCTTGGGTCTCATAACTTTGGGGCTCCCAGACATGTAAAATTAAATCTCTTTCTTCTATTAATATGTCTTATCTCAATTTAGTAATTAGACCAGTGAAAGAACCTAGAAGGGTAAAACTGTTCTTCCCCAATAGGAGTTAAAAAAAAAAAGAAGAAGAAGAAGAAAAAGGAGAACATTGCATGGATTGTAAGGATGAACACACACCTAAGAAATTTAAATTTAAAATTTTCCATAGTGAAACAGCAAGTAAAATTTCCCCACCCTTTTCTTACCTTTCCTTCAGAACATCTGAAATAATAAAGGTTTTCTCTATCTCTTCGAGATGTATGTGAGTCCTTTCAAAAGCTTAATGAGCCTCTTGCCAGTTGTACATCCCTAGGAAGGTCTTTCTTGGGGACCTGAAAGCCATTTTTTTCATATGTGAACATTGGGGAAGATGATGCTCTGCTGCCCTGTATCCTTGGGAATTTAGCTGAGGTGCCAGGCTCAAAGTTGTAACTTCCTGCTTGTCAATAAGCTAAATGAATTTTTCTTTTTCCTTGGAAAAAGACAGTTCAGTTCAGTTCAGTCGCTCAGTCGTGTCCAACTCTTCGCGACCCCATGAATTGCAGCACGCCAGGCCTCCCAGTCCATCACCAACTCCCGGAGTTCACCCAAACTCACATCCATCGAGTCGGTGATGCCATCCAGCCATCTCATCCTCTGTCGTCCCCTTCTCCTCCTGCCCCCAATCCCTCCCAGCATCAGAGTCTTTTCCAGTGAGTCAACTCTTTGCATGAGGTGGCCGAAGTATTGGAGTTTCAGCTTTAGCATCATTCCTTCCAAAGAACACCCAGGATCGATCTTCTTTAGAATGGACTGGTTGGATGTCCTTGCAGTTAACATATACGTAATGGATTATGTCTGCCTGACTACATTAAAAGAGTATGATTTCTTTTTGTCTTAATTTCTTTACCATATTGCCTATAATGCACATCATTCTGATTTAATGGTTTTGCAATTAAAAAAAAGAACTGTCTCATTCTTTTTACATTTAATGGAGAAGATTCACTGGGGTGGCAGGAGATTTTATTTTTACTTGTATTTCCTCAGAATCAGATACACTCATTTTTAAAAATAGTTTTTGTTATAAACATAGAGTGGAGGAGAAAGACTGCTGCTGCTGCTGCTAAGTCGCTTCAGTCATGTCCAACTCTGTGCAACCCCATGACAGCAGCCCACCAGGCTCTCCTGTCCCTGGGATTCTCCAGGCAAGAACACTGGAGTGGGTTGCCATTTCCTTCTCCAATGCAGGAAAGTGAAAAGTGAAAGTGAAGTCACTCAGTTGTGTCCAACTCTTAACGACCCCATGGACTGCAGCCTACCAGGCTCCTCCATCCATGGGATTTTCCAGGCAAGAGTACTGGAGTGGGTTGCCATTGCCTTCTCTGGAGAAAGACTAAGCTGTGTTAAAACAAGAAGACTGAATAAAATAAAACAACCAGACTAAGTCACCAAATATGTTCTTTGTCTATTAAAAATGAAGTAAATGTATTTGTACTGGGGCAAGGACAAAGTCTATACAACCAATATGCTATAAACTGGGTGTTGGGAAGCAGAGCTTGAAAAGCTCAGAAAATTCAGAGCTTTTGGTTTTAGCTCAATCCACCTCTGTAGGTTAATAAAAGGAAACTCAATAGTTTCCACATCTAAGCAATCTATTTATTTCACTGACAACTAAAAAGGAATTAAACTTCATGCTAATAAAAATATTTAATTGATGAAGATTGGGGGGGGGGGGTATTCTCAAAAACTTAAAAGGCAAAGGAAATACCCACATCAATTAATACATCAAAACATCATTATAGGAATATTCTAAAAAAAAAAAACTCATTCCAAAAAAGCTCACCTAAAGTGATCCTCTATTATCTGTATTATCAGTAATTATCACTTGATTACATTTTTACTTCATCTAGTCTAGCACAAGAATAAAACTTATTGAAGATCAAAATAACATTCATATGCTTCTTCAATGTCAAAAAAACTGCCTGTATAATTAGAAACTTTGGGTTTATAAGCAAAGAGCTCTAATTAAACAACGAACCAAGAGAGCCTTAACTCACACTGGCTAAATTTAAGACAGGCTTCTTCCTGACTCTGGGCCCTGGCCTCTCATAAAGTATGTCCTTTAGAAAAATTGTAAGTTCTTCCTTTTCCCCTCTGCAATGTAGATTTTTTTAAAGGCCTCTTCAGTTCAGTTCAGTCACTCAGTTATGTCTGAATCTTTGCAACCCCATAAACCACAGCACTCAAGGCCTCCCTGTCCATCACCAACTCCTGGAGTTTACCCAGGACTGATCTCCTTTAGGATGGACTGGTTGGATCTCCTTGCAGTCCAAGTGACTCTCAAGAGCCTTCTCCAACACCACAGTTCAAAAGCATCAATTCTTCAGCACTCAGCTTTCTTTATAGTCCAACTCTCACATCCATACATGACTACTGGAAAAATCATAGCCTTGACTAGACGGACCTTTGTTGACAAAGTAATGTCTCTGCTTTTTAATATGGTATCTAGGTTGGTCATAACTTTCCTTCCAAGGAGTAAGTGTCTTTTAATTTCATGGCTGCAATCACCATCTGCAGTGATTTTGGAGCCCCCCAAAAATAAAGTCTGTCACTCTTTCCATTGCTTCCCCATCTATTTGCCATGAAGTAATGGGACCGGATGCCATGATCTTAGTTTTCTGAATGTTGAGCTTTAAGCCAACTTTTTCACTCTCCTCTTTCACTTTCATCAAGAGGCTCTTTAGTTCTTCTTCACTTTCTTCCATAAGGGTGGTGTCATCTGCATATCTG
The DNA here is from genome assembly GCF_002263795.3 of Bos taurus. Taxonomy (NCBI): domain Eukaryota; kingdom Metazoa; phylum Chordata; class Mammalia; order Artiodactyla; family Bovidae; genus Bos; species Bos taurus. The sequence goes on along the minus strand of NC_037329.1, from coordinate 10,057,548 downwards.
AGGTTATTGATATTTCTCCTGGCAATCTTGATTCCAGCTTGTGCTTCTTCCAGCCCAGCGTTTCTCATGATGTACTTTGCATATAAGTAAATAAGCAGGGTGATAATATACAGCCTTGATATATTCCTTTTCCTATTTGGAACAAATCTGTTGTTCCATGTCCAGTTCTAACTGTTGCCTCCTGACCTGCATATAGGTTTCTCAAGAGGCAGGTCAGGTGGTCTAGTATTCCTATCTCTTTAAGAATTTTCCAGCTTATTGTAATCCACACAGTCAAAGCTGCTTTATAACCCAGGAACACCTCTTTCAAGGACCTCAAAATGTAATCAGCGAGGAAGACAGCGCCCACATCTCCCAGTCTCTAAGAGGGTAGAAGCCTAACTTCATTAATAGATGCCAATTAAAAAACACAGATGGGGGGCAGTCCTAAGATGGTGGAGGAATAGGACGGGGAGACCACATCCTCCCCCACAAAATCATTGAAAGAACATTTGAACACTGAGAAAATTCACACACACACACACACAAAAAAAAACTTCTGAATGCTGGCAGAGGACACCAGGCACCCAGAAAGGCAGTCCATTATCTTTGAAAGGAGGTATGACAAAATATAAACGGTAAAAAGAGAGACAAAAGAGTTAGGGATGGATACCCCATCCCAGGAGGGAGTCGTAAAAGAAAAGTTTCCAAATACCAGGAAACCCTCTCACTGGCCGGTCTATGGGGAGTTTTGGAATCTCAGAAGGCAACATAACAGAAGGAAAAATAAATAAATAAATAAAACCTACAGATTACATGCCTAATGGCAACTCCCAACAGAGAAGTAGCCCAGACGCTCACGTCCCCCACCAGCAAGCAGGGGCTGAACAGCAGGCTCAGGCTGCACTGCATAGGGTAAGAACCGAGCCTGAATGCCCTGAGGGCAATCTGAGGGAGCTAACGTGAGATAGCAACCCAAACTGTGGGATAGCCAGAGACAGAGAGAGAGAGAGAAAAAGAGAGAGAGAGAATTTTCCCGCGAAAAGCCCTAACCTAAGGCATTGCCGGGCCACTCACAGAACAAATGACTGAGCAAATACCAGAGGAGAGCTAGCCAGCAACAGACCGAACCATCTCTTGCCAGAGGCAGGGATGAAGGTGGGCAACAGCCAGAGCTGGAAAGGGGCAATCTCAGCCCCAGAAACGGCATCCTCTACCAAACTGCGAGCAGGCTCCCAATTGCTAATCAAGTCTCCCTGGGATCCTGGATTGTTGACATCCACCAGGAAGGTCGCAGCCAGAGATCAAATCCCAGAAGAGACACACAGCACCCCTGAGACAGCGCTCCCACTGCGCATCCAGGAAACCAAGCGGCTGGGACGGGGGGATAAGACGCACCACACCTGGGCAGTGTGCACTTGCCAAGCACCTGGTCGCCTGAGCTCCTCGGACATGGGAAGGGCACAAAACACAGGCCCAACCGAGTCTGCCCCTCTGTGGAGTACCCAAGAACCTGAACCTGAGTGGCTTAGACCTGAGAATGCACAAAACCCAGGGCCCGCTTTAGACAGTGCCCCTGCAGAGCAACCTGGAGTCTAAGCAGTGTACACTGGGAGAGCACACACATCGTGAGTGGGGGCAAACCTAGTGTGGCCAAGACACTGTGAACACTCCCCACACACACCAGTGATATTTGTTTGCAGTGTTCCACCCTCCCCACAGCATGACTGAACAAGTGAGCCTAAATAAGTGACCACTACCACCTTCTGTTGTCAGGGTGGAAATTAGACACTGAAGAGACCAGCAAACAGCAGAAGTCAAAATAAACAGGGAATCACCTTGGAAGTGACCGGTGCAACAGATTAAAACCCTGTAGGTAGCACCAACTACATTGGAAGGGGCCTATAGCTCTTGAGAAGTATATGCTGGAACAAGGAATTATCTCAAACTGAATCGACCCCACGCTGCCCTCAACAGCTCCAAAGAAATTCCTAGATATATTTTTACTATTATCATTTTTTTAATTAAAAAAAAAATTTATTTTTAAATGCTCTATTTCTCCCTTAATTTTCACTTTTATAACCTACTATTGCCTTGCAAAAACAAACAAACAAACAAACAAAACCTATTTTTAAAGCAAACTTCACATATATTTTTTATATTTCTGTGATTTTATTTTTTTTTTAACATTGTATTTTTGAGAGTCTAACCTCTGCTCTAGATTTTTAATCTTTGCTTTTTGGTATTTGTTATCAATATTGTACCTTTAAGAATACAATCTTCAGTACCCAATTTACTTAGGAGTGTGATTACTGGCTTGACTGCCGTCTACCCCTTTTGCCTCTCCTTTTTCTCCCTAGGTAACATCTATCTCATCCCTCCCCCTTCTCTTCTCTACCCAACTTGGTGAATCTCTTTGGGTGTTCCAGGCTGTGGAGAACACTTAGGGAACTGATTACTGGTTAGATCTGTCTCTCTCCTTTTGACCCCTCCTCTTCTCCTCCTGGTCACTTCTATCTCCTTCCTCCCTCTTGGCTTCTCTATGTAACTCCATGAACCTCTCTGGGTGTTCCAGGCTGCGGAGAGAACATAGAGATTTGATTACTGGCTAGATTTCTCTCTCCCGTTTTGATTCCCTCTCTTCTCCTGATCACCTCTGTCTCCCTCCTCCCTCTTCTCTTCTCCATGTAACCCAGCGAACCTTTCCGGGTGTTCCTCATTGTGGAGAATGTTTCCTCCATTAACCTAGATGTTTTATCATCAGTGCTCTGTGGATGGAGAAGTCTTGAGGCTACCATAAGAATAAGACTAAAAACCAGAGGCAGGAGGCTTAAGTCCAAAACCTGAGAACACCAGAGAACTCCTGACTCCAGGGAACATTAATCGATAAAAGCTCATCCAAAAGCCTCCATACCTACACTGAAACGAAGCGCCATCCAAGAGCCAACAAGTTCCAGAGCAGTCATACCAAAAACGCAGGAACATAGCCCTGAACTTTAATACACAGGCTGCCCAAAGTCACATCAAACCCACAGACATTTCAAAACTCACTACTGGACACTTAATTGAACTCCAGAGAGAAGAAATCCAGCTCCACCCACCAGAACACTGACACAAGCTTCCCTAACCAGGAAACCTTGACAACCCACTGGTCCAACCCCACCCACAGGGAGGAACCTCCACAATAAAGAGGAACCACAAACTGCCAGAATACGGAAAGCCCACCCCAAACACAGTAATCTAAACAAGATAAAAAGGCAGAGAAATACTCAGCAGGTAAAGGAACATGATAAATGCCCATGAAACCAAACAAAAGAGGAGGCGATAGGTAGTCTATCTGAAAAAGAATTCAGAATAATGATAAAATGAGCCAAAATCTTGAAAACAAAATGAAGTTACAGATAAATAGCCTGGAGACACGGATTGAGAAGATGCAAGAAATGTTTAATAAGGTCCTAGGAGAAATAAAAAAAGAGTCAATCAATAACGAATAATGCAATAAGTAGGATCAAAAACACTCTGGAGGGAACCAACAGTAGAATAATGGAGGCCGAAGATAGGATAAGTGAGGTAGAAGATAGAATGGTGGAAATGAATGAAACAGAGAGGGAAAAAGAATCAAAAGAAATGAGCACAACCTCTGAGACCTCTGGAATAATGTCAAACATCCCAACATTCGAATCATAGGAGTCCCAGAAGAAGAAAACAACAAAAAAAAAAAGGCCATGAGAAAATACTTGATAAGATAATGATTGAAAACTTTCCTAAAATGGGGAAGGAAATAATCACCCAAGTCCAAGAAGCCCAGGAAGTCCCTAACAGGATAAACCCAAGGCAAAACATCCCAAGACACATATTAATCAAATGAACAAAGATCAAACACAAAGAACAAATATTAAAAGCAGCAAGGGACAAACAACAAATAACACACAACAGGATCCCCATAATGATAACAGCTTATCTTTCAATAGAAACTCTTCAGGCCAGAAGGGAATGGCAGGACATACTTAAAGTGATGAAAGAGAAAAACCTACAACCCAGATTACTGTACCCAGAAAGGCTCTCATTCAAATATGAAGAAGAAATCAAAAGCTTTACAGACAAGCAAAAGCTGAAATAATTTAGCACCACCAAATCAGCCCTTCAACAAATGCTGAAGGATCTTCTCTAGACAGGAAACACAGAAAAGGTGTATAAACTCGAACCCAAAACAACAAAGTAAATGGCAACGGATCATACTTATCAATAATTACCTTAAATGTAAATGGCTTGAATGCCCCAACCAAAAGACAAAGACTGGCTGAATGTATTAAAAAACAAGACCCCTATATATGCTGTCTACAGGAAACCCACCTCAAAACTAGGGACACATACAGACTGAAAGTGAAGGGCTGGAGGAAGATATTTCATGCAAATGGAATCCAAAAGAAAGCAGGAATAGCATCCCTCATATCAGACAAAATAGACTTTGAAATAAAGGCTGTGAAAAGAGACAAAGATGACACTACATAATGATCAAAGGATCAATCCAAGAAGAAGATATAACAATTATAAATATATATTCACACAACATAGGAGCACTGCAATATGTAAAACAAACGCTAACAAGTATGAAAGGGGAAATTAACAATAATACAATAATAGTGGGAGACTTTAATACCACACTCACACCTATTGATAGATAAACTAAACAGAAAATTAGCAAGGAAACACAAATCTTAAATGATACAATGGATCAGTGAGACCTAATTGATATCTCTTGGACATTTCACCCCAAAACAATGAATTTCACCTTTTTCTCAAGTGCACACGGAACCTTCTCCAGGATACATTACATCCTGGGCCATAAATCTAGCCCTAGTAAATTAAAAAAAAAAAAAAGAAATCATTCTGAGTATTTTTTCTGATCACAATAGAGTAATATTAGATGTCAACTACAGGAAAAAAAAAAAAATTAAAAATTCCAACATATGGAGGCTAAGCTAAACGCTTCTGAATAACCAACAAATCACAGAAGAAATCAAAAAAGAAATCAAAATATGCATAGAAATAAATTAAAATGAAAACACAACAATCCAAAACCTATGGGACACTGTAAAAGCAGTGCTAAGAGGAAGGTTCATAGCAATACAGGCTTACCTCAAGAAACAAGAAAAAAGTCAAATAAGTAACCAAACTCTACATCTAAAGCAACTAGAAAAGGAAGAAATGAAGAACCCCAGGGTTAGTAGAAGGAAAGAAACCATAAAAATTAGGGCAGAAATAAATGTAAAACACACACACACACACACACACACACACCATAGCAAAAATCAACAAAGCCAAAAGCTGGTTATTTGAAAGGATAAATAAAATTGACAAACCATTAGCCAGACTCATCAAGAAACAAAGGGAGAAAAATCAAATAAATAAAATTAGAAATGAAAATGGAGAAATCACAACAGACAACACAAAAATACAAAAGATCATAAGAGACTACTATCAGCAAGTCTATGCTGGTATAATGGACAACGTGGAAGAAATGAACAAATTCTTAGAAAAGTGCAACTTTCCAAAACTGAACCAGGAAGAAATAGAAAATCTTAACAGACACATCATAAGTATGGAAATTGAAACTGTAATCAGAAATCTTCCAGCAAACAAAAGCCCAGGACCAGACGGCTTCACAGCTGAATTCTTCCAAAAATTTAGAGAAGAGCTAACACCTATCCTACTCAAACTCTTCCAGAAAATTGCAGAGGAAAGTAATTTTCCAAACTCATTTTATGAGGCCACCATAACCCTAATACCAAAACCTGACAAAGATGTCACAAAAAAAGAAAACTACAGGCCAATATCACTGATGAACATAGATGCAAAAATCCTTAACAAAATCCTAGCCAACAGAATCCAACAACACATTAAAAAGATCATACATCATGACCAAGTGGGCTTTATCCCAGGGTGCAAGGATCCTTCAATATCTGCAAATCAATCAGTGTAATACACCACATTAGCAAATTGAAAGATAAAAACCATATGACTACCTCAATAGATGCAGAGAAAGCCTTTGACAAAATTCAACATCCATTTATGATAAAAACCCTCCAGAAAGCAGGAATAAAAGGAACATACCTCAACATAATTAAGCTATATATGACAAACCCACAGCAAACATTATCCTCAATGGTGAAAAAGCATTGAAAGCATTTCCCCTAAAGTCAGGAAGAAGACAAGGATGCCCACTCTCACCACTACTATTCAACATGGTTTTGGAAGTTTTAGCCACAGCAATAGAGAAGAAAAGGAAATAAAAGGAATCCAGATTGGAAAAGAAGAAGTAAAACTCTCACTGTTTGCAGATGACATGATCCTCTACATAGAAAACTCTAAAGACGCCTCCAGAAAATTACTAGAGCTAATCAATGAATATAGTAAATTTGCAGGATATAAAATTAACACACAGAAATGCCTTGCATTCCTATACACTAACAATGAGAAAACTGAAAGAGAAATTAAGGAAACAATTCCATTCACTATTGCAACAAAAAGAACAAAATATTTAAGAATAAATCTAAAGAAACAAAAGACCTATATATAGAAAACTATAAAGTGAAAGTGAAGTCGTTTAGTCGTGTCCGACTCTGCAACCACATGGACAATAGCCTGCACCAGGTTCCTCCATCCATGGGATTTTCTAGGCAAGAGTACTGGAGTGGGTTGCCATTTCCTTCTCCAGGGAATCTTCCTGACCCAGGGATCGAACCCAGGTCTCCCACATTGTAGACAGATGCTTTACCATCTGAGCCACCAGGGAAGTCCAGAAAACTATAAAACACTGATTAAAGAAATCAAAGATGACACAAATAGATGGAGAAATATACCATGTTCATGGATCGGAAGAATCAATATAGTGAAAATGAGTATACTACCTAAAGCAATCTATAGATTCAATGCAATCCCTATCAAGCTACCAACAGTGTTTTTCACAGAACTAGAACAAATAATTTCACAATTAGTATGGAAATACAAAAAACCTCGAATAGCCAAAGCAATCTTGAGAAAGAAGAATGGAACTGGAGGAATCAACCTGCCTGACTTCAGGCTATACTACAAAGCTACAGTCATCGAGACGGTATGGTACTGGCACAAAGACAGAAATATAGATCAATGGAACAAAATAGAAAGCCCAGAGATAAATCCATGCACCTATGGACACCTTATCTTTGACAAAGGAGGCAAGAATATACAATGGAGAAAAGACAATCTCTTTAACAAGTGGTGCTGGGAAAACTGGTCAACCACTTGTAAAAGAATGAAACTAGAACACTTTCTAACACCATACACAAAAATAAACTCAAAATGGATCAAAGATCTAAACGTAAGACCAGAAACTTTAAAACTCCCAGAGGAAAACGTAGGCAAAACTCTCGACATAAATCACAGCAGGATCCTCTATGACCCACCTCCAAGAGTAATGGAAATAAAAGCTAAAATAAACAAATGGGACCTAATTAAACTTAAAAGCTTTTTCACAAAGAAGGAAACTATAAGCAAGGTGAAAAGACAGCCTTCAGAATGGGAGAAAATAATAGCAAATGAAGCAACTGACATGTTGTCCATCAGCAGACAAATGGATATGAAAGCTGTGGTACATATACATAATGGAATATTACTCAGCCATTAAAAACAATACATTTGAATCAATTCTAATAAGGTGGATGAAACTGGAGCCTATTATACAGAGTGAAGTAAGCCAGAAGGAAAAACACCAATAGAGTATACTAATGCATATATATGGAATTTAGAAAGATGGTAATGATGACCCTATATGTGAGACAGCAAGAGACACAGATGAATACAACAGTCTTTTTGACTCTGTGGGAGAAGATGAGGGTGGGATGATATGAAAGAATAGCATTGAAACATGTATATTATCATATGTGAAACAGATCGCTAGTCCAGGTTCAATGCATAAGACAGGGTGCTCAGGGCTGGTGCACTGGGATGACCCTGAGGGATGAAATGGGGAGGAAGGTGGGAGGGGGTTCAGAATGGAGAACGCATGTACACCCATGGCTGATTCATGTCAATGTATGGCAAAAACCACCACAATATTGTAAAGTAATTAGCCTCCAATTAAAATAAATAAATTTTAAAAAAATAAAATAAAACACAAGACCATTTTAAAAATAAATAAATAAAAGTTCTTTATATATTAAAAAAAATAAATGGGTGCTGAATTTTGTCAAAGGCTTTTTCTGTACTTATTGAGATTATCATATGGTTTTTATCTTTCAACTTGTTAATATGGTGTATCACCATGATTGATTTGCATATATTGAAGAATCCTTGCATCTCAGGAATAAACCCAACTTGATCATGGTGTATGAGCTTTTTGATGTGTTGCTGAATTCTGTTTGCTAAAATTTTGTTGAGGATTTTTGCATCTATGTTCATCAGTGATATTGGCCTGGTGTTTTTTTGTGTGTGCTGTCTTTGTCTGGTTTTGGTATCCAGGTGATGATGGCCTTGTAGAATGAGTTTGGAAGTGTTCCTTTATCTGCAACTTTCTGAAAGAGTTTTAGAAGGATAGGCATTAGCTCTTCTCTAAATGTTTGATAGAATTCTCCTGTGAAGCTATCTGGTCCTGGGCTTTTGTTTTTAGGGAGGAAAGGCAGAGGAACCAGAGATCAAATTGCCAACATCTGCTGGATCATGGAAAAAGCAAGAGAGTTCCAGAAAAACATCTATTTCTGCTTTATTGACTATGCCAAAGCCTTTGACTGTGTGGATCACAATAAACTGTGGAAAATTCTGAAAGAGATGGGAATACCAGACCACCTGATCTGCCTCTTGAGAAATTTGTATGCAGGTCAGGAAGCAACAGTTAGAACTGGACATGGAACAACAGACTGGTTCCAAATAGGAAAAGGAGTTCATCCAGGCTGTATATTGTCACCCTGTTTATTTAACTTATATGCAGAGTACATCATGAGAAATGCTGGACTGGAAGAAACACAAGCTGGAATCAAGATTGCCAGGAGAAATATCAATAACTTCAGATATGCAGATGACACCACCCTTATGGCAGAAAGTGAAGAGGAACTCAAAAGCCTCTTGATGAAAGTGAAAGTGGAGAGTGAAAAAGTTGGCTTAAAGCTCAACATTCAGAAAACGAAGATCGTGCCATCCGGTCCCACCACTTCATGGGAAATAGATGGGGAAAGAGTGGAAACAGTGTCAGACTTTATTTTTCTGAGCTCCAAAATCACTGCAGATGGTGACTGCAGCCATGAAATTAAAAGACGCTTACTCCTTAGAAGGAAAGTTGTGACCAATCTAGATAGCCAATTCAAAAGCAGAGACATTACTTTGCCAACAAAGGTTCGTCTAGTCAAGGCTATGGTTTTTCCTGTGTGAGAGTTGGACTGTGAAGAAGGCTGAGCGCCGAAGAATTGATGCTTTTGAACTGTGGTGTTGGAGAAGACTCTTGAGAGTCCCTTGGACTGGAAGGAGATCCAACCAGTCCATTCTGAAGGAGATCAGCCCTGGGATTTCTTTGGAAGGAATGATGCTGACACTGAAACTCCAGTACTTTGGCCACCTCATGCAAAGTTGACTCATTGGAAAAGACTCTGATGCTGGGAGGGATTGGGGGCAGGAGGAGAAGGGGACAACAGAGGATGAGATGGCTGGATGGCATCACTGACTCGATGGACGTGAGTCTCAGTGAACTCCGGGAGTTGGTGATGGACAGGGAGGCCTGGCGTGCTGCGATTCATGGGGTCACAAAGAGTCGGACATGACTGAGCGACTAATTTGATCTGATCTGATCTTGATCACAGCTTCAATTTCAAATTGAATCAAATTTCAAATTGAATCAAATCACAGCTTGTAATTGGGTTGTTCATAATTTCTATTTCTTCCTGGCTCAGTGTTGGAAGATTAAACTTTTCTAAGAATCTGTCCATTTCTTCCAGATTATCTTATAATCCTTTGTATTTCTGCATTGTCTGTAACCTCTCCTTTTTCATTTCTAATTTTGTTGATTTGATTCTTCTCCCTTTTTTTCTTGAAAAGTCTGCCTAAAGGCTTGTCAATTTTGTTTATCTTCTCAACGAACCAGCTTTTAGCTTTACTAATCTTTACTATTGTTTCTTTCTTTTCTTTTTCATTTATTTCTGCTTGGATCTTTATATTTATTTCCTTCTACTAATTTTGCAGGGTTTTGGTTCTTCTTTTTCCAGTTGTTTTAGGTATAAAGTTAGTTTGTCTATTCAGTGTTTTTCTTATTTCTTGAGGTAGGATTGTATTGCTATAAATTTCCCTCTTAGAACTGTTTTTGCTGCATCTTAAGGGTTTTGAGTTGTTCTGTTTCTATTGTCACTTGTTTCTAGAAATTTGATTTCCCTTTTGATTTCTTCAGTTACCTGTTGTTTATTTAGAAACATGTTGTTTAATCTCCACGTGTTTGTGTTTCTTATGGTTTTTTTTTTCTTATAATTGATATCTAGATTTGTGGTTGGAGAAGACACTTGATATGATTTTAATTTTCTTAAATTTACTGAGGTTTGATTTGTGACCCAAAATTTGGTCTATCCTGGAGAATGTTCCATGTGCACTTGAGAAGGTGTATTCTTCTGCATTTGGATGGAATGTCCTGAAGATATCAATGAGATCCATATCATCTAATGTATCATTTAAGACTTGTGTTTCCTTATTAATTTTCTCTTTTGATGATCTGTCCATTGGTATGAGTGGGGTGTTAAAGTCTCCTACAATTACTGTGTTACTGTCAATTTCTCCTTTTATGTCAGTTAGTGTTTGTCTTATGTATTGAGGTGCTTCTATGTTGCATGCATAGATATTTATAATTGTTATGTCTTCCTCTTGGATTGATCATTATGTAGTGTCCATCCTTATCTCCTGTAATAATCTTTAAGTCTATGTCATTTGATATGATGATTGATACTCCAGCTTTCTTTTGCTTCCCACTTGTATGGAATATATTTTTCCATCCTCTCACTTTCAGTCTATATGTATCTTGAGATCTGAAGTGGGTTTTTATAGACAGCATATATATGGGTCTTGTTTTTATCCATTCAGCCAGTCTATGTCTTTTGGTTGGAGCATTTAATCTGTTTACATTTAAAGTAATTATAAACCAACGCAGTATTGTAAAGCAATTATCCTTCAATTAAAAATAAATAAATTTTAAAAATAAAAATTTTTTTTAATAAATAAAAGATCAAGTAATTATTTATATATATGTTCCTATTACCATTTTCTTAATTGTTTGGGGTTGATTTTGCAGATCTTTATCTTCTCTTGTATTTCTTGACCATTTAAGTCCATTTAACATTTGCTTTAAAGCTGGTTTGGTGGTACTGAATTCTCTTAACTTTCACTTGTCTGAAAAGCTTCTAATTTCTCCATCAATTTTTAATGAGATCCTTGCCAGGTACAATAATCTTGGTTGTAGATTTTCCCCTTTCAGTACTTTAAATATATCCTGCCATTCCCTTCTGGCCTGCAAAGTTTCTGCTGAAACATCAGCTGTGAAGTGAATGGGGTTTCCCTTGTATATTACTTGTTGCTTTTCCCTTGCTGATTTTAATATTATTTCTTTGTGTTTAGTCCTTGTTATTTTGATTAGTATGTGTCTTGGCATGTCTCCTTGGGTTTATCCTGCATGGGACTCTTTGAACCTCTTGGACTTGATTATTTCCTTTTCCATGTTGGGGAAATTTTCAACTATAACTTCTTCAAAATTTTTCTCATACCCTTTCTTTTCCTCTTCTTTTTCTGGGACGCCTATAATTTGAATGTTGGTGCGTTTGATATTGTCCCAAAGGTCTCTGAGACTATCCTCAGTTCTTTTCATTCCTTTTACCTTATTATGCTCTTTAGAAGTTATTTCCATAATTTTATCTTCCAGCTAACTGATTCATTCTTCTACTTCAGATATTCTGCTATTGATTCTTTCTAGAGTATTTTTAACTTCAGTAATTGTGTTGTTTGTCTCTGTATGTTTATTCTTTAATTCGTCTAGGTTTTTGTTAATTGAGTCTTGCATTTTCTCCACCCTGTTTTCAAGGTTTTTGATCATCTTTACTACCATTATTCTGAATTCTTTTTCAGGTATTTTTCCTATTTCTTCTTCATTTATTTGGCATTTCTACTTTGTTCCTTCATTTGTGTTGTATTTCCCTGCCTTTTCATTATTTTTTTTAACTTATTGTGTTTGAGGTCTCTTTTTCCCAGGCTTCAAGGTTGAATTCTTTCTTCCTTTTGGTTTCTACCCTCCTAAGGTTGGGATGCTGAGGCAGAAACTCCAATACTTTGGCCACCTCATGCGAAGAGTTGACTCATTGGGGAAGACTCTGATGCTGGGAGGGATTGGGGGCAGGAGGAGAAGGGAATGACAGAGGATGAGATGGCTGGATGGCATCACTGACTCCATGCACATGAATTTGGGTGAACTCCGAAAGTTGGTGATAGACAGGGAGGCCTGGTGTGCTGCAATTCATGGGGTTGCAAAGAGTTGGACATTACTGAGCGACTGAACTGAACTGAACTGAAGGTTGGTCCAGTGGGTTGTGTAAGCTTTGTATAGGGTGAGATTTGTGCTGAATTTTTTTTGTTTGTTTGCTTTTCCTCTGATGTTCAGGGCTGTGTGAGGTGGTAATCCTGTCTGCTGGGTTTGTATTTTTGTTTTGTTTGTTGTTTAGATGAGGCATCCTGCACAGGGTGTTACTGGTGGTTGGGTGATGAAGGGTCTTGTATTTAAGTGTTTTCCTTTGGGTGAGTTCCCACTATATGATACTCCCTAGGGTTAGTTCTCTAGTAGTCTAGTGTCTTGGAGTCAGTACTCCCACTCCAAAGGCTCAGGGCTTGATCTCTGGTCAGAAACGAAGATTCCACAAGTGGTTTGTTATGTCATTGAGTGAGATTAAAACAAATACCCAAAAATAAGAATCCAAAGATGAACCCCAGACAAATGGCAGTTACAAAATCAGGCAAATAATAATTAAAATAATGGAATATACACATACACATATACACCCATAAGCAAAATCAAAACAGTCTAACAAAAATAAAGTACAGTAGATTGACCTGGTGAAAAAAGGAAATAAAAAATTATATCTACCAGTTAAGAACCAAACTAATGAAAGCACAAGCTGGGAAACAAAACTAAAGCAAGGTGCCAAGCAGGGAATAAATCAGTGAAAACAAGACTAACAAATATATTCAGAGGAAAGGAAGAAAGAAGACATAGATAAAGAATATTTACATATATTAAATTTTAACTGCAAGGGGACATGAACAGTGGGAAAAGCAAACAAAGGAGTAAATGTAGAAAAAATAACAATAGGTTTAAAGAATTAAAAATTAAGATTAAAACGATAAAAGAAAAAGAAGTTAAAAAAAAAAAAAAAAGGAAATCTCCACAGAACTGCAAAAGCCCAATGTAGTGGCAAACGTTTATAACAACAATTAAATAATGTGATTGAGAGAAAAAATATAAAAGCTCAAAAACTTAATTAGATTTCATAGTGCCAATAACAGAGAAGGCAATGGCAACCCACTCCAGTACTCTTGCCTGGAAAATCCCATGGACAGAGGAGCCTGGTGGGCTGCAGTACATGGGATCGCTAAGAGTCAGACACGACTGAGCGACTTCACTTTCACTTTTCACTTTCATGCATTGGAGAAGGAAATGGCAACCCACTCCAGTGTTCTTGCCTGGAGAATCCCAGGGACAGCAGAGCCCAGTGGGCTGCCATCTATGGGGTCGCACAGAGTCGGACACGACTGAAGCGACTTAGCAGCAGCAGCAGCAGTGCCAATAAAACTGACAACTACAACGTGGGGGGGAGTGGGGGGATAAAAAGAAAAAAGTTTTAAAAAAAAATCCAAAAGAAAGTCAAAACATAAGAATAATACATGTTTTTCTTGAGTCACTGCTGTCAGAGCGCTTTCCCTCACTGGAAGTCACAGTCCACCTCATCTCCCTAGGGTGCCCTCCAACACTGTGATGCTCTCTGGAGCTGCTGTGGGGGCAGTTCAGCTGCTAATCTGGTCCTACTCCTGTGTGTTCTTGCCTCCAATGTCCACAGATATCAGAACTAGTGCATTTTTTCTTTTGTGGGAGCTCTCAGTGACCTTTTATATATTCCATAGACACAGAGCCTGCCTAGTTATCACATGGATTTAATCTGCAGCTTGTACAGCTGGTGGGAAGGTTTTGAGTCTTCTTCCTTAGCTACTCTGCCCCTGGGATTCAACTGTGGTTTTATTTCCACCTCTGCATGTGGGTCATCCACTAAGGTTTGCTCCTGAGGCTGCCATGGAGGACTTAGGTCTGCCCCAGTGAGGGCCAGGTGTGGAGGTGGTGCTGCTGCTTGGGTCTCAGGGGTTCTGGTAGCACCAGGTACTCAGGGGAGTTGGCAGCTAGGGCAGCAGGAAATATAGTGCTCTAGAAGGGTATAGCAATCAGTATTGACCAATGCACTGCAGCTTTCTTGCCTGGAGAACTCCCCTGATAGAGAAGACTGGTAGGCCACAGTCCACAGGGTCGCAAAGAGTTGAACACAACCTAAGTGACTCTGCATGCATAGACGCAAGACTTTTTTTGCCTTTGACAGCTCTGCCCCAATGAGAGTTGAGCATGAAGGTGGCGCAGCTTCTTGGCTTGCGGGGATCCTGGCAGCGCCAAATGTACAAGGATACGGACTGCCTCCACCACTGGAATTATGGCCCTATCAGAGTCTTTTTTTGAGCCTCTTATAGGTACACAATCAGAAGGCCTTTTCGGCCAGTCTTTCTCCTTAGCTCTGCCCATTCCAATACTTAGAGGGCTCCCTTGCCTGGGGCCCTTCTTTGTTGTTCAGAGCACCAGGCACATAGAGGGGGCCCCTGGCTGGGGTCCTACTTTGTAGATCTGCACATCAGGCACTTAAAGGGGCACCCTTGGTGGGGTCCTACTCTGTAGTTTGGCACATCAGTCACCTAAAGGAGTACCCTGGGTGGAGTCCTACTCTGTAGTTCAGTGCATCAGGTGTTTGGTGCTCCAGCCTATCTGTTGTCCAGCTGCCAATGCCGGCATGTGGGAAGAGAGAGGCTATGGTGATAGCTCCACCCCGTACACGTGACTCAGCATTATCGCCTTGCTTCCACGGCTGCCTGGCTTTTCTCCACGGTCATTTCCCACCACAATCTCCTCCCTCCCATCCCTTCCATCCATCTCTCTGCAGTCAACAGCAGCCCTCACCCTGGGATTGCTCCACAATCCCTAAACTCTAGCTCCCAGCCACTGTACCTTCTAGATGACCTGCGTCCCTGTCCGGCCTCCATATGGTTGTGGCAAGGACTTTCTGATTCTCATTCCATTTAGGCTGCCACGGATCAGCTGTTTCACTCTCAGCCTTAAATATTCCTCCTCTGACTCAGACAATTGCCCTAATGTGGGGATTGGACCCCTGCTTCATTTCCCCTACCAGCCGAGGGCAGGTCCAGTCCTACTAACACTCCTGTTTTACCGCCTAGTTCCTTAATCCTCCTGAGTTTTCATGGTTCTATATATTCTTTTCCACTGATCAGGTACTCCTGTCCGTTCTCAGCTGGTGTTCCGCATGCACTGACCTTCACTTTTAAGTTTGGCCGTCCATGCTACAAGACTTTTCTTTAAACACACTATAGATTCTGAAGATGTCCAGTATAACCAATGTTTTCCTAATATGTTTGAGAAAATACGGCTTTCAGATCTAGAAAGCTCCAAGTAAAGACTTTAAGTATTCCTTCCTGATTCAGTAAATTTTCCTATATCTCAAGCTAAGTTGGTTTCTTTTTTAACTGTCCTCATAGCAAAGTGACTAAGTGAAAATTGCTCAGTCATGTCTGATTCTTTGCGACCCCATGGAATATACAGTCCATGGAATTCTCCAGGCCAGAATACTGGAGTGGATAGCCTTTCCCTTCTCCAGGGGATCTTCCCAACCCAGGGATCGAACCCAGGTCTCCCACATTGCAGGCAGATTCTTTACCAACTGAGCCACAAAGGAAGTCTTGAAGGACTTTATCCTCCAACTCATTTAGTTACAGATAACTATGCCCATGATAAAGTTTTAAGTCCACTAGAGGTCTAAAGATTCCAAAGCAAAGGATAAAATAACAGGAGAGTCCATGGACCTCCAGCAATCAAGCCATGAAAGTAATCATGAATTAATATCTATCAATGTGTATATATCAATGTGTACATATCCATGGACTTTATTATATCCACTCCCCAAACTCTAGTTTCTCTCAAACATTTGGCACTGAAAAGAACAGATGAATTAAATTACAGATAGACTAAAGCCAATTCATGCAAATGATTCTGCCACCGCTCTCTCCCTGACCCTAAAGACAGTGAGGAAGGACATTAGAAGAAAATAAGATGCTTGGTGCTACTCAAACCTTCCTGAGAAACAGGGAGAACAGGATAAATCTGAAGCCAATAGTCTGTAATGGTATAAACTGATGATGATGATGATGATATAGGAAGAAGATATATATGGGAAAAAATTCCCAGAGCTACAAAAATTATTTTTGCTACCAGAGATGAATGAACAAGTGTCAAAGAGCAGGGCATCTGTAACAAGCTTCTCCTGAGACCCACAAATTGTAACAGTGGCTGAAAAATTATTCATTCCAAATATTTAACATACCATGAACTTTAGAGTCTTAAATTAAAGCATATGAATCTATGCTATTTTTCAGTCAATAAATTTTTTGTGGATCTGATCTAAGTTGTTCAATATTTTAGTACTTTATGAATTATTAAGACTAAACGTATTTGTGCATTATTGCCTGAAAATAAATCATTACAAAGTCTGTGCTGTAAAAAGAACCCAATGCCTGAAAGAGATAGATTAAAAGTGATTAATGATTCTCTCAGTTGAGTATTATCATTTGCTATAATTGAATTACTTTAAGAATTTGGCCCAGTATGTACTATTATTAAATATATACAGAACAGTACAAGTAAAACATGCCAAGGAAACAATATCTTTGACCGTCAAAAATTCACAGTTTAATTACTTAACCAATCCAATTTATGATCAACAATGCAGAAAAGCCTCTCAGTGTGGGATTCAAATATGTGCCCTATGTACTGTACACATTTGAGTACTCCAAATCATTTCTTCAACCTGCTGTATATTATGACACAGCAAACATTTCCCATTGCTATCATTTGAATTTTGGGTGCTACTTATACCTAACTATTATAGTTTTTCTCAAAATAACTTACTTTCACAGTTAGAAAATTATTATATCTTTGTCATTGGTTATTTGGGGTAGGGAGGGCAATTTTCACTTAATGTAGTTTCAATTTTATATAGCTTTTTTCAATTAATTAAAGAAAATTATTCATACTATAAAAGTGTAGAATATACAGTAATATAATTGGATAGGTCACCTTAAGATAACACTGTTGATTCACAAGATTAACAGCTTGAATTTCCCTTACTAAATATGTCCCTCAGATACACTTTTCCTCCCAAACTTGACAGGTTTTTGTATCTTTGTAACAAGGATTTTACTTTCAGCTTTCACTTTTTTAGTGAGTTTATTGAGCTATATTTTACATACGGTAAAACTCACCCATTTCGAGTCTACAATTCAGTGTTCTTAGTAATTTTACCAAGTGGTAAAACCACCATCACAAATTATTTTTATTGCATTTTCATTCCACCAATAAGATCTCTTACATTCGTGAATAATTCCTTTCTCACCTCCAGTCCCGGTAAATTACTAATTTACTTTCTGTCTTATAAACCTGTCTTTTCTGGACATCTGAGATAAAATACAAGTCTAATACCTAATCAGCTGGGGAGAAAAGAGTTAAAGCAACTGAATGGGTTTCATTTCTCTCCTCATTTTGTGGGGAAAGGGTGACTCTCCTGGGGAAAGAAGGCCTATGTCGTGGTCTAATTTCCTAAAAAAAAATGTTGATAACTGTATGATCTGGTAAATAAAATACTGGTATTTGATAAAAGGAGAGCCCTTATCTCTGAAATACTATGAGGAAGATGTATATGATTGAATGTCATTTACGGTATTAAACATAGGATCTATAAATTTATTGGGAAAAACATCACATACATAAAGTGGCCATCAGGGTATTAAATGGATATATTCCATATTCATAGCCTTTAGATTATACTCTACCCACTTATTTAACTTATATGCAGAGTACATCATGAGAAACTCTGGGCTGGAAGAAGCACAAGCTGGAATCAAGATTGCCAGGAGAAATATCAATAACCTCAGATATGCAGATAATACCACCCTTATGGCAGAAAGTGAAGAGGAACTAAAGAACCTCTTGATGAAAATGAAAGAGAGTGAAAAAGTTGGCTTAAAGCTCAACATTCAGAAAACTAAGCTCATGGCATCTGGTCCCATCACTTCATGGGAAATAGATGGGGAAACAGTGGAAACAGTTGCTGACTTTATTTATTTATTTATTTATTTATTTTTTGGCCTCCAAAATCACTGCAGATGGTGATTGCAGCCATGAAATTAAAAGATTTTTGCTCCTTGGAGGAAAGTTATCACCAACCTAGATAGCATATTCAAAAGCAGAGACATTACTTTGCCAACAAAGGTCCATCTAGTCAAGGCTATGGTTTTTCCTGTGGTCATGTATGGATGTGAGAGTTGGACTGTAAAGAAAACTGAGAGCCGAAGAATTGAGGCTTTTGAACTGTGGTGTTGGAGAAGACTCTTGAGAGTCCCTTGGACTGCAAGGAGATCCAACCACTCCATTCTAAAGGAGATCAGTCCTGGGTGTTCATTGGAAGGACTGATGCTAAAGTTGAAACTCCAATACTTTAGCCACCTCACACAAAGAGTTGACTCATTGGAAAAGACTCTGATGCTGGGAGGGATTGGGGGCAGGAGAAGAAGGGGACGACAGAGGATGAGATGGCTGGATGGCATCACCAACTCAATGGACATGAGTTTGGGTGAACTCTGGGAGTTGGTGATGTACAGGGAGGCCTGGCATGCTGCAATTCATGGGGTTGCAAAGATTCGGACACGACTGAGTGACTGAACTGAACTGAACAAAGCCCTTAGCCAAAAATTGAGCACAGTTGAGTCTGCCCATTTCTTCCCATTACAGGATTCTAATGGGCAAGACCAGCATTAGCTCCAAGTTCTCCACTAAATTTGCCAATATCTGCATTACTGGCTAAGGTTTTTCCCTATCCATTTCTGCTTCCTTCCTCAATTCCTTTCATGGGTGTTAGATTTGCATCATGGTCTGAAACCTTGCCTAATTAATGGTTCTTGCCCTTTTTGTCTTCTACAGGTATTACCTACTAATATAAGGCTTATGAAAGTAAATAGTGAAGTCACTCAGTTGTGCCTATTTGCGACCCCATGGACTATACAGTCCATGGAATTCTTCAGGCCAGAATACTGGAGTATGTAGCCATTCCCTTCTCCCGGGGATCTCCCCAACCTAGGAATTGAACTGTGGTCTCCTGGATTGAAGGTGGATTCTTTACCAGTTGAGCTACCGGGGAAGCATATTAAGGCTTATAATGGACTGAATTATGTCTCTATGTCTCCCTCAAATTCATGCATTGAAGCTCTAACCCTCAGTGTGACTGTATTTGGAGATAGGATCTTTAAGGAGGTAAAGTTAAAGGGGGTAATAAGGGTGGGGTCCTAATTCAATATGACAGGTGTCCTTATAGAAGAAGAAAAGACACAGAAAAAGGGCCATGTGAGGACACAGGGAGAAGACAGCCATCTGCAAGCCAACAGCAGGGCCTCTGGAGAAAACAAACCTGCCAACACCTAGATGTTTGACTTCCAGCCTCCAGAACTGTGAGAAAATTAATTTCTTTAATTAGTTTGTCACCAAATCCCTGTCATTTTGTTATGGCAGCCCTGAGTAATACAAACCTCCACAGTCCTAACTCACTCTCAGCAATGCTTCCCAAATAATCCAAAAGATATATTCTCCAAGAGTAGATCATAACATATCAATCTAGTTAAAGATTGATTCCCCAATTCATGAGATCAAGCTAAGAGAAATTCCTTTTCATTGCAATAAATTTGCCTTTCTGGAGACACACAAATTATGGCTATGATATAAGCTACCCTTAATATTGCCTCTCATCCCCTTGAGAGCCAGTGGGTAAGAAATTCTAGCCAAAGAAGTAATTAAAAAGCAGCTGTTTCTCACTGCTCAAGTCTGCATTCCAAGCATGCCAACAGTGGGGTTGTACAGGTGCATCCATTCTAATAGTCTGCAGGTCCCCAAGATACTGGGGTTTTCTTTGTCTAATTGGAAGAATAGCTTTCACCTGCCTTTCTCATCAGCTGCAACAGTAGTTACACAAAATGTTAATAACTAACATACTTATCATGTTGACTCAGACACACTGTCCCAGAGAGAAGACAATCAGGAAATCACTTTGGTAGTGTCACTCAGCTCCTAGAGGTATATATCCAAAAGTCAAGATATATATATCCAAGATATATCCAAAAGTCAAGAAATTTAGGCATATTAATACTGTCTCTGAAAGTAGGGGCTGTAATGGCCAAGGGGGAAAAAAATGTGTATTCTACATCCAACAGAGTGGCTAAAATTAAAAAGACTGACAACATAACATTTTGACAAAAATGTAGAGCACCTAGAACTCTCGTGCTTTTCTAGTTGGGGGTATAAAGTGATACAACCTTTTGAAAAATGTCTGGCAGTTACTTGTAGAACTAAAATGTATGTATACCTATCCTATAACCCAGAAATTCTGTTTCTTAGTATTTAGAGTAATGAAAAGATATATTCATTATAGCTTTATAAATAATAGCCAAAGACTGGAAACAACCCGTGTACATAAGAAGGAGAATTAATAAACAAACTGTGCTGTATTCATAGAATGTATACTCAGAAGTGAAAAGGAAAAAACTAACAATACCCACAGCAACACAAGTGAATTTCAAACCCATAATGCTGGCTGAAAAAGCCTTATCTAAAAGTGCACATAATGTATGATCTTATTTATGTGGAGTTCTAGAAAAGAGAAAGCTAATTCATAATTTTTTAAAACTGTAAAATGATTGCCTCTTTGGTGGGAAGCAGGACAGGGCTTGACTACAAACAGACCCAAGGATACTTTCTGAGTATCATAATGAGCCACATCTTAATAGAGATTCAGTTTATGTAGGTAAATACATTGGATAAAGTCAGAAAGCATAATTTAATCTTTATGAATTTTATTACATGTACATTTTACCTCTATAGTAAAAAACTCTAAAAATATATTCAACTATAGTTAAAGATATGCATTGTTAAAATATTTAGTGAGAAACATACTGACATCTGCAGTATACCTCAAAATGAATAAAAAAAGACAGATTGCTGACAGAGATGAATGTAATATACAATACAGTAATACAATGAAAACCTAATGGTAGAAGCTAAACTTACTAAATTTTATATACTGAAATGTTGCATATGTAAAAGCCAACTATATTCTTTTTCAAACACAGTGCTGCTGCTGCTGCTAAGTCGCTTCATTTGTATCCGACTCTGTGCGACCCCAGAGACTGCAGTCCACCAGGCTCCCCCGTCCCTGGGATTCTCCAGGCAAGAACACTGGAGTGGGTTGCCATTTCCTTCTCCAATGCATGAAAGTGAAAAGTAAAAGTGAAGTCACTCAGTCGTATCTGACTCTTAGTGACCCCATGGACTGCAGCCTACCAGGCTCCTCCGTCCATGGGATTTTCCAGGCAAGAGTACAGAGTGGAGTGCTATTGCCTTCTCCGTTCAAACACAGTATTGGAACCTAATTTAAAGTGCTGTATTATACACAGTAGCATCTGCTAGCTTACTATCTGTGTCCATGCTAACTTGCTTCAGTCATGTCTGATTCTTTGCGACCTATGGACTGTAGCCCACCAGGCTGCTCT
This sequence comes from Bos taurus, assembly GCF_002263795.3. Classification (NCBI taxonomy): domain Eukaryota; kingdom Metazoa; phylum Chordata; class Mammalia; order Artiodactyla; family Bovidae; genus Bos; species Bos taurus. The sequence goes on along the minus strand of NC_037329.1, from coordinate 10,035,612 downwards.
GCCCATGGTATTCTTCAGCTCCTGCATGACAGGTAGATTCTTTATCACTGAGCCACCAGGGAAGCCCAGCTTTATACCTACTACCTTCTTATCTGGGATTCCCTGGTGGTTCAGAGGTAAAGAATCCACCTGCCAATGCTGGAGACACAGGTTTAATTCCTGAGTTGGGAAGATCCCCTGGAAAAGGAAATAGCAACCCACTCCAGTATTCTTGCCTGAGAAATTCCATGAACAGAGGAGCCTGCTGGACTCCAGTCCATGGGAGTCACAAAAGAGTCAGACATGACTTAGTGACTAAACAACAACAAATTAAAATTCTATATAACATAAAAATTTAACCTAGTTTTAGTATTTTTTAAACTTTCATTAAAAAGAAAAAGATAAAACAATGACATTTAGACAATAGCTCTAAATTCCCTTCAACACAATCCCATTTAATTTCTATTGAGGCTTTCCTTCCCCACAAATGCTTTAAAAAAAATTTTTTTTTTTTTCAAAATGCTGATAGGCTGTTTCACTTAGTACCACCGCCACCACCTCCCACTCCCCACCCCAACACCAAACCGTGCATTCCTTTGTCTTTTGTCTAATTACTCGGCCATTGAAATAATTCTCTTTCTCTCTCTCTCTCTAAATCTTTCTTTACCTTCCTCCTCCCTATCTCCCTCTCTCTCATCTCTTCACTCTCTCTCTGCATATGCTGTCCAGGCTGATCAGTATAGCACATGGGCTACATTGGCTCACTCAGCACCTACTCAAAATAATGAGATTCCAGCCCACCATGCACCTAGATGTGACCACATGGCTTAGCTGTGAACTTAGCTTCTGAAGTATAATCAGGGAGTGCTTACTTTCCTGAATAAACACGAATCTTAAGGAACTTCCAATTTTCAATCAACCAAAAAGTTCAATTATTTCTATACATCAGTGTCTCTTTTGCTGTCTTGTATGTATAACATCATATATGAAACGAGTCGCCAGTCCAGGTTCAATGCACGATACTGGATGCTTGGGGCTGGTGCACTGGGACAACCCAGAGGGATGGTATGGGGAGGGAGGAGGGAGGAGGGTTCGGGATGGGGAACATGTATATACCTGTGGCAGATTAATGTTGATATATGACAAAACCAATACAATATTATACAGTTAAAAAAAAAAAGTTCAATTATTTCATGCAGCCAATATTGTCTGTCAAAAAAATATTTCAAAAAGATAATAAAATTTTAAAAAGACATCTCTGATTTAACAAAGACAACCTTTATGTTATCTAAGTGTCCTGTTTCATAGTTTTATTAGTTTATTCATATATAATAAACAGAAAAAAATTTTTGGTCATCTATTTTTTAAGTTCTTTTTCATATTCTTTTCCACTGTAGGCTAATAGAAGATATTAAATATAGTTCCCTGTGCTATACAGTAGGTGTGTATTGTTTATCTATTAGGACTTTATATACATTAGTGGGCATATGTTAAATCCCAAACTCCTCATTTATATCCCCTCCCACTGCTATCCACTTTGGTAACCATAAGTTTATTTTCTATATCTATGAGTCTATTTCTGTTTTGCAAGTAGGTTCATTTGTATCAATTTTTTAGATTCCACATATAAGTGATATCATATGATATCTGTCTTTTTTTGTCCAACTTACTTCACTTAGTATAATAATTTCTAGGTCCATCCAAGTTGTTGCAAATGGCATTATGGCATTCTTTTTTATGGCTGAGTAATATTCCATTTATTCATTGGAAGGACTGAAGCTCCAACACTTTGGCCACGTGATGGGAAGAACTGACTCATTGGAAAAGACCCTGATGCTGGGAAAGATTGAAGGCAAAAGGAGAAGGGGGCAGCAGAAGATGAGATGGTTAGATACATCACTGACTCAATGGACATGAAACTGAGCCAACACTGGGAGATGGTGAAGGACAGTGGAGCCTGGCATGCTGCAGTCCATGAGTCCCAAAGAGCTGGACACGACTTAGCAATTGAACAACAATAAATATTCTACTGTGTGTGTGCATATGTGTGTGTGTACCCCACATCTTCTTAAACATTCATCTATCAGTGGACATTTAGGTTGCTTCCATGTCTTATATATTGTAAATAGTGCTGCTATGAACACTGAGGTGTATGTGTCTTTTTTGAATTTGAGTTTTCGTCTTTTTCCAGATATATGCCCAGGAGTGAGCCTGCTGGATTATATGGTAATTATAATTTTAGTTTTTTAAGGCACCTGGATACGGTTCTCCACAGTGGTTGCACCAATTTACACTCCCACCAACAGTGTAGGAGGGTACCCTTTCCTCTGCACTGTCTGCAGGATTTATTATTTATAGACTTTTTGATGGGGGCCATTCTGACTGGTGTGAAATGATACCTCATTGTAGTTTTTATTTGCATTTCTTTAAGTTAGCAATGTTGGGCATCTTTTCGTGTGCCTGTTTGACCATACACAGGGAGAAAGCAATGGCACCCCACTCCAGTACTATTGCCTGGAAAATCCCATGGATGGAGGAGCCTGGTAGGCTGCAGTCCATGGGGTTGCTAAGAGTTGGACATGACTGAGCGACTTCACTTTCACTTTCCACTCTCATGCATTGGAGAAGGAAATGGCAACCCACTCCAGTGTTCTTGCCTGGAGAATCCCATGGACGGAGAAGCCTGGTAGGCTGCAGTCCATGGCGTCACACAGAGTCGGATACGACTGAAGTGACTTAGCAGCAGCAGCAGCAGCATGCTCTAAGAACTATCCAGTACTTACTTACATTCAGTACTATCCAAAGAAATATGTGAGATATCAAAATAGATATCTCATTCCAGTGATGTATCTTTCTTATGGTGATTTCTTTCTTATTCTTTGAAAGTAAGTCATTTTAAGCATTATATACATATTAAAACAATATGGATATAATATGGAATAGGATTTTTATGACTTGTATGAATATGTATCTTAAAACAAGAGAAATATTATGTTTTGAATAATGTCATGAAGGAGAATATTAAAAATTAAATTTCTAGACACAGATGACCTTTTACTTTCTCCACTGACTCTGTACTAGTCAGCGTGAATAATTAATCATGTAATTTATATCTATGCTTTCTCATCTATAACCCCAAATGAAATAAAGCTGCAGAGATCAGGAACTCTCTAGTGCCCAAAATAAAGATTCAAGACAGTCTCAGAAATCTGCTTTGAGGATTTCTCTCCTGTCTTTACCACCATCCAGGAAAGGGAGCAGAACAAATTGTAAATAGTCACCCCTAGCTTTGATGTTTGCAGTGGGGTCTTCCTGTCATGGGCATCAGCAGCAGGGCAAGGCACAAACTCTGCCCTCAGGGGAACTTCACAGGCAGTTCTTCCAGCCAGAACCCACAGCCCCACACACAACTGCCTTGAGGCATGCTCCTTTCCCAAGATTTGTTCTTCTGACTCTCATCAATTCTTTGAGCTTGGAAAGGATTTTGAATGGCTCTCTCTCTCTTTTTTTTAATCACAATTGATTACTGTTTCTAAGCAACAAAGACAGATCCCGTGACTCAAAGCACAGGAATGCCAAGACACCTCTAACAGAACATCATCAAAGACAAGCCATCACCACAATAAGGATTTAATAATAAGTGAGAGATGGTACCAAGCTCCAAATGGATATTATTGTACAATAATGATTAATACTTAGTTAAGACTTACTGCCCTTTTTTTCCAACATTACAGAGTTCTGGCAGGATTACATTTTAAATGCAGCTTCTGGAGCCCACTCCTGGAGTGAGTCAGAATCTTAAGAGGCACCTGAGCATCTGAATTTCAAACAGTCTTGCATGATATATATGCAAACTAAAGTTTGAGAGCAATTGTCCTAGCTGAATTTTTAAGATGTACTGAAACAGGCCTTACACATGTTTTATTAACAGCAGTTAAAAGTTTTCTTCTTGATCCTTGCTTAAAACAACATCCTTAGCAAAGTCACGGTGCTGTGATAAAAAGTGAATGCCTAAATAACCTCTTCTAGCTCCATAAATCCACAGAAGATTCATCCTCTGAAATCAATAAAATACAAAGCTTTCCTTCCTTTTCCTCTCCTCTCTTTATCCTCCTCTTCATATTCTCTGCCCCAGTGACTTACTCTGCTAAAACTAAAAATAAATAAACAAAAAGAGGGCAATAACATATCATTCACAAACTCTTACTTACCTGTTGTGGCAGGTAGCATTTATGTGATGAATTACCTATGCCTGTTAGTGGCTCAACAACCTGGTTATTTAGTTATTTTAGAGCTCTCAGTCAGCCTCCTTGATTTATTGCACTGGGAAATAGCAATACATTCCAAGACCAGAGAAATATCTCTGTATGTATCTAAAACAGAAGGTAAAACTTATTCTACAATCTCAGCACAAGAGAAATCATGAGAGATTAACATGAACAATGCAGGATCTCCTCATTTTTATAACACCAAGAAATAAGTAGATAAGTGAATGAATCTATAGTATTTGAAAGAGGATAAATGATTACCCTCTTTCCCCTTTTTTTCATAAAATGATTCATCTTTAATAACAAAATCTCTAAAAGTTCACTTTTATATGTCAAAGCCATAATAATAAATGTATGATATCAAATATACCATCAAACTTTTAAAAGAGAGTTTGGATGGAAAATCTCTAGGGTTACAAAACAAAAAAGAATACATAAAAAGATGTCAGAGGCTTACTGATCTCTAAAAGGATCTTAGGAACCTCCCTTTGCTCCTTTCCTTCCTTGGTCCTCCCTGCAGGAAGTCAGTGTGAATGGCAAGTACAATTTGAAGGATTTCAGTACTAGAGGTGGTGATATCCAGAGTCACAAGTATAGACGTGGAAGATCTGACTGAGTGTTCTACTCCCAACTCCCTTTTGGAGCCTCTTAGGATCTGTTTCAGTGCCTGCAGGAGAAGAATCAGCTGCCCTTCAGGAACTAAACCATCCCGAAACGATCTCTAGAGAGGCACCTAAGCAAATTCTGCTCCAAGTCTCAGAGATGAACCAAAACCCTACTTCTTGTACCTGGTCATAACATCCTGGTGAGCTTAGGATTTTCTCATCATGTAAGGATAAAAAGCAAGAGAGTTCCAGAAAAACATCTATTTCTGCTTTATTGACTATGCCAAAGCCTTTGACTGTGTGGATTACAATAAACTGTGGGAAATTCTGAAAGAGATGGGAATACCAGACCACCTGACCTGCCTCTTGAGAAATCTGTATGCAGGTCAGGAAGCAACAGTTAGAACTGGACATGGAACAACAGACTGGTTCCAAATAGGAAAAGGAGTACGTCAAGGCTGTATATTGTCACCCCGCTTATTTAACTTATATGCAGAGAACATCATGAGAAACGCTGGACTGGAAGAAACACAGCTGGAATCAAGACTGCCAGGAGAAATATCAATAACCTCAGATATGCAGATGACACCATCCTTATGGCAGAAAGTGAAGAGGAACTAAAAAGCCTCTTGATGAAAGTGAAAAAGGAGAGTGCAAAAGTTGGCTTAAAGCTCAACATTCAGAAAACAAAGATCATTGCATCCGATCCCATCACTTCATGGGAAATAGATGGGGAAACAGTGGAAACAGTGTCAGACTTTATTTTTCTGGGCTCCAAAATCACTGCAGATGTGACTGCAGCCATGAAATTTAAAGACGCTTACTCCTTGGAAGGAAAGTTATGTCCAACCTAGACAGCATATTCAAAAGCAGAGACATTACTTTGCCAACAAAGGTCCGGCTAGTCAAGGCTATGGTTTTTCCTGTGGTCATGTATGGATGTGAGAGTTGGACTGTGAAGAAGGCTGAGCGCCAAAGAATTGATCCTTTTGAAGTGTGGCATCGGAGAAGACTCTTGAAAGTCCCTTAGACTGCAAGGAGATCCAACCAGTCCATTCTGAAGGAGATCAGCCCTGGGATTTCTTTGGAAGGAATGATGCTGAAGCTGAAACTCCAGTACTTTGGCCACCTCATGAGAAGAGTTGACTCATTGGAAAAGACTCTGATGCTGGGAGGGATTGGGGGCAGGAGGAGAAGGGGACGACAGAGGATGAGATGGCTGGATGGCATCACTGACTCGATGGACGTGAGTCTCAGTGAACTCCGGGAGTTGGTGATGGACAGGGAGGCCTGGCGTGCTGCGATTCATGGGGTCGCAAAGAGTCAGACACGACTGAGCGACTGAACTGAACTGACTGAAGGATAAATGAAAAAGACAACAGATTGGATTTAGGATAAACATAACAGAGATTACTTTGATTCTAGGACTTAAGTGTAAAGAATCCTGAACATGGTCCCACCTAGCTTACTTAGGGATGGAATCAAGGGTTAGGGGATCCTATAAAAAGGAAAAAGTGCCCTTCTGCCTGCCTGAATCTCTTAAACCTATAAAATCCTTTCAAAGAAAAGAAAAAAAGGGTGAGTTGGAGGGCAGAGATGGGAACGGTGAGGGGGGAAACTCATTATGTATAAGACCGTGGATTCACAGTCCTGACTTCACATGAATTCTTTCTAGGTTTATCCCTCTCAAATACCCTGTTACAGATTTCCTCCCCCCCGCCAAAAAAAAAGTTTGAGTTATAGAAAATATTACATATATAAATATGCAAGTTTATTTGCATGTGTTTCTGTGTATATGCATAGATAAGAAATCTAATCATTGGTATCTTTAAACCAATAGTAATTTAAACTATATCTATCAATTTCAGTGCTATGATATATTACAATGACAGTATGTACAACATTCTGTGATTAAGACTGAAAATCGAGAAAGTGGATAATGACACTGAAATTTTAAAAGTCAAAATTCTCATTTTTATAATGTATATATACACACATGCACACTGTGCAAAATTTAACCATCTTTCCTCTGCCAAAAAATATTTAAATCACCACATTAATATGACAACAAGAGGAATTATTCTGACAAACATTCCTTCCAAAACATATTGTACCATTTTCCTTTTAAAAAATCTATTAGGCTATGAAATATATAAGCAATAGTATGTGTTAGTTACCTGTATCACTAGTTACTGCTGTATATATACCATGGAAAAACATTTGCTTTAAATAACTGAAATCACCCATCACCTCATGGAAAAGTTTTCCCTCAAACTGCATTCATTTTCTAGAAAAAGCATAAAAATGCCCTATCTACTATATTATAGCTGCTCATAGATCTATACTAATAATGAAATGACTATCAAATAGCCTTTGCAATTAGAAAAAAACATAGAACCTGTTAAATATCCCAGGTAAAAGACCCACTGCAGAATATTATTAAAGATCTTCCTTCATCAGAATAAGAACTAATTGGATATTCCTTAGTTAAGAAATACTGGCATTAGACAGCAACCTGGTGTGCAGTTGGAAATAAAAAGGACAATTTAATTTGAGAGAGATCATGTAGAATCCAGTGATGTGGAAAAGCAGAACAGGCTAAACATGAGCGATCTCCACCGCAATTTAACACCTGAATAGATGTCCTACCAACAATATCTTCTCTTAAGTCATTAGATAATAGATATACAGAGAAGAGACTAACTATAATTACTGCTTAATAACACACCTACTGAGTCTTCTACATATAATAGAAGTAATAATAGTTTCAGTGCTTTCTATATGTGTCTGCATTACATTTAGTAAGAGTTAACAATAACATCTAATAGTTAATACGTATGTATTTGTGCCAGGTACTGTGCTAAATGTGCTACATGGATTATCTGATCTAATGATCAGAACAAGCCCATTAGTACTAGTAACTCCATTTTTACCACTAAAATAATTGAGTCTTAGACTAAGCAGACCAAGCAAAATGACATAGTTCTTAAGTGAAAGTCAAAGTCACTCAGTCGTGTCCGACTCTTTGCAAGTACATGGACTATACAGTTCACGGAATTCTCCAGGCCAGAATACTGTAGTGGGTAGCCTTTCCCTTCTCCAGGATTCCTTCCCAACTCAGGGGTGGAACTCAGGTCTCCCGCATTGCAGGTGGATTCTTTACCAGCTGAACCATAAGGAAAGCCCAAGAATACTTGAGTGGGTAGCCTATCTCTTCTCCAGGGGATCTTCCTGACCCAGGAATCAAACTGCGGTCTCCTGCATTGCAGGCAGATTCTTCACCAACTGAGCTATCAGGGAAGCCCCTTTTTAAAATAGTTCTTGAGTTGGAGCCAAAATTCAAAATCAGTGGGCCTAATCTAAGAACCCTTCCTTATAAATTCTATGCCATCTTCCAAAAATATGACATATATTACAAAGCTTCACAAAGGGAAAAAGTGAGTCCCAGAGATTTTTAATAACTTTCAAAAAATTTAATAGGTAGATAGAGTTTTACAGTGAACTCAAGCTGCTTATGCTCTTTGACTATGCCACATGCTACTGTTCCATCAAGAAAATAAAGAATCTGGGGAAAAAATTAAGCTTCTGGAACAAAGATTGGGTTTGAAAAAGTAATCCTTAAAATGAGATGCAGATTTCATCACTGCTATTAATCCCTCTTTTCTTTGCAGTGCTCTTCATAAGCAATGCAGCAGCAGGAAGCAACATGCCCAAGTTTCATTACTCACTACTCAGGAAAGAACAACAGTTTCCAGACTAAACATTATTTTGAAATCACTTTGTACTAAGATTCCCAGAAGAAGCTGTCACAGTTTTTCAGTGAAGAAACACACACATGACTCCTGTGGGGCCCAGTTTAATGATAAGCAGTGAATTACAGGATTCAAATTCCAAGCTAGACACAGCAATTATGGCTGCTAAACTCAAATGATGAATGAAACTTTTAAAGTCTGTTTTTCTAATGATGACAACCACATGTAACTTTCAATCATTTTAAATGCTTATAACTGTTTGTATCAATCTACCTAACATCTCTAAAGTAATCTTAAAGTAGTTGCTAGCATGTACCATGTATATCCAGTAGTTTGGGTAGACTCAGTGGCATTGAGTGGTAATGAGTGGCATTACTCCTAAATGAGAAATTCTCTGAGCCTAAGTTAAAGAAATATAGTACTTTGGAGTTAAATCATTCTAAAGATGACTAAGTCTGACATTTTATACCTAGTAAGAGAAAGTAAAACTCCTAGAACAATTTTCTAATTAAGATCAGTTCAGTTCAGTCACTCAGTTGTGTCCAACTCTTTGCGACCCCATGGACTGCAGCACACGAGGCTTCCCTGTCCATCACCACCTCTAGAGGCTTTCCCAGCATCAGGGTCTTTTCTAGTGAGTCACTTCTTAGCATCAGGTGGCCAAAGTATCGGAGTTTCAGCTTCAACATTTCAGTAACACAATATTCTCACTGAAATACTTATGAAGACACAGAATATTATGAAAACTCAACACCATAGAACTTATATTTAACCTGACAGACCTATAAAGAAATTTCGTAAACTACAAAATATATGATACACAATTAGTAATCATAATCAAAACTTGACACATGCTTTATCATTGCTAACAGAGTTAGAAGTAACAGAACACATTCTACTAAAAGTTAGTCAAAGACACTTGGGCTCATTGGTTGTGTACCCTGGCTGAATTTCCCAGGATTTGTACTGACCACAGAATGGGCAGGCAGATAGCTACTGTGTTATAAGATGATCAGATTGCCTCATTTACCACAGTTAGTCTTTTACCTTATCCAAATATTCAAAGATGGAAACCACAGTGGAAACTGAAAAAGATTAGCCATTAGTCCAATAGACTGAAGTCCTAACGGGCTTCAGAGATGCAATGTGGTGCTGATCACAGAAACATGATCAGTGATAGCCCTCAGTGTTGAGACTGGACACTCAATTACAATAGTTTTATTTCACAAAACCACTTAAAGTTTAAATTGTGTAAACACCAAGTCAGTATATTTTTGTTTCAAGAATGTTTTTGAGGTTGTTGTAATGCAACTTGACACAAGGAAAAACACCCAAAAGGCACTCATATTTTCAACATAGCTCATTTAAGAAGAAAAATTTTACAAAAAGAATGCATTTAAAAGACTACTGGTTCACCTCCATCATTTTTTCAGCTGAAAATGGGGCTCAAAGGACTAAGAAACTGGTTCAAGTTCAAGTCTACTTATGACAGAGCCACTGTGTCTATTTCAGTATTAATATCCAACACTGCTCAGCTGTACAAGATCAGAAATGGTTAATTTTGTGATTTCTTAACACTAGGAAAGAAAGATCATAAGAAAATAAAACAGCTGTGGGAGAATTGAACATTGTATTTCTACTGTGGAGGGGAAACAAAAATGTTTTCTTTTTTTTTTTCCTAAACAGTAAAAGGGTTGTATGTACATGAGGTTTGCTTACATTCATCATTAACTTTTCTGCTAAAATTCTGTGAGTGATTAGAGTGGGCCAATTTTTCTTCTGTTAATGAGCCAATGTGAAAGTATTACCTCTACTTAATTAATCCTAACAAGCAAGCCAGTGTTTCAACCTAGATTTTGATATATGAAAAATAACTCACTTTTAGGACCTGATTCTGGATGATCTTACTTAACAATCTATAATTTAAAAATCAGTAAACCAGGAGTCACTCACTTCATGGCCTCCCTATCAGTTCAGTTCAGTCGCTCAGTCGTGCCCGACTATTTGCGACCCCATGAATCGCAGCACGCTAGGCCTCCCTGTCCATCACCAACTCCCACAGTTCACTCAGACTCACGTCCATCAAGTCAGTGATGCCATCCAGCCATCTCATCCTCTGTCATCCCCTTTTCCTCCTGCCCCCAATCCCTCCCAGCATCAGAGTCTTTTCCAATGAGTCAACTCTTCTCACGAGGTGGCCAAAGAACTGGAGTTTCAGGTTCAGCATCATTCCTTCCAAAGAAATCCCAGGGCTGATCTCCTTCAGAATGGACTGGTTGGATCTCCTTGCAGTCCAAGGGACTCTCAAGAGTCTTCTCCAACACCACAGTTCAAAAGCATCAATTCTTCGGCACTCAGGTTTCTTCACAGTCCAACTCTCACATCCATACGTGACCACAGGAAAAACCATACCTTGACTAAATGGACCTTTGTTGGCAAAGTAATGTCTCTGCTTTTGAGTATGCTATCTAGGTTGGTTATAACTTTTCTTCCAAGGAGTAAGCATCTTTTAATTTCATGGCTGCAATCACCATCTGCAGTGATTTTGGAGCCCAAAAAAATAAAGTCTGACACTGTTTCCACTGTTTCCCCATCTATTTCCCATGAAGTGATGGGACCAGATGCCATCCTATAGGCATCTAGTATAGGAAGATGGCCTTCCTATACTAGAACACAAAATTTCAACACCAAAGCAAAGCAATTTTGTCCTACTGCATGTAAATGCTATATTGAAGACACAACTTAGAAGAGACTTATTAATGACTAGGTAAATATTGATTTAAAAAGACACTTTGCATTGTTCTAACCTGTCTCTCTAGTAACTAACATATAATTTAGAGGCAATCTTTACACATAATGATGAACACAGAAAAATTACTAGTAAATCATGATTCAGGATTATAAACAGTTTGAATTATAATAACTTGAAAAACTTTATTTGTGATTTATTTATATTCTGCCTTGTTCCTATTGTGTACTAAGGGTGACTTGAAAAAACACATAAAACATAACTAGATAGCAGAAATGTAAAGTTTTTAAGAGAAATGGGACAAAAGTAAAATTAACTCAGGAATGTCTGAAGGAACCAGGTGAAGGGAATGAAGAGAAGGAAGAAAGTCTAAGGATGCTGATGTCTCTATTCATAGCTGCAAACCTATAGCTATTGTAATGGTGAAAAAACACTGTTGAAAAATGCAATGACCCAGCCTCTTAAATTTTTTAGAATGTTTTTAATTCTAGAGAGATTAAGTCCAAGGCCTCATATAGTTCTGTGATTAAAAACAAACATTTAGTGTAAACTTAAACAATTACTTCAGCTTCAGGTTTTTATTAAATGCATGTTAGAAGTTATTTTTTAATTTAAAATTGCATATAGAGTAATATCTCATCTGCTACAAAATTATTTCTACTTACCTATATTTCTATTTATGTATTCCCACTTCAGTATTCTTGCCTGGAGAATCCCATGAACAGAGGAGCCAGGCAGTTTATAGTCCATAGGATCACAAAGAGTCAGACACAACTGAGTAACTAACATTTTCAATTTCATACACACAAACAGATACCTTAAACACTATTCAGCAAATATTTAAAGTCACATAGATCCTGTCACAAAAATTTTGGCTGATTTGTTACTTTTTCTTCATAATATTCCATTACTAGTTCTTTATATGTAGTGAAACTGTCCAATTCTTATGAAATTAATACACATTATTCTTCTAAAACAACTTCAAATTGTGATTTTTTAAATATTTTAATGCAGATGTTGTGCATCTGGATGTGTGCAATGCAATTTTACCTGCTAGTAAACTTATTCCCAAGTTACACTATATTTGGGGACAATAAAGAGACAAGGTGCAATTACAGCCTTAATTATCAGTTCAGTTCAGTTTAGTTGCTCTTTGCAACCCCACGGACTAAAGCACGTCAGGCCTCCCTGTCTATTACCAACTCCCAGAGCTTTCTCAAACTCATGGCGTTGATTTGGTGATGCCATCCAACCATCTCATCCTCTGTCATCCCCTTCTCCACCTGCCTTCAATCTTTCCCAGCATCAAGGTCATTTCAAATGAGTCAGTTCTTTGCATCAGGTGGCCAAAGTATTGGAGTTTCAGCTTCAACATCAGTCCTTCCAATGAATATTCAGGACTTATTTCCTTTAGGATAGACTGGTTGGATCTCCTTGCAGTCCAAAGGACTCTCAAGAGTCTTCTACAACACCACAGTTCAAAAGCATCAATTCTTTGGTGCTCAGCTTTCTTTACATAAAACTCTCACATCCATACATGACTACTGGAAAAACCATAGCCTTGACTAGACAGACCTTTGTTGGAAAAGTTATGTCTCTGCCTTTTAATATGTTGTCTAGGTAGAAAGCATCACTACGAACAAAGCTAGTGGAGGTGATGGAATTCCAGTTGAGCTATTCCAAATCCTGGAAGATGATGCTGTGAAAGTGCTGCAATCAATATGCCAGAAAATTTGGAAAACTCAGTAGTGGCCACAGGACTGGAAAAAAAGGTCAGTTTTCATTCCAATACCAAAGAAAGGCAATGCCAAAGAATGCTCAATTGCACTCATCTCACATGCTAGTAAAGTAATGATCAAAATTCTCCAAGCCAGGCTTCAGCAATATGTGAACTGTGAACTTCCTGATGTTCAAGCTGGTTTTAGAAAAGGCAGAGGAACCAGATATCAAATTGCCAACATCTGTTGGACCATGAAAAAGCAAGAGAGTTCCAGAAAAACATCTATTTCTGCTTTACTAACTATGCCAAAGCCTTTGACTGTGTGGACCACAATAAACTGTGGAAAATTCTGAAAGAGATGGGAATACCACAACACCTGACCTGCCTCTTGAGAAACCTCTTGAGAAACCTATATGCAGGTCAGGAAGCAACAGTTAGAACTGGACATGGAACAACAGACTGGTTCCAAATAGGAAAAGGAGTACGTCAAGGCTGTATATTGTTACCGTGCTTATTTAACTTCTATCCAGACTACATCATGAGAAACGCTGGACTGGAAGGACAAGCTGGAATCAAGATTGCCGGGAGAAATCTAAATAACTCAGATATGCAGATGACACCACCCTTATGGCAGAAAGTGAAGAGGAACTCAAAAGCCTCTTGATGAAAGTGAAAGAGAGAGTGCAAAAGTTGGCTTAAAGCTCAACATTCAGAAAACTAAAATCATGGCATCTGATCCCATCACTTCATGGGAATTAAATGGGGAAACAGTGTCAGGCTTTATTTTTTGGGCCTCCAAAATCACTGCAGATGGTGATTGCAGCCATGAAATTAAAAGACGCTTACTCCCTGGAAGGAAAGTTATGACCTACCCAGATAGCATATTCAAAAGCAGAGACATTACTTTGCCAACAAAGGTCCGTCTAGTCAAGGCTATAGTTTTTCCAGTGGTCATGTACAGATGTGAGAGTTGGACTGTGAAGAAAGCTGAGTGCCAAAGAATTGATGCTCTTGAACTGTGGTGTTAGAGAAGACTCTTGAGAGTCCCTTGGACTGCAAGGAGATCCAACCAGTCCATTCTAAAGGAGATCAGTCCTGGGTGTTCTTTGGAAGGACTGATGCTAAAACTGAAACTCCAATACTTTGGCTACGTCACGCAAAGAGTTGACTCATTGGAAAAGACTCTGATGCTGGGAGGGATTGGGGTGGGAGAAGAAGGGGATGACAGAGGATGAGATGGCTGGATGTCATCACCGACTCAGTGGACATGAGTTTAAGTGAACTGTGTGAGTTGGTGATGGACAGGGAGGCCTGGCATGCTGAAATTCATGGGGTCACAAAGAGTCGGACATGACTGAGCGACTCAACTGAATCAGTAACTGAGTTGGTGATAACTTTCCTTCCCAGGAGTAAGCGTCTTTTAATTTCGTGGCTGCAATCACCCTCCACAGTGATTTTGGAGCCCAAGAAAGTAAAATCTGTGACTGTTTCAATTGTTTCCCCATCTGTTTGCCATGAAGTGATGGGACCTGATGCCATGATCTTAGGTTTCTGAATGTTGAGTTTTAACCCAGCTTTTAAACTCTCCTCTTTCACATTCTTCTTTGCTTTCTGCCATAAGGATGGTGTCATCTGCATATCTGAGGTTATTGATATTTCTCACGGTAATCTTGATTCCAGCTTACCCTTTGTCCAGAGTGGCATTTTGTATGATGCACTCTGCATATAAGTTAAATAAACAGTGTGACAATATACAGCCTTGATTCACTCCTTTCCCAATTTGCAACCAGGCTGTTGTTCCATGTCTGCTTCTAACTATTGCTTCTTGACCTGCATACAGATTTCTCAGGAGGAAGGTAAGGTGGCCTGGTATTCCCATCTCTTTCAGAATTTTCCACAATTTTTGTGATCCACACAGTCAAAGGCTTTGCATAGTCAATAAAGCATCTGGAAGTCTCTTGCTTCTTTGATGATCCAGCAGATGTTGGCAATTTGATCTCTGGTTCCTCTGTCTTTTCTACATCCAGTTTGAACCTCTGGAATTTCATGGTTCATATACTGTTGAAGCCTGGCTTTGAGAATTTGAGCGTTATTTGGTAATGTGTGAGATGAATGCAATTGTGCAGTATGTTGAACATTCTTAGGCATTGCCTTTCTTTGGCATTGGAATGAACACTGACTTTTTCCAGTCCTGTGGCCACTGCTGAGTTTTTCAAATTTGCTGGCATATTGAGTGCAGCACTTTCACAGCATCATCTTTTAGGATTTGAATAGCTCAACAGGAATTCCATCACTCCACTAGCTTTGTTCATATTGATGCTTCCTAAGGCCCACTTCAATTTGCATTCCAGGATATCTGGCTCTTAATTATATAGAGCTCCAAGTTCCAGCCCAGTTTCATGAATGGTACCACTACCCTACCATAGCCAAACACCACACACACACACACACACACACACACAAACATACCTTCTTATGCATTAGGGGACTGATTTCTACTCCATTGAAAGGTGTGATTTCTGTAGCCAAAGAGGGAAAACCATCACTCCTCACTCTCCTGGCCCTGCTTATGGAAGAATTTCTTCCCTTCCTTCAGATAACATCCAGTAATCAGACATTCAGGGCTTATCAGCTGGCCTCATTTTTTTAAGGCCTTGTGCTAAGGGATCCACTGAAGTTCACAAGAGCAGGCACTCCCAGGCCATTTGAACCAACCTAATGAGGACTGAATTTTCAAGGGAGTCCTTACCAGCCATGTACTTGCATCCTGAGAAGCATTTAATGAGCTTTTCCTCCTGCAGCAGGAGAAGATACTAGATCTGGGTTTGAATTCTAGTCCTGATACTTATTTACTAACCAGGTGTTTGGGGCACATTTCCTGACCTATAAATGGAATGTGTTCTATAGTTGTGAGGATTAACTAGGTAAAATTTTCTAGCACAGTACCTTAATCTAATAGGTGGGAGTTCTAAAAACCTTTCCATGCCTAACTTTCCTGCATTACATTCTTGGTTCTTTCCTTACTTCCCTTTTTTCCCTTGGTTCCTCTGTTCTACTGCTTCCTTCCCTTTCTTTCCCCCTCCCCTTCTTTGTCCACTCCCAGACCATCAGGCAGCCTTCATATCACATTGTTTTCCTGGCAAGTTCTAACCCAGAGCTCCTAAGAACCTGGCCATCTGTTACAAACTCCTACTAACAACTTTCCCAGGACATAAGGAAAATTCAATGGAAACATAAAAACTAGATTCTGGACTTGACCTTCCATGGGCCCTGAAGTGGGTAACTGCACTAGGCACAGTAAATCACATTTAGCTGTGAAGAGATGAAGGAAAAACTGACATATTGATTTTATTTTTTCAAGAGCTAACATATGGAAAATACTACTTGTGAACTCTTGGTTCATGATATAAAATTAATATCAAGTATGAGCTATTCGTATGGGCCTCCCTTGTGGCTCAGCTGGTAAATAATTCTCCTGCAATGAGGGGTACCTGGATTAGATCCCTGGGTTGGGAAGATCCCCTGGAGAAGGGAATGGCTGCCCACTCCAGTATTCTGGCCTGGAGAATTCCATGGGTTGTATAGTGAATTTGGTCACAAAGAGTTGGACACGGTTGAGTGACTTCCACTTTCACTTTCCTTTTCATGAGCTACTTGACACATAAATAATTAACCATTTAAGCAGTAAATACATGTATATTATTAATGACTGATTAATGTGCCTGTTTAAAAGGAATATGATAACAATCTCAGGCTCACATGGTGCAGAGTGTGAGCTTCTGTCAAAACTTAAAACAGTTAGAAGAAACCTTTAGTTTGATGTCTAATTTCTGTCTTATCTCTACTTTGTCACCTCAAGTTGATACTCTAACATCTTTAACTCTTGATTCCCTCACTTATTTAAAAAAAAAAAAAAAAAACGAGTTGGGGTTATACAATAAAAACTGCCCTCCTTGTTCATGAATTCAATAGTTCATTCTTGTTTCTTATTTGTAAGAACAAGATAATGAGTGTGTGCTCCACAGCATTTCATTAAAGAATCACTGACCTGCATGGCCCTTGCTTGTAACTGTTGGGCATGAAATGATAGTTTAGTGCCTCTTTTTTAAAATAATATCCACATGATAGCACAAAATATCAACATCAATTACTTTCTGTAAACCCTGCCTGCTTTCGTAGTGTTCATTATCCACACCAAATGAAAAGCAATGATATCTGTGAGTAAACATCTCTTCGGTTTATCGCTAATTTCTATCAAAATGCATATGATAAACACAAAAGAGAGGCAAAGAAGATAGCTATTTGACATTCAACCTTCTGTCAGAAATTATTCACACCAATTAACTAGAATACTGAGGTGATTCACTCATTTTAAAACACTCATTTTCTAGCCCAGTAGGTTTAGAATTTCAGGAAACAGTATTTGTGTTCTACCAAGCTCAAGGAAAATTATGTTTTTCCAAATCTCCCTGAGAAATTTTATTAACATTTTGCTCAAAGTAACCATTTCATTCATTTGTTCAACATGTAATGATTATCTATGACTCTGTCAAGAGATAATGACACCTAAATGAATAAGATAAATTTCTTGCCCTCTGGAAGCTCATGGCTCAGTAAAAGAGGCAGATAAATATGCAGATCTTGACAATTCAATTTGATAATAGAAATGTGCATGTGGCAGAAGAAGAAGTACCTGGGAGTCAAGGAATTATTCACAGAAAATTGACTAGCACAGTGCCTGGCACGTGGTTAATGCTTAGCAAGAATTTCTGAATATTAAATAAGTTGAGAGGAGGCAGTCTATAGATGGTGGAGGAATACGACAGGGAGACCACTTTCTCCCCCACAAATTCATTGAAAGAACATTTGAATGCTAAGCTAATTCCACAAAACAACTTCTGAACACTGGCAGAGTACACCAGGCACCCAAAAAGGCAGCCCATTGTCATCGTAAGGAGGTAGGACAAAAGATAAAAAGAGAGACAAAAGAGTTAGAGACGGAGACCTATCCTGGGGAGGGAGTCATAAAAGAGGAGAAGTTTCCAAACACCAGGAAACCTTCTCACCCGTGGGTTTGTGGGGAGTTTGGGAATCTCAGAGGGCAACATAACCAGGAGGAAAAATAAATAAATAAGTAAAACCCACGGATTACGTGCCTAACAGAGCACATAACAGAGTAGCGTCTGGGCTACTTTCCAGCAGAGAAGTAGCCCAGACACTCGCATCCACCACCAGCGTGCAGGGGCTGAACAGGGAGGCACAGTCTGCATTGCTTAGGGTAAGGACCGGGTCCGAATGCCCTGAGGGCAATCTGAGGGAGCTAACATGAGATAGCAACCCAAACAGTGGGATAGCCAGAGAGAGAAAATAAGAGAGACAGAGAGAACTTTCCCAAGAAAAGCCCTAACCTAAGGTACTGCTGGCCCACTCACAGAACAAAGGACTGAGCGAATACCAGAGGAGAGCTAGCCAGCTGCGGACTGGCCCATCCCCCACCGGAGGCAGGCAGACAGGCAGGTGGCAGCCAGAGCCAGAAAGGGGCAAACTCGGCCCCAGAGATGGCATCCTCTACCAAACTGTGAACAGAATCCCAGTTGCTAACCAAGTATTCCTGGAATCCTGGACGGCTGACACCCACCAGAAGTGTCACAGCCAGAAATCAGCTCCCCAGAAGAAACACACAGCACACCTGAGATGGCGCTCCGCTGCACACCCAAGAAACCAAGCAGCTGAGACAGGGGAGGTGATAAGACACACCACCCACCTGGAGAGAGTGCCCTTACCAAGCATCTGGTTGCCTGAGCTGCTCAGACCTGGGAAGGGCACACTAAGGATAATAGCTGATCTTTCAGTAGAAACTCTTCAGGCCAGAAGGGAATGGCAGGACATACTTAAAGTGATGAAAGAGAAAAACCTACAACCCAGATTACCAGCAAGGATCTCATTCAAATATAGAAGGAGAAATCAAAAGCTTTACAGACAAGCAAAAGCTGAGAGAATTCAGCACCACTAAACCAGCTCTTCAACAAATGCTAAAGTATCTTCTCTAGACAGGAAACACAGAAAAGGTGTATAAACTCGAACCCAAAACAATAAACTAAATGGCAACAGGATCATATTTATCAATAATTACCTTAAATGTAAATGGGTTGAATGTCCCAACCAAAAGACAAAGACTGGCTGAATGGATACAAAAAAAAGACCCCTGTACAAGCTGTCTACAAGAGACCAACCTCAAAACAAGGGACACATACAGACTGAAAGTGAAGGGCTGGAGGAAGATATTTCATGCAAATGGAGACCAAAAGAAAGCAGGAATAGCATAACTCATATCAGATAAAATAGACTTTGAAATAAAGGCTGTGAAAGAGACAAAGATGACACTACATAATGATCAAAGGATCAATCCAAAAGCAAAATATAACAATTATAAATATATATGCACCCAACATAGGAGCACTAAAATATGTAAGGCAAATGCTAACAAGGATGAAAGGGGAAATTAACAATATCACAATAAGAGTGGGAGACTTCAACACCCCACTCACACCCATGGATAGATCAACTAAACAAAAAATTAGCAAAGAAACACAAACTTTAAAAGATACAATGGACCAGTTGGACATAATGGATATCTATAGGACATTTAACCCCCAAATAATGAATTTCTCCTTATTCTCAAGTGCACACAGAATCTTCTCAAGGATAGATCACATCCTGGGCCATAAATCAAGCCTTGGTAAATTCAAAAAAAATTGAAATTATTCCAAGCATCTTTTCTGATCACAATCAGTAATCTTAGATGTCAACTACAAGGGAAAAAATTATTAAAAATTCCAACATATACATGCTAAAAAATATGTTTCTGAATAACCAACAAATCACAAAAGAAATCAAAAAAGAAATCAAAATATGCATAGAAACAAAGGAAAATGACAACACAACAATCCAAAACCTATCAGTTCACTTCAATTGCTCAGTCGTGTCCAATTCTTTGTGACCCCATGAATTGCAGCATGCCAGGCCTCCCTGTCCATCATCAACTCCCACAGTTCACTTAAACTCATGTCCATTGAGTCCAATGAGATGCCATTCAGCCATCTCATTCTCTGTCATCCCCTTCTCCTCCTGCCCCCAATCCCTCCCATAATCAGAGTCTTTTCCAGTGAGTCAACTCTTCGCATGAGGTGGCCAAAGTATTGGAGTTTCATCTTTAGCATCAGTTCTTCCAATGAACACCTAGGACTGATCTCCTTTAGAATGGACTGGTTGGATCTCCTTGCAGTCCAAGGGACTCTCAAGAGTCTTCTCCAACACCACAGTTCAAAAGCATCAATTCTTCGGTGCTCAGCTTTCTTCACAGTCCAACTCCCACATCCATACATGACTACTGGAAAAACAATAGCCTTGACTAGATGGACCTTTGTTGGCAAAGTAATGCCTCTGCTTTTTAATGTGCTATCTAGGTTGGTGATAACTTTTCTTCAAAGGAGTAAGCGTTTTTAATTTCATGGCTGCAATCACCATCTGCAGTAATTTTGGAGCCTAAAAAAGTAAAGTCTGACACTGTTTGCACTGTTTCCCCATCTATTTCCCATGAAATGAGGAGACCAGATGCCATGATCTTAGTTTTCTGAATGTTGAGCTTTAAGCCAACTTTTTCACTCTCCTCTTTCACTTTCATCAAGAGGCTTTTTAGTTCCTCTTCACTTTCTGTCAAAAGGGTGGTATCATCTGCATATCTGAGGTTATTGATATTTCTCCTGGCAGTCTTGATTCCAGCTTATGCTTCTTCCAGCCAGCGTTTCTCATGATGTACTCTGCATATAAGTTAAATAAGCAAGGTGACAATATAGCCTTGACGTGCTCCTTTTCCTATTTGGAAACAGTCTGTTGTTCCATGTCCAGTTCTAACTGTTGCTTCTTGACCTGAATATAGGTTTCTCAAGAGGCAGGTCAGGTGATCTGGTATTCCCATAACTTTCAGAATTTTCCACAGTTTATTGTGATCCACACAGTCAAAGGCTTTGGCATAGTCAATAAAGCAGAAATAGATGTTTTTCTGGAACTCTCTTGCTTTTCCCATGAACCAGCAGATGTTGGCAATTTGATCTCTGCTTCCTCTACCTTTTCTAAAACCAGCTTGAACATCAGAAAGTTCACGGTTCATGTATTGCTGAAGCCTGGCTTGGAGAATTTTGAGCATTACTTTACTAGCGTGTGAGATGAGTGCAATTGTGTGGTAATTTGAGGATTCTTTGGCATTACCTTTCTTTAGGATTGGAATGAAAACTGACCTTTTCCAGTCCTGTGGCCACTGCTGAGTTTTCCAAATTTTCTGGCATATTGAGTGCAGTACTTTCACAGCATCATCTTCCAGGATTTGAAATAGCTCAACTGGAATTCCATCACCTCCACTAGTTTTGTTTGTACTGATGCTTTCTGAGGCCCACTTGACTTCACAGTCCAGGATGTCTGGCTCTAGGTGAGTGATCACACCATCTTGATTATCTTGGTCGTGAAGATCTTTTTGTACAGTTCTTCTGTGTATTCTTGCCACCTCTTCTTAATATCTTCTGCTTCTGTTAGGTCCATACCATTTCTGTCCTTTATCAAGCCCATCTTTGCATGAAATGTTCCCTTGGCATCTCTAATTTTCTTGAAGAGATCTCTAGTCTTTCCTATCCTGTTGTTCTCTATTTCTTTGCATTGATCACTGAGGAAGGCTTTCTTATATCGCCTTTCTATTTATGGCAAACCCACAGCAAACATTATCCTCAATGGTGAAAAATTGCAAGCATTTCCCCTAAAGTCAGGAACAAGACAAGGGTGCACACTCTACCACTGCTATTCAACATACTTTTGGAAGTTTTAGACACAGCAATCAGAGAAGAAAAAGAAATAAAAGGAATCCAGATTGGAAAAGAAGAAGTAAAATTCTCACTGTTTGCAGATGACATGATCCTCTACATAGAAAACTCTGAAGACACCACCAGAAAATTACTAGAGCTAAGCAATGAATATAGTAAAGTTGCAGGATATATAATTAACACATAGAAATCCCTTGCATTCCTATATACTAACAATGAGAAAACAGAAAGAGAAATTAAGGAAACAATTCCATTCACCATTGTAACGAAAAGAATAAAATACTTAAGAATAAATCTAAAGAAACAAAAGACCTATATATAGAAAACTTTAAAACACTAATGAAAGAAATCAAAGAGGACATTAATACATGGAGAAATAGACCATGTTCATGGATCAGAAGAACAAATATAGTGAAAATGAGTATACTTCCCAAAGCAATCCATAGATACAGTGCAATCCCTATCAAGCTACCAACGGTATTTTTCACAGAGCTACAACAAATAATTTCACAATTTGTATGGAAATACAAAAAACCTCGAATAGCCAAAGCAATCTTGAGAAAGAAGAATGGAACTGGAGGAATCAACCTGCCTGACTGCTCTACTACAAAGCCACAGTCATCAAGACAGTATGGCACTGGCACAAAGACAGAAATACAGATCAATGGAACAAAATAGAGAGCCCAGATATAAATCCATGCACATATGGACACCTTATCTTTGACAAAGGAGGCAAGAATATACAGTGGATTAAAGACAATCTCTTTAATAAGTGGTACTGGGAAAACTGGTCAACCATTTGTAAAAGAATGAAACTAGAGCACTTTCTAACACCATACACAAAAATAAAGTCAAAATGGATTAAAGATCTCAATGTAAGACCAGAAACTATAAAACTCCTAGAGGAGAATATAGGCAAAACACTCTCTGACATACATCATAGCAGGATCCTCTATGACCCACCTCCCAGAATATTGGAAATAAAAGCAAAAATAAACAAATGGGACCTAATTAAACTTAAAAGCTTCTGCACAACAAAGGAAACTATAAGCAAGGTGAAAAGACAGCCTTCAGAATGGGAGAAAATAATAGCAAATGAAGCAACTGACAAACAACTAATCACAAAAATATACAAGGAACTCCTACAGCTCAACTCCAGAAAAATAAATGACCCAATCAAAAAATGGGCCAAAGAACTAAATAGACATTTCTCCAAAGAAGACATATAGATGGCTAACAAACACATGAAAAGATGCTCAACATCACTCATTATCAGAGAAATGCAAATCAGAACCACTATGAGGTACCATTTCACGCCAGTCAGAATGGCTGCGATCCAAAAGTCTACAAGTAGTAAATGCTGGAGAGGATGTGGAGAAAAGGGAACCCTCTTACACTGTTGGTGGGAATGCAAACTAGTACAGCCACTATGGAGAACAGTGTGGATATTCCTCAAGAAACTGGAAATAGAACTGCCTTATGATCCAGCAATCCCACTGCTGGGCATACACACTGAGGAAACCAGAAGGGAAAGAGACACGTGTACCCCAATGTTCATCGCAGCACTGTTTATAATAGCCAGGACATGGAAGCAACCTAGATGTCCATCAGCAGATGAATGGATAAGAAAGCAGTGGTACATATACACAATGGAGTATTACTCAGCCATTAAAAAGAATACATTTGAATCAGTTCTAATGAGGTGGATGAAACTGGAGCCTATTATACAGAGTGAAGTAAGCCAGAAAGAAAAACACCAATACAGTATATGAACGCATATATATGGAATTTAGAAAGATGGTAACAATAACCCTGTGTATAAGACAGGAAAAGAGACACTGATGTATAGAACAGTCTTTTGGACTCTGTGGGAGAGGGAGAGGGTGAGATGATTTGGGAGAATGGCATTGAAATATGTATAATATCATATATGAAATGAGTCGCCAGCCCAGATTCGATGCACGATACTGGATGCTTGGGGCTGGTGCACTGGGACGACCCAGAGGGATGGTATGGGGAGGGAGGAGGGAGGAGTGTTCAGGATGGGAAACACGTGTATGCCTGTGGTGGATTCATTTCGATATATGGCAGAACCAATACAATAAAAAAAAAAGAAAAGAAAAGAAATATAGATCAATTGAACAAAATAGAAAGCCCAGAAATAAATCCATACACCTATGGACACCTTATCTTTGACAAAGGAGGCAAGAATATACAATGGAGAAAAGATAATCTCTTTAACAAGTGGTGCTGGGAAAGCTGGTCCACCACTTATAAAAGAATGAAACTAGAACACTTTCTAACACCATACACAAAAATAAACTCAAAATGGATCAAAGATCTAAACGTAGACCAGAAACTAAAACTCCTAGAGGAAAACATATGCAAAACACTCTCTGACATAAATCACAGCAGGATCCTCTATGACCCACCTCCCAGAGTAATGGAAATAAAAGCAAAAATAAACAAATAAGTTAAACTTAAAAGCTTTTTCACAAAGAAGGAAATTATAAGCAAGGTAAAAAGACAGCCTTCAGAATGGGAGAAAATAATAGCAAATGAAGCAACTGACAAAGACTTAATCTCAAAAAATATACAAGTAACTCCTGCAGCTCAATTAGAGAAAAATAAACAACCCAATCAAAAAATGGACCAAAGATCTAAACAGACATTTCTCCAAAGAAGACATACAGATGGCTAATAAACACATGAAAAGATGCTCAACATCACTCATTATCAGAGAAATGCAAATCAAAACCACAATGAAGTACCATCTCACACTGGTCAGAATGGCTGCTATCAAAAAGTCTACAAACAATAAATGCTGGAGAGGGTGTGGAGAAAAGGGAACCCTCTTACACTGTTGGTGGAAATGCAAACTAGTACAGAGACTATGGAGAACAGTGTGGAGATTCCTTAAAATACTGGAAATAGAACTGCCATATGACCCAGCAATCCCACTGCTGGACATAATACCGAGGAAACCAGAATTGAAAGAGACATGCATACCTCAATGTTCATCACAGCACTGTTTATAATAGCCAGGACATGGAAGCAACCTAGATTTCCATCGGCAGACAAATGGATAAGAAAGCTGTGGTACATATACACAATGGAATATTACCCGGCCATTAAAAAGAATACATTTGAATCAGTTCTAATAAGATGGATGAAACTGGAGCCTATTATATAGAGTGATGCAAATCAGGAAGAAAAACACCAATACAGTATACTAACACAGGAGGGCCAAGAGGAGCCACTCCCCGTTCAAGGTCATGAGGGGCGACAGTGAAGAGATACCCTCATCAAGGTAAGGAGCAGCAGCTGCGCTTTGCTGGAGCAGCTGTGAAGAGATACCCCATGTTCAAGGTAAGAGAAACCCAGGTAAGATGGTAAGTGTTGCGAGAGGGCATCAGAAGACAGACACACTAAAACCATAATCACAGAAAACTAGTCAGTCTAATCACATGGACCACAGCCTGGTCTAACTCAATGAAACTAAGCCATGCCATGTGGGGCCATCCAAGATGGCCGGGTCATGGTGGAGAGGTCTGACAGAATGTGGTCCACTGGAGAAGGGAATGGCAAACCACTTCAGTATTCTTGCCTTGAGAACCCCATGAACAATATGAAAAGGCAAAATGATAGGATACTGAAAGGGGAACTCCCCAGGTCGGTAGGTGCCCAATATGCTACTGGAGATCAGTGGAGAAATAACTCCAGAAAGAATGAAGGGATGGAGCCAAAGCAAAAACAATACCCAGTTGTGGATGTGACTGGTGATGAAGCAAGGTCCAATGCTGTAAAGAGCAATATTGCATAGGAACCTGGAATGCCAGGTCCATGAATTAAGGCAAATTAGAAGTGGTCACACAGGAGATGGAAAGAGTGAAAGTCGACATTCTAGGAATCAGCAAACTAAAATGGACTGGAAGGGGTGAATTTAACTCATATGACCATTATATCTACTACTGTGGGCAGGAATCCCTCAGAAGAAATGGAGTAGCCATCATGGTTAACAAAAGAGTCCAAAATGCAGTACTTGGATGCAATCTCAAAAACTACAGAATGATCTCTGTTCGTTTCCAAGGCAAACCATTCAATATCACAGTAATCCAAGTCGATGCCCCAACCAGTAACGCTGAA
Organism: Bos taurus; assembly: GCF_002263795.3. Classification (NCBI taxonomy): domain Eukaryota; kingdom Metazoa; phylum Chordata; class Mammalia; order Artiodactyla; family Bovidae; genus Bos; species Bos taurus. The sequence goes on along the minus strand of NC_037329.1, from coordinate 10,009,523 downwards.
GAAGCTGAAGTTGAATGGTTCTATGAAGACCTACAAGACCTTTTAGAACTAACACCCAAAAAAGATGTCCTTTTCATTATAGGGGACTGGAATGCAAAAGTAGGAAGTTAAGAAACACCTGGAGTAACAGGCAAATTTGGCCTTGGAATACAGAATGAAGCAGGACAAAGGCTAATAGAGTTTTGCCAAGAGAACACACTGGTCACAGCAAACACCCTCTTCCAGCAACACAAGAGAAGACTCTACACATGGACATCACCAGATGGTCAACACCAAAATCAGATTGATTATATTCTTTGCAGCCAAAAATGGAGAAGCTCTATACAGTCAGCACAAACAAGACCAGGAGCTGACTGTGGCTCAGACCACGAATTCCTTATTGCCAAATTCAGACTGAAATTGAAGAAAGTAGGGAAAACCACTAGACCATTCAGCTATGACCTAAATCAAATCCCTTATGATTATACATTGAAAGTGAGAAATAGATTCAAAGGACCAGATCTGATAGATAGAGTGCCTGATGAACTATGGATAGAGGTTCGTGACACTGTACAGGAGACAGGAATCAATACCATACCCATGTAAAAGAAATGCAAAAAAGCAAAATGGCTGTCTGAGGAGGCCTTACAAATAGCCGTGAAAAGAAGAGAAGTGAAAAGTAAAGGAGAAAAGGAAAAATATAAGCATTTGAATACAGAGTTCTAAAGAATAGCAAGAAGAGATAAGAAAGCCTTCCTCAGCGATCAGTGCAAAGAAATAGAGGAAAACAACAGAATGGGAAAGACTAGAGATCTCTTTAAGAAAATTCGAGATATCAAGGGAATATTTCATGCAAAGATGGGCTCAATAAGGGATAGAAATGATATGGACCTAACAGAAGCAGAAGATATTAGGAAGAGGTGGCAAGAATACATAGAAGAACTGTACAAAAAAGATCTTCACAACCCAGATAATCATGATGGTTGATCACTCACCTAGAGCCAGACATCCTGGAATGTGAAGTCAAGTGGGCCTTAGAAAGCATCACTACAAAGCTAGTGGAGGTGATGGAATTCCAATGGAGCTATTTCAAATCCTGAAAGATGATGCTGTGAAAGTACTGCACTCAATATGCCAGCAAATTTGGAAAACTCAGCAGTGGCCACAGGACTGGAAAAGGTCAGTTTTCATTCCAACGCCAAAGAAAGGCAATGCCAAAGAATCCTCAAACTACCACACAATTGCACTCATCTCACATGCTAGTAAAGTAATGCTCAAAATTCTCCAAGCCAGGCTTCAGCAATACATGAACTGTGAACTTCCTGATGTTCAAGCTGGTTTTAGAAAAGGCAGAGGAAGCAGAGATCAAATTCTCAACATCTGCTGGATCATGGAAAAAGCAAGAGAGTTCCAGAAAAACATCTATTTCTGCTTTATTGACTATGCCAAAGCCTTTGACTGTGTGGATCACAATAAACTGTGGAAAATTCTGAAAGTTATGGGAATACCAGATCACCTGACCTGCCTCTTGAGAAACCTGTATGCAGGTCAGGAAGCAACAGTTAGAACTGGACATGGAACAACAGACTGGTTCCAAATAGGAAAAGGAGCACGTCAAGGCTGTATATTGTCACCTTGCTTATTTAACTTATATGCAGAGTACATCATGAGAAACGCTGGCTGGAAGAAGCACAAGCTGAAATCAAGATTGTCGGGAGAAATATCAATAACCTCAGATATGCAGATGACACCACCCTTATGGCAGAAAGTGAAGAGGAACTAAAAGGCCTCTTGATGAAAGTGAAAGTGGAGAGTGAAAAAGTTGGCTTAAAGCTCAACATTCAGAAAATGAAGATCATGGCATCTGGTCCCCTCACTTCATGGGAAATAGATGGGGAAACAGTAGAAACAGTGTCAGACTTTACTTTTTTAGGCCCCAAAATTACTGCAGATTTGTGACCGCAGCCATGAAATTAAAAGACGCTTACTCCTTTGAAGAAAAGTTATGACCAACCTAGATAGCATATTGAAAAGCAGAAGCATTACTTTGCCAACAAAGGTCCATCTAGTCAAGGCTATGGCTTTTCCAGTGGTCATGTATGGATGTGAGAGTTGGACTGTGAAGAAAGCTGAGCGCCGAAGAATTGATGCTTTTGAACTGTGGTGTTGGAAAAGACTCTTGAGAGCCTCTTGGACTGCAAGGAGATCCAACCAGTCCATTCTAAAGGAGATCAGTCCTGGGTGTTCTTTGGAAGGAATGATGCTAAAGCTGAAACTCTAATACTTTGGCCACCTCATGCGAAGAGTTGACTCATTGGAAAAGACTCTGATGCTGGGAGGGATTGGAGGCAGGAGGAGAAGGGGATGACAGAGGATGAGGTGACTGGATGGCATCACCGACTCGATGGACGTGAGTTTTAGTGAACTCCGGGAGTTGTTGATAGACAGGGAGGCCTGTTGTGCTGCAGTTCATGGGGTCACAAAGAATGTACACGACTGAGCGACTGAACTGAACTGAACTCAACACATAGATATGGAATTTAGAAAGATGGTAATGATTACCCTATATGTGAGACTGCGAAAGAGACACAGATGTATACAACCGTCTTTTGGATTCTGTGGGAGAAGACAAGTATAGGATGATTTGAGAGAATAGCATTGAAACATGTGTACTATCATATGTAAAACAGATCACCAGTCCAGTTCAATGCATGAGACAGGGTTCTCAGGGCTCGTGCACTGGGATGACCCTGAGGGATAGGACGGGGAGGGAGGTGGGAGGTGGGTTCAGAATGGGGAACACATGTACACTCATGGCTGATTCATGTCAATGTACGACAAAACCACTACAATATTGTAAAGAAAATATTAATAGATAAATAAGTTGATATTTGAGCTGTTTAAATGATATGTAGACACCTGAATATAGGGAAGGGCATCGCAAATAGAGAAAAGAATTTTTGTGAAAAAAAAAGCTTTTAACATTACACCTTGAGATATGTAGTAGTTTAGAGAGATAGATCAAGCCAAAATTGGAAAAGTTTAACAATCAGTGGTTTTACATGTCAAGATAAGAGGTTTGAGTTTTACCCTGAAGGATATGGAGAACTTTTGGAAGCCCCACTGGCTCAAGGTAATGAACCTGCCTGCAATGCATGAGATACAGGAGACATGGGTTCTGTCCCTGGGTTGGGAAGATCCTCTGGAGAAGGAAAAGGCAACTCACTCCAGAATTCTTGTCTGGAGAATTTCCTGGACACTGAAGCCCCCATAGGGTTGCAAGGAGTTGGGAATGACTAAGCACACACACATAAGAAATACAGAGATCATACACACATTTTAGAAAGAAGATTCTGGGAGAATCTGCTGAGGAAAATGATAGGATGCAGATGAACACATCAGAAGGACATGTTCTATGCAAAGAGGACCTGAAAAATGGCTATTTGAGAAAGAAGAGAGGCATACTGAAAAGAATTTAGGAGATGACAGTTATCAGTAGTGAAAGATAAGGCAGAAGGAGATGTCTAAAAAAACTCCTAGGATACTGACTTGATAATGTCAGCTAATAATGACACCATTTACTGGGAGTTTAAGAGGAAATACACAAGAAAGGGAAGAAGAAAACATACTACATTTTAAATGTGTTAAGTATCAGATACTTGTGTACTATCTAGGAGCATACATTTAGCTTGCTGTAAGAAAAATAGATATAAAACAAAAGAGGACAGATTCTATTAATACTAAACATAAAAAAACTGAAAATACAAAGTACTTGAAATTTGGGGCATAGAGAGATCACTTAGAAATAGTATAGAGAGAAGAGGGCAGAGAATGAGACTCCAGTAAATGTCTCATAATAGAAAGAGAAAAGCAAAGAAAAACCAGAGGTCTGTCTAGTCAAAGCTATGGTTTTTCTAGTAGTCATGTACATACATGAGAGTTGGACCATAAAAAAGGCTGAGAGCCAATGAATTGATGCTTTTCAAATTGTGGTGCTGAAGAAGATCCTTGAGAGTCCCTTGGACAGCAAGGAGATCAAACCAGTCAATCCTAAAGGAAATCAACCCTGAATATTTATCGGAAGGACTGATGCTGAAGTTGAAGCTCCAATACTTTGGCCACCTGATGTGAAAAGCCAGCCTCATTGAAAAATACCCTAATGCTGGAAAAGATAGAAGGCAAAAAGAGAAGAGGATGGCAGAGGATGAGATGGTTGGATGGCATCATTGACTCAATGAACACGAACTTGTCCAGACTCCAGGTTATAGTGGCGGACAGGGAAGACTGGTGTGCTACAGTCCATGGGATCACAAAGTGTCAGACATGTCTTAGCGACTGAAGAACAATAAAAAGAAAAGGCAGAGTGTGCTAAAGCCAAAGAGGACCCTGGATAAGCAGGTGTTCCAGAAGAAGAAAGAGGAAGCAAAGCTTTTTAAAAAATGAAATAATCATGTCCAGTTCTAGGAACAGTGAATTAATATGAGAAGGAAAGTCAGTGTTATTCATTGATCACCCATATGAACAAGACAATAGGCTGTTTTTTACATAACTTATCTCATTCAGATTTCTCAAAAATCTTGAGTTATATATTATTTCACCCATCTCACAGTCAGAAACTGGAGGCTCAGAAAATTGTTCCTTTCCCAATAAGGGCAAGAAAAGGATATCAAACACAATCCTGCCTGGCTCTAAAATACTTGTTTTAGAGAAATAGAAGAATTAAGATTGCAAAGAGTCAGACATGACTTAGCGACTGAACAACAAGATTCCCAGAAAATTAACAATTTCAATTCACTAGTCCAAAATGCAAAATGAAAAAGGTAGACTTCCTGGCTTTAACATACAGAGCTAAAAAACAGTGATGGCAATATTGGTTTGCCACCAATAAGACACTAAAAACACATAAAGAGAAACTTCAATTTGTCTACATAGGGTCCTACTGTGAAAATGTGGCACATAGTTGAGCTCACACAGGATTCACACAGGAGATGGGAGGCTCAGCTCTGAGCAAAGTGTAGGCATTTCCACCACATGGAATGCAACAGTGCCATGGTACTCTATCTACACACACAGGCTACAACTGCAAGGAAACCAATTATCCATCTCCTCCCTCTCCAGCTACCATTTATATCTGAGACACAACTGTCAGGTTATATTTTCTGAAACTTGGGTTCTTTTATTTCTCCACCCAACTCAAAAGAATTTTATGGATGTCTACTATCTCCAGAAGTCCAAACTTCAGAGCCAAGGTTCAAGTCTATTTATAGTGTTTTCTCAAATTTATCATCTTTATCACAGTGACAAATATTCAGTCAGCTGAATTCATCTCAGCCTCATGCAAATACTGAGTTTCCACCTCCTTCATCATTTCATTCTCTCTACCTAGAACTTCCTTTTTCCTGTAGCCTCTGTGTAACTCCTACTCATGCTTCAAGACCTTCCTAAATATCATTTCCCCCTTAAAACAGTTCTTGAGTCCACATTTCTATCCCTACTCTGCCTCCTTTGAACTGTCATTTGCTAGCTTTGAATTCATCTTTGTAAACCATACAAAAAGAAAAAAAAAAAAAGATCTCTGAAGCCCTGAACTTAATAGGCTTTTGTAATACAGAAGTAGAATGGATCCTCTCTTGTTAGAATAACAACATTCCTGCTATTTAAATAAATCCATCCCAAGTACCTTTTCATTACATGGTTGATATTCAAATTGATACTATGAATGAAGAATAAAAATCAATGTTATATCCCATAAGGCTTCTCTAATATTAGGATGCCTTCAGCTTATTATGAATAAAATATCTTTTGTCAATTCAAAACTGTTACTTATTAATAAAAATCCATTGAATAACAATTATCCATGACACATTAACCAAACGCTTAGGGTAAATATACTTAATTCATTAAAATCAAAGTTATTGATCTACGTGCTGTGTGTGTATATATATATATATGTATATATATTATGGTGTCTTATAGTAAAACATAGTGAAAATGCTTTGCCCTAAATACTCACTGTTCATAGTTTAATCAGTCATTCCAAACTGTTTCCACCCTGGTCTGATTTATATATAATATCACTAATTAAAAGAATACTGATAATCCTCTCCTTGGATCATTAATATCTTACTAAACATTTTACTAATCATTCCATAAAAGTATGGTTTCTACAGAGGTCTCGACATTTGGCACTGGTAAAATATTTCAAATAGCTACTTTAATTTTTTTTTTTTTTTTTTTTTGGTCTCACCATGTGGCTTGTGGGATCTTAGTTACCTAACCAAAGATCAAACCTGGGTGCTCCCCCACTTCAGTGGAAGCATGGAGTCCTAACCACTGGGCCATCAGTGGTTGTTCAGTCACTAAGTCGTGTCCAACTCTGCAATCTCATGAACTGCAGCATGCCAGGCTTCCCTGTCGTTCACTATCTCCCGGAGTTTGCTCAAACTTGTGTCCACTGAGTCGATGATGCCATCCAACCATCTCATCTTCTGTCGTCCCCTTCTCCTCCTGCCTTCAATCTCTCCCAGCATCAGGGACTTTTCCAACGAGTCAGTTCTTTGCATAAAGTGGCCAAAGTATTGGAGCTTCAACTTTAGTATCAGTTCTTCCAATGGCTATTCAGGGTTGATTTCCTTTAAGATTGACTGGTTTGATCTCCCTGCTGTCTAAGAGCTTCTCAAGAGTCTTTTCCCAACTAATAGCTATTTACATTTAAATGTTAAAGATCTAAAATAGATAAATTTCCAAAAGAGTTCTATTCCTATAAAATTTACCTTGATCCTGGAGCAATTACCAACTCTTTACAAAACTGTTATCTTTTGAGATCTTGCTTTCTTCACTGCATGGTAAGTTTGGAAGAGGAGTAAGCACAAAAAAGTTAGAAATGCAGGTGTGAAGCTATAGTGTAAGTATAATTTTAAAAGGACTAGGAAACCAAAAAAATTCATGAGACTTGCCTTTTTTTTTTTTTTTTTTGGCAATATTCAGTTTATTGCAGTGGTCTGGAACTAAATCCACAAGATCTCTGAGATAGATCTGTACTTACTGCCACCCAAAACAAGTCTTGTTTTGTAAGTTTCCTTACTTATTAAACCTATCATCTACAGATCTAGCATCTGCCTTTTTCTTTATTCCCTCTTTGTCCTCAGGATATAGGGGTTCAGTTCAGTTCAGTTCAGTTGCTCAGTCATGTCCGACTCTTTGTGACCCCATGAATCACAGCACTCCAGGCCTCCCTGTCCATCACCAACTCCTGGAGTTCACTCAGACTCATGTCCATAGAATCAGTGATGCCATCCAGCCATCTCATCCTCTGTCGTCCCCTTCTCCTCCTGCCCCCAATCCCTCCCAGCATCAGAGTCTTTTCCAACGAGTCAACTCTTCGCATGAGATGGCCAAAGTACTGGAGTTTCAGCTTTAGCGTCAGTCCTTCCAAAGAAATCCCAGGGCTGATCTCCTTCAGAATGGACGGGTTGGATCTCCTTGCAGTCCAAGGGACTCTCAAGAGTCTTCTCCAACACCACAGTTCAAAAGCATCAATTCTTCAGTGCTCAGCCTTCTTCACAGTCCAAATTTCACATCCATACATGATCACTGGAAAAACCATAGCCTTGACTAGACGGACCTTTGTTGGCAAAGTAATGTCTCTGCTTTTGAATATGCTGTCTAGGTTGGTCATAACTTTTCTTCCAAGGAGTAAGCATCTTTTTTATTTCATGGCTGTAGTCACCATCTGCAGTGATTTTGGAGCCCCAATAAATAAAGTCTACTACTGTTTTCACTGTTTCCCCATCTATTTGCCATGAAGTGATGGGACTGGATGCCATGATCTTTGTTTTCTGAATGTTGAGCTTTAAGCCAACTTTTTTCACTCTCCTCTTTCACTTTCATCAAGAGACTCTTTAGTTCTTCTTCACTTTCTGCCATAAGGGTGGTGTTATCTGCATATCTGGGGTTATTGGTATTTCTCCCAGCAATCTTGATTCCAGCTGTGCTTCTTCCAGTCCAGGGTTTCTCATGATGTACTCTGTATGTAAGTTAAATAAGCAGGGTGACAATACACAGCCTTGACTACTCCTTTTCCTATTTGTATCTGAGTGCTGATAATTTATCAGAATAAAGACACATTCCAGGAATTCAGGACAATGGAGTGGGATGTTTACTGAAAACCAGACCAGGTCTCAGAGTTCTACACCTGACTGCCTAGTAATTTCTACCTCAAAAGAAAACCTAAAAACTTTAAATTCATGAGAGGAATTAATATCACATAGTAAGAACAAGGAGAGAGAAGAGAAGAACAAGGAGAGAGAAGAGAAAAACAAGATACTGAGAGAGACTAGCTACAGTTTTGCCTAAGGGTAACCTGAATAAAATGAGGGGAAACTGTATTCAGTTTTCATGGTAAAACAAAATAATTTAAAATATCCTTATTAAATTGTCATAATAAAGTTATTGGCTACAAATAGGTCATTTTATGGAAAAATATTTCTTTTATTTTATAGTTAAACTTATCATTGAAGCATAAAAATACATTTATCATGACACTCAAGCTATAAAAGATAATTACGTCTTTATCAGTCAAATGGAATTTTACTTTGTTCCTTTAAACAGTCAGTAGAATTTTTTCCTCCTGATGTTTGTTTAGAAAAAATTCCAATGGTAGGATTGTTTTTATGGCTCTCTCCTACCAAAAGAAAGCAAATGTGATTTTTTTTTTTTTCTTAGTAAAGTCATTTACCAGCTGTTGCTTGGTAGAATTCAATCATCTGAGCGGTGACCACAATTGGGAAAGCCGAATTTCTTGATGTGTGTTTATAAAAGAACTGCTGCAAGATTGGACTAGCAAACACACAAAAATCAACAAAGTTGGGGTCCCTAATTTCTTTCTATTAGGTATCAGAAGAGACTTCAGGAGACATAAAAAGAAACTGTAATCCCCAAAGAAAATGCTGAGACAAAACTGCCTGAGTGATAGGAAAAACATATCTTGGTAAGGGGAAAGAGAAAGGATTAAGATAAATACCAGAGTTTTCAGAACACAATCAGAAGAGCTGAGACTAATAATCTCCTGTTGACATGTGATAGGAAGCACTGATGTAAACTGCCTTTCAAGATAGCGCCACTATGAACTGAATTCATTGAAGAATATTATTTACCTGTGCTTGGGTTATAAATGTACTGTGTAGAAAATAATGACGGAGATCAAAAATTTCAATCTTACTGACAGTACCTGGGGATGATGCAAGAAGATTGCACTGGCAACCTCATCTTAAATTTCTGCTTTTGATTGTTGTAAATTTTCTCAAAAGAAAATAATACTTCAGTGCTAATATTTTTCAACTGGTCTCTTGATGACTACTGTAAGGAAGATTGAGCAAAATCTATTCATCTGTTTTGTGTATTTCATCTAGTAAATATTTAATATTTCCCAATGTTAATCCATAAACCTGTCATCCTATGGTTTCCCCATACTGATCAAAATACATTCCCTGGGACCTAGGATTAGATATATTTTGTAAGCACAATAAATAGTAAATTAAGGTTTTAACACAACAGAAAATAAAAAATAGAAGAGCAGGCAAGAAATATATAATATAAACTATAATAAAACATATTAGCCCTAGTCACACTCTCAGGTAAAGTTTTTTACCTTATCTTTTTACCAATATTTTTTACCTTAGAAGTATATTTTGACCCCGACATCTAGAAGACCTCTAACCCTGCTTAAGGAATTAAGCTCACTTGGATGATTTTATCTTCCCTAATTGACTTCTTATCTAATGTTTAAAACTTCACATTGAAGGTTTCTCTTTTGAGCTAAACCATTAAATTAGCTGTTTAAATGGTACACTAAGCCTTTTAAGATCTTGCCCCTTTAATGTAAAGCACTTAGCTGATGCCTTTCTGAGTACAGAATTCAAAAGTGGGAAGAGTGTGACATCAGGAGCCACGGGAATTACCTTTTCCCTCTCTTTTCAAATTTCCCATGGCCAAGTCCAGCCCAAAATCCCAGGGAAGAAAGTCCAGGGAAATTATAACTAATCTGGCTGCTGCTGCTGCTGCTGCTGCTGCTGCTAAGTCGCTTCAGTCGTGTCCAACTCTGTGTGACCCCATAGACGGCAGCCCACCAGGCTCCCCCGTCCCTGGGATTCTCCAGGCAAGAACACTGGAGTGGGTTGCCATTTCCTTCTCCAATGCATGAAAGTGAAAAGTGAAAGTGAAGTCGCTCAGTCCTGTCCGACTCTTAGCGACCCCATGGACTGCAGCCTACCAGGCTCCTCCATACACGGGATTTTCCAGGTAAGAGTACTGGAGTAGGTTGCCATTGCCTTCTCCAACTAATCTGGAAGTCATCTCAAAAAAAGGAGCAAGGAGTAGAGCATGGTTTATGAAGAACTACAAAAATATTCAATTAGTTCATACAATGATTTAAGAGGTAATTTAATGAAGAGGCCAGGATCAGAAGAAGAAAGATCTAAACATATTTCTCTTTCAGAAGTCTCTTTCCACCATCTCCTTCAGAGTCCCCTGAATAACAGAATATATATGTATTATATAGTATGGTACTATATGGACTTCCCTGGTGGCTCAGACGGTAAAGCGTCTGTTTACAATGCAGGAGACCAGGGTTCAATCCCTGGGTTGGGAAGATCCCCTGGAGAAGGAAATGGCAATCCACTCCAGTACTATTGCCTGGAAAATCCCATGGACAGAGGAACCTGGTAGGCTACAGTCCATGGGGTCGCAGAGTCGGACACGACTGAGCCACTTCACTTCACTTCACCATACTATATATTATATAATGACACCTAATTATTATAAAATGTTAATATATTGTAGTACTAGAAAACAATTAATAGTGATATTAATAGATCAAAGATGGGAATTCTAGGGAAACTGACAGAGAAAGGAAAACAAAGACAATCCACAGCCAAATGATGAAAGACAAAACTAAACAAAGGTAAGTAGTTTCAGAGATATCAAAATTTCAGAAACAGTACATACAAAGAGAAGGGGCCTGAAGTAAATAAAGAACTCCATAAATTCTACAGCTAAACCAAAAGATACTTTATTGTCCTCTTTCCCCTTGCCAAGACAGTATCAGCAATGACTTCAGCAGAAAGAGGTTTGTCTAGAGAGAGCACCCAGAACTGGACAGCAGCTTTCAATACTGGCTGCATATCAGAATCACCTGGGAACATTTTAAAATTCCAGTGCCCAGCCTAACTCTCCCCAACTAATTAAATCCTAATCTTTGCAGGGCAGGAGATCTGGATGTCACTAGTTTTTAAAATTCCACAGGTGAATCCAATTTATAGTCAGGGTTGTGAACCACTATCCTAAAATAAATACAGGGCTAGAGAAGGAAAGAGAAAAAAATCTAAAATTTTAAGAAAAAAAGAAAATAAAGATTAATATCAAATGATGTCTGTTTAAAGTAGAGATTTCAACAAGTTGATTCAGGGACCACACTGGCAAAGTGATTGCTTCTAGCAGGTGCTCTCTCTTAGTAGGCAGAGGCTACAGGCTCAAACCTTGTAACTAACAATGTACAGAGCTGCAGACTGGCTCAGTGATTGGATCTGAATACCTTCACAGGTAGGATCACAAAAGAAATAAAACATAATATGCAAACTATGAATGAAAAGAAACTGGCTGCAGTAGTATCTATCAGTCTAAGGAGAACTTCAGGCAAAAAGAAAACATTAACAGGGATTAAAAAAAAAAAAAAAGAAATTCTTATGCCTTATGTAATAAGGAAAGGGACAATTTAAGGAAATAAAACGATAATGGTTATTTTACACCTAACATATACCTAAAACATTCAGTCTTAATATTATAAGGCAAAAATGGACTGAAATAGAAGGAGAATTTTAAAAGTCCTCAATCGTTTGGGGATCGTTAATATTTTTAACCCATAAACATCAGATATTGATAGATAAGACAAATTCAAGTATATAAAGTTTTCTATAAAACAAAATTATCATATGTGATCTAAGAAATAGACAATGAGCTTTTTTCCATATACATGGAATATTTACAAAAGTGATCTCATAAAAAGTAACAAAAGAAAAGTCAAAAGAATTCAATTACATACACTATGTTCTCTGATCACAGAATTTAACTAGAAGTCAGCTCCCACCACTTCATGGGAAATAGATGGGGAAACAGTGGAAACAGTGTCAGACTTTATTTTTCTGGGCTCCAAAATTACTACAGATGGTGACTGCAGCCATGAAATTAAAAGATGCTTACTCCTTGGAACAAAAGTTATGACCAACCTAGATAGCATATTCAAAAGCAAAGACATTACTTTGCCAACAAAGGTTCATCTAGTCAAGGCTATGGTTTTTCCTGTGGTCATGTATGGATGTGAGAGTTGGACTGTGAAGAAGGCTGAGCGCCGAAGAATTGATGCTTTTGAACTGTGGTGCTGAAGAAGACTCTTGAGAGTCCTTTGGATTGCAAGAAGATCCAATCAGTCCATTCTGAAGGAGATCAGCCTTGGGATTTCTTTGGAAGGAATGATGCTAAAGCTGAAACTCCAGTACTTTGGCCACCTCATGAGAAGAGTTGACTCATTGGAAAAGACTCTGATGCTGGGAGGGATTGGGGGCAGGAGGAGAAGGGGACAACAGAGGATGAGATGGCTGGATGGCATCACTGATTCGGTGGATGTGAGTTTGAGTGAGCTCCGGGAGTTGGTGATGGACAGGGGAGGCCTGGCGTGCTGGGATTCATGGGGTCGCAAAGAGTCAAACACGACTGAGCGACTGATCTGATCTGATCTGATCAGCAAGTAAAACCAGCTTCTCCCCAAGGAGAGGCGGAGAAGGCAGTGGCAACCCACTCCAGTACTCTTGCCTGGAAAATCCCATGGATGGAGGAGCCTGGTAGGCTGCAGTCCATGGGGTCGCTAAGAGTCGGACAGGACTGAGCGATTTCACTTTCACTTTTCACTTTCATGCATTGGAGAAGGAAATGGCAACCCACTCCAGTGTTCTTGCCTGGAGAATCCCAGGAACAGGGGAGCCTGGTGGGCTGCCGTCTATGGGGTCGCACAGAATCAGACACGACTGAAGCAACTTAGCAGCAGCAGGAGCAGCAGCAAGGGGAGGGGGCAGGAGGGACACATACATATATATATATATATTCATTCCAAGGCGATCACAAAATATTAAGAATAAAACAATACCAGCACTATACATGGGATTCGGCTGGAGTGATACCATAGTTTAATTTATAGCCATAAATATATATATCAATATTTCAAAAATAGAGATTAAAAATAAATGAGCTGTGTTCAATTCAACATGATAGAATAAGAAAGTAAATATGAAACATAAAGATAGGATAAATTTTTTAAAAGACAATTAAAGAAACTGTATAGAAAAAGAAGAAAAAAGCAAAAAAAAATTTTTTTAACTAACAAGAGCAACATATCTCCAACAAGATGTAGAAAAGAGAAAAAGCTGAAATTAAATAATACTAAGAATGAAAAATGAAACAAACCTGAGGGACATTAAAGATTGTCAACAAATCTGAAATATAATTTCTTAGAAAGATAGAGATTACCAAATTGTGTCAGGAAAAAGGAATTAAGCAATAAACATTAAATGAACTAATCATCTACCAAAGTATCTTTTCTCAAGACACCATGGCCAGACAGCACTATTTTCTTAACCTTAACAAAACAGAAACAGCAATTCAAAGCTAGAGTAAAGAAAAATATAAATTCATAAGCTGATGTCACAGTGTCACACCTCAGGGAGCAAAGAGCAATTTTGCATGATATAATGAAACTGAAAATGTCCATAAATAAGATACTATAATTCCAATTCTAGGAATTTACAATAGGGAAATGCTCAAATATGATACAAGAAGTGATACACATGACTGTTTCTTGTAGCATCCTTTGCAAAAGCAAAATCTGGAAACATGTTAAATGTTCTTCAACAGAAAAACATATACATGTATGCTGTGATATACTAATTTTTTATTGCTGTTGTTCAGTCGCTCAGTCAAGTCCAAATCTTTGTGACCCCATGGACTGCAGCACACCAGGCTTCCCTGTCCTTCACCATCTCCCAGAGCTTGCTCACACTCATGCGCATTGAGTCAGTGATGCCATCCAACCATCTCATCCTCTGTCATCCCCTTCTCCTTCTGCCTTCAATCTTTCACAGCATCAGGGTTTTGTCTAATGAGTCAGCTCTTCACATCAGGTGGCCAAAGTACTGGAGCTTCAGCTTCAGCATCAGTCCTTCCAATGAATATTCCTGACTGGTTTGATCTCCTTGCAGTCCAAGGGACTCTCAAGAGTCTTCTCCAACACCACATTTTAAAAGCATCAGTTCTTCGGTGCTCAGCCTTTTTTATGGTCCAACTCTCACATTCATGGATGACTACTAGAAAAACTATAGCTTTAATTAGATGGACCTTTGTTGGCAAAGTAACGTCTCTTCTTTTTAATACGCTATCTAGGTCTGTCATAGATTTTATTCCAAGGAGCAAATGTCTTTTAATTTCATTGCTGCAGTCACCATCTGCAGTGATTTTGGAGCCCAAGAAAATAAAGTCTGTCACTGTTTCCATCGTTTCCTTATCTATTTGCCATGAAGTGATGGGACCAGATGCCATGATCTTAGTTTTCTGAATGTTGAGTTTTAAGCCAGATTTTTCACTCTCCTCTTTCACCTTCATCAAGAGGCTCTTTAGTTCCTCTTCGCTTTCTGCCATAAGGATAGTGTCATCTGCATATCTAAGGTTATTGCTACATCTCCTGGCAATCTTGATTCCAGCTTGTGTTTTATCCAGTCCAGCATTTCTCATGATGTACTCTGCATATAAGTTAAATAAGTGGGGTGACAATATACAGCTTCGACATACTCCTTTCCCAATTTGGAACCAGTCTGTTGTTCCATGTTCAGCTCTAACTGCTGCTTCTGGACCTGCATATAGGTTTCTCAGGATATACTCATAATGGTACACTAATCTGCAAGTTAAATAAATGAACTAGAGCCACATATACAACATGGTTATTTCTCAGAAACTTAATACTTAATGAAGAAAATGCATGGCTTGGACTTCCATGGTGCTACAGTGGATACAAATCCACCTGCCAATGCAGTGTACACAGGTTCGATCCTTGGTCCAGGAAGATTCCACATGTAGTGGAGCAACTAATCCCATGTGCCAAAACTACTGAGCCCACACGCCCTAGAGCCCATGCTTCACAACAAGAGAAGTCACCACAATGTGCATCTCAACAAAGAGGGAGCCCCCACTTACTGCAACGAGAGACAGCCTGCATGCCACAACAAAGACCTAGCACAACCATAAGTAAATAATTAAAAAAAAAAAAAAGACGTGGATCATAATGATGTCCTAATACCATATAAAAATGTTCAAATATACACATTAAAAAAACAGTTTCTGCTTCTTGTAGACATATATAAATATAAAAGCCTATGAAAATGAAAATGAAATTAGTTTTTAAAAGTGCTTTTCCCTAGCAAAAAAAGAATATCTATAGTGAAGAAAATCAAACAACATAATTTAGGCAATACAGTATATTTAGATTAGTCATTTTTAAAATATGCCTTGCTTTAAAATTATATTTTTATCTTGGTGTTTTAAAAAATCTCCAAGAGTTAAAAATCTCTCTTTGCTTTTAATGTCAAGGCTTCTTAAGATTTGTCAAACTCTTTTTATGATAATCCATGAAATTACTACTCTTCATTACTACTATTGTTACTATTTAAATTACTAATATTTGTTACTATTTGCAACAAATATCTCCATTGTATTCCATGAAGTATTTTCTTTACTTCTTGACAATGAAAAATCCTGAACACTGAGAGTAAGAAAATAAAAGCCAAGAACTTGTATGAGTGTTGAGAACAGAGTTGCGATCAAATTCCTCATCATTAGTTGTTATTCTCTTCTAATGTTCTGGGGAAATTAAAACCTATCTATAAGCACTAGCTGATGAAAGGGAATTATAATAAGTAATAGAAGGTAATTGTGTAAACTGTGAGGTACTTATTAATTATCTGGTGATTTAATAGCAATGCAGATTAGTCTACTTCTGTTTAAAGGAAGCAAAGAAAATCAAACCTGCTGCCAACAGAAAAAAAAATATTCTTCATTATGAGCTTACTATCTTGCAAATGTCTACCTGAAAATCTATTAAAATAACATATATAGATAAACATATGCATACAGACCTAAAAATACAGGGTAATATTAAAAATACTTAACAAATAGTATTGCATGGGCATTAGAAAATCAGAAAAACATACTGACCAGTCAGAACAGAAGCTGACTGTAAACAAAAGGCAAATCAGACACTACACTTAAGGGGCAAAGAAAAAGAAAAATAATGATCATTTCCTTACCCTGTATGGTCCTGTGTTTTTTTTTTGATAGCCATGCTTCTCAAACTTTAATGTGCATATGAATCCATTAGAGATCTTGATAAAATGCAGATTCTAATTCAAGAGGTCTAGATGGGCTATAAATCCATGATATTTAAAGTGTGGCCCTCAGTGCATCAAAATACACATCATCCGAGAGCTTGTTAAAACTGCAAAATCTCAGGGCTGAAAACGAATCATCTTGACAAGACCTCTGGACAATTCATATCTCAAATATTAGAGATGAGGGGCGGTCCCAAATGGCGGAGGAATAGGACTGGGAGACCACTTGCTCCCCCAAAAATTCATCAAAAGGACGTTTGAACGCTGAGTAAATTCCACAAAACAACTTCTGAATGCAAGCAGAGGACCCCAGGCACCCAGAAAAGCAGCCCATTGTCTTCGAAAGAAGGTAGGAAAAAATATAAAAGGTTAAAAGAGAGACAAAGAGGTGGGGACGGAGATCCATAGCAGGAAGGGAGTCTTAAAAAAGAGAGAAATTTCCAAAAACCAGGAAACACTCTCACTGGCAAGTCTGTGGCGAGCCTTGGAATCACAGAGGGCAACATAACGGGGAGGAAAAATTAATAAATAATTAAAACCCACAGATAACGTGCCCAACGGTAACTCACAGCAGAGAAGCAGCGCAGATGCCCACATCCGCCACTAGCAAGCAGGGGCTGGGCAGGGAGGGGCAGGCTGCATTGCTTAGAGTGTGGACCAGGCCTGAATGTCCTGAGGGCAATCTGAGAGAACTAAATTGAGATAGCAAACCAGACTGTGGGATAGCTACCCTGAGAAAAGCCCTAACCTAAGACACCACCAGGCCCATTCACAGAACAAAGGACAGAGCAGAGCTAGCTGGCTGCGGACCAGCCCATCCCCCACCAGAGACAGGCAGGCAAGGGCAGCCAGAGCCAGAAGGGGGCAATCGCAGACCCAGAGAGGCATTATCTACCAAACTGCAAGCAGGCTTCATGGCTAACCAAGACTTCCTGGGATTCTGGACGGTCAACTTCTGCCTGAGAAGGTGCGCTGGTTGTACACCCAGAAAATCGAGCAGCAGGGGCGGGGGAGTCAATAAGTCACAGCGACCGCACTCACCAAACACTTGGTCACCTCAGCTGCTCGGACCTGGGAAGGGCACAAAACGCAGGCCCAACCGAGTCTGCGCCTTTGAGGGCTACCCGAGTACCTGAACCTGAGCAGCTTAGACCTGGGAAGTGCATACAACCCAGGGCTGGCCTCAGACAGTTTCCGGCAGAGCAACCTCGAGCCTAAGCAGTGTGGGCAGGGAAAGTACACACGCCACAAGCGGGGGCAAAACCAGTGTAGCTGAGACACTGCGAGCACACACCAGTGTTATTTGTTTGCAGTGTTCCTCCCTCCCCACAGCACAACTGAACAAGTGAGCCTAAAAAAGTGACCACCTTCGCCACCTTGTGTCAGGGCAGAAATTAGACACTGAAGAGACCAGCAAACACAAGAAGCCAAAATACACAGAAGGAACCACCTTGGAAGTGACAGGTGCAACAGATTAAAACCCTGTAGTTAGCACCGACTACACTGGAAGGGGCCTATAGATCTTGAGAAGAATAAGCTGGATCAAGGAACTATCTAAGAATGAACTGACCCCACACTGTCCACAACAACACCAGAGAAAGTCCTAGACATATTTTTACTATTATCATTTTTAAAAATTAAAAAAATTTTTTTAATTTTAAGTCATCTATTACTACTTTAATTTTCATTTTTATAACCTACTATTACTTTGAAAAAAAAGACCCTATTTTTTAAAAGCAAACTTCATATATATATATATTTTTTATATATATAATTTTGTGACTTTTTTTTTCTTTATATTGTAGTTTTGAAAATCCAACTTCTACTCTAGATTTTTAATTTTTTATTTCTGGTATTTGTTGTCAATTTCATACCTGTAAGAATCCAATCTTCAGTACCCAGTTTTACTTAGGAGCGAGATTACTGCTTGACTACTCTATCCCCCTTTGGACTCCCCTTTTTCTCCACCAGGTCGCCCTATCTCCTCCCTCCCCCTTCTCTTCTCTACCCAACTTGGTGAATCATTTGTGTGTTCTGGGCTGTGGAGAACACTTAGGGAACTGATTACTGGCTGGATCTGTCTCTCTCCTTTTGATTCCCCCTTTTATCCTCCTGGCCACCTCTGTCTCCTTCCTCCCTCTTCTCTTCTCTGTGTAACTCCGTGAACATCTCTGAGGGGTCCAGACTATGGAGAGCACATAGGGAAGTGATTACTAGCTAGCTTGCTCTGTCCCCTTTTGATTCCACCCTCTTCTCCAGGTCACCTCTATCTCCGTCCTCCCTCTTCTCCTCTCCATGTAACTCTATGAACCTCTCTGGGTGTCCCTCACTGTGGAGAAAATTTTCATCTCTAACCTAGATGTTTTATCATTGGTGCTGTACAGATGGAGAAGTCTTGAGGCTGCTATAAGAATAAGACCAAAAACCAGAGGCAGGAGGCTTAAGTCCAAATCCTGAGAACACCAGAGAGTTCCTGACTCCAGGGAACATTAATCGATAGGAGCTCATCAAATGCCTCCATACCTACACTGAAACCAAGCACCACCCAAGGGCCAAAAAGTTCCAGAGCGAGACGTATCATGCAAATTCTCCAGCAACACAGGGAAATAGCCCTGAACTTCAATATACAGGCTGCCCAAAGTCACACCAAACCCATTGACATCTCAAAACTCATTACTGGACACTTCATTGCACTCCAGAGAGAAGAAATCCAGCTCTACCCACCAGAACACGGACACAAGCTTCCCTAACCAGGAAACCTTGACAAGTCACCCGTCCAACTCCACCCACAGGGAAGAAACTCCACAATAAAGAGAACTCCACAAACTGCCAGAATATGGAAAGGCCACCTCAAACACAGCAATATAAACAAGATGAAGAGGCAGAGAAATACTCAGCAGGTAAAGGAACAGGATAAATGCCCACCAAACCAAAGAGGAAGAGATAGGGAATCTACCTGATAAAGAATTCCGAATAATGATAGAGAAAATGATCCAAAATCTTGAAAACAAAATGGAGCTACAGATAAATAGCCTGGAGACAAGGATTGAAAACATGCAAGAAACATTTAACAAGGACCTAGAACAAATAAAAAAGAGTCAATATATAATGAATAATGCAATAAATGCGATCAAAAAACTCTCTGGAGGGACCAACAGTACAACAATGGAGGCAGAAGATAGGATAAGTGAGGTAAAGATAGAATAGTAGAAATAAATGAAACTTAGAGGAAAAAAGAAAAAAGAATTAAAAGAAATGAGGACAATCTCAGAGACCTCTGGGACAATGTTAAACACCACAACATTCGAATCATAGGAGTCCGAGGAGAAGAAGACAAAAAGAAAGACCATGAGAAAATACTTGAGGAGATAATAGTTGAAAACTTCCCTAAAAGGGAAAGGAAACAATCACCCAAGTCCAAGAATCCCAGAGAGTCCCTAACAGGATAAACCCAAGGTGAAACACCCCAAGACACATATTCATCAAATTAACAAAGATCAAACACAAAGAACAAATATTAAAAGCAGTAAGGGAAAAACAACAAATAACACACAAAGGGATTCCCATAAGGATAACAGCTGATCTTTCAATAGAAACTCTCAGGCCAGGAGGGAATGGCAGGACAACTTAAAGTGATGAAAGAAAATAACCGACAGCCCAGATTACTGTACCCAGCAAGGATCTCACTCAAATATGAAGGAGAAATCAAAAGCTTTACAGACAAGCAAAAGCTGAGAGAATTCAGCACCACAAAACCAGCTCTCCAACAAATACTAAAGGACCTTCTCTAGACAGGAAACACGAAAAGGGTTTATAAACTCGAACCCAAAACAATAAAGTAAATGGCAATGGGATCATACTTATCAATAATTACCTTAAACGTAAATGGATTGAATGCCCCAACCAAAAGACAAAGACTGGCTGAATGGATACAACAAGACCCCTATATATGTTATCTACAAGAGACCCACCTCAAAACAAGGGACACATAGAGACTGAAAGTGAAGGGCTGGGAAAAAATATTCCATGCAAATAGAAACCAAAAGAAATCAGGAGTAGCAATACTCATATCAGATAAAATAGACTTTAAAACAAAGGCTGTGAAAAGAGACAAAGAAGGACACTACATAATGATCAAAGGATCAATCCAAGAAGATATAACAATTACTAATATATATGCACCTAACGTAGGAGCACTGCAATATGTAAGACAAATGTTAACAAGTATGAAAGGGGAAATTAACAATAACACAATAATAGAGGGAGAATTTAATACCCCACTCACACCTATGGATAGATCAACTAAACAGAAAATTAACAATGAAACACAAACAACAATAGACCAGTTAGACCTAATTGAAATCTATAGGACATTTCACCCCAAAACAATGAAATTCACCTTTTCCTCAAACACACAAGGAACTTCTCCAGGATAGATCACATCCTGGGCCATAAATCTAGTCTTGGTAAATTTTTAAAAAATTGAAATCATTCCAAGCATCTTTTCTGACCACAATGCAGTAAGATTAGATCTCAGTAACAGGGAAAAAACTATTAAAAATTCCAACATATTGAGGCTGAACAACACCCTGCTGCATAACCAACAAATCACAGAAGAAATCAAAAAAGAAATCAAAATTTGCATAGTAATGAATGAAAATGAACACACACAACCCAAAACCTGTGGGACACTGTAAAAGCAGTGCTAAGGGGAAGGTTCACAGCAATACAGGCATATCTCAAGAAACAAGAAAAAAGTCAAATAAATAACCTAACTCTACACATAAAGCAACTAGAAAAGGAAGAAATGAAGAACCCCAGGGTTAGTAGAAGGAAAGAAATCCTAAAAAATAGGGTAGAAATAAATGCAAAAGAAACAAAAGAGACCATAGCAAAAATCAACAAAGCCAAAAGCTGGTTCTTTGAAAGGATAAATAAAATTGACAAACCATTAGTCAGACTCATCAAGAAACAAAGGTAGAAGAATCAAATCAATAAAATTAGAAATGAAAATGGAGAGATCACAACAGACAACACAGAAATGCAAAGGATCATAAGAGACGACTATCAGCAACTATTTGCCAGTAAAATGGACAACTTGAAAGAAATGGAAAAATTCTTAGAAAAGTACATCTTTCCAAATCTGAACCAGGAAGAAATACAAAATCTTAACAGACCCATCCCAAGAACAGAAATTGAAACTGCAATCAGAAATCTTCCAGCAAACAAAAGCCCAGGACCAGACTGCTTCACAGCTGAATTCTACCAAAAATTTAGCAAAGAGCTAACACTTATCCTACTCAAACTCTTCCAGAAGATTGTAGAGGAAGGTAAACTTCCAAACTCATTCTATGAGGCCACCATCACCCTAATACCAAAACCTGACAAAGATCCCACAACAAAAGAAAACTACAGGCCAATATCACTGATGAACATAGATGCAAAAATCCTTAACAAAATTCTAGCAATCAGAATCCAACAACATATTAAAAAGATCATACATCATGACCAAGTGGGCTTTATCCCAGAGATGCAAGGATTCTTCAATATCCACAAATCAATCAATATAATACACCACATTAACAAATTGAAAAATAAAAGCCCATATGATTATCTCAATAGATGCATAGAAAGTCTTTGACAAAATTCAACATCCATTTGTGATAAAAACTCTCCAGAAAGCAGGAATAGAAGGAACATACCTCAACATAATAAAAGCTATATATGACAAACCCATAGCAAACATTATCCTCAATGGTGAAAAATTGAAAGCATTTCCCCTAAAGTCAGGAATAAGACAAGGGTGCTCACTTTCACCACTACTATTCAACATAGTTTTGGAAGTTTTGGCTGCAGCAATCAGAGCAGAAAAAGAAATAAAAAGAAATCCAAGTTGGAAGAGAAGAAGTAAACTCTATTTGCAGATGACATGATCCTCTACATAGAAAACCCTAAAGATGCCACCAGAAAATTACTAGAGCTAATCAATGAATATAGTAAAGTTGCAGGATATAAAATCAACACACAGAAATCCCTTGCATTCCTATACACTATTAATGAGAAAACAGAAAGAGAAATTAAGTAAACAATTCCATTCACCATTGCAACGAAAAGAATAAGATACTTAGGATTATATCTACCTAATGGAGAAGGAAATGGCAACCCATTCCAGTATTCTTGCCTAGAGAATCCTGTGGACAGAGGAGCCTGGTGGGCTGCTGTCCTTAGGGTCGCATAGAGTCAGACACGACTGAAGTGACTTAGCATGCATGCATGCATTGGAGAGGGAAATGGCAACCCACTTCAATATTCTTGCCTGAAGAATCCCAGGGACAGAAGAGCCTGGTGGGCTGCCGTCTATGGGGTTGCACAGAGTTGGACACGACTGAAGCAACTTATTAGTATCAGTATCATATCTACCTAAAGAAACAAAAGACCTATATATAGAAAACTATAAAACACTGGTAAAAGAAATCAAAGAGGACACTAATAGTTGGAGAAATATACGATGTTCATGGATCAGAAAAACCAATATAGTGAAAATGAGTATACTATGCAAAGCAATCTATAGATTCAATGCAATCCCTATCAAGCTACCAATGGTATTATTCACAGAGTTAGAACAAATAATTTCACAATTTGTATGGAAATACAAAAAACCTCGAATAGCCAAAGCAATCTTGAGAAAGAAGAATGGAGCTGGAGGAATCAACCTGCCTGACTTCAGGCTATACTACAAAGCCACAGTCATCATGACAGTATGGTACTGGAACAAAGACAGAAATATAGATCAATGGAACAAAATAGAAATCCCGGAGATAAATTCACGCACCTATGGACAGCTTATCTTTGACAAAGGAGGCAAGAATATACAATGGAGAAAAGACAATCTCTTTAACAAGTGGTGATGGGAAAACTGGTCAACCACTTGTAAAAGAATGAAACCAGAACACTTTCTAACACCATACACAAAAATACTCAAAATGGGTTAATGATCTAAACATAAGACCAGAAACTATAAAACTCCTTGAGGAGAACATAGGCAAAACACTCTCCAACATAAATCACAGCGGGATCCTCTATGACCCACCCCCCAGAATATTGGACATAAAAGCAAAAATAAACAAATGGGACCTAATTAAACTTAAAAACTTCTTCACAACAAAGGAAACTATAAGCAAGGTGAAAAGACAGCCTTCAGAATGGGAGAATAATAGTAAATGAAGCAACCGACAACGAATTAATCTCAAAAATATACAAGCAACTCCTGCAGCTCAATTCCAGAAAAATAAACGACCCAGTCAAAAAATGGGCCAAAGAACTAAACAGACATTTCTCCAAAGAAGACATACAGATGGCTAACAAACACATGAAAAGATGCTCAACATCACTTATTATCAGAGAAATGCAAATCAAAACCACAATGAGGTACCATTTCACACCAGTCAGAATGGCTGCTATCCAAAAGTCTACAAGCAATAAATGCTGGAGAGGGTATGGAGAAAAGGGAACCCTCTTACACTGTTGATGGGAATGTTGATGCAACATTACATACACTGTTGATGCAAACTAGTACAGCCAGTATGGAGAATAGTATGGAGATTGCTTTAAAAGCTGGAAATAGACCTGCCATACGACCCAGCAATCCCACTGCTGGACATACACATTGAGGAAACCAGAATTGAAAGAGACACGTGTACCCCAATGTTCACTGCAGCACTGCTTATAATAGCCAGGACATGGAAGCAACCTAGATGTCCATCAGCAGACGAATGGACAAGAAAACTGTGGTACATATACACAATGGAGTATTGCTGCTGCTGCTGCTAAGTCGCTTCAGTTGTATCCAACCCTGTGCGACCCCATAGATGGCAGCCCACCAGGCTCCCCCGTCCCTGGGATTCTCCAGGCAAGAACACTGGAGTGGGTTGCCATTTCCTTCTCCAATGCGTGAAAGTGAAAAGTGAAAGTGAAGTCGCTCAGCTGTGTCTGACTCTTAGCTATCCTATGGGCTGCAGCCTACCAGGCTTCTCCACCCATGGGATTTTCCAGGCAAGAGTACTGGAGTGGGTCGCCATTGCCTTCTCCAGAATATTACTCAGCCATTAAAAAGAATATATTTGAATCAATTCTAATGAGGTGGATGAAACTGGAGCCTATTATACAGAGTGAAGTAAGTCAGAAAGAAAAACATCAATACAGTATACTAACACATATATATGGAATTTAGAAAGATGGTAACAATAACCCTGTATGTGAGACAGCAAAAGAGACACAGATGTATAGAACAATCTTTTGGACTCTGTTGGAGAGGGCGAGAGTAGGATGATTTGGGAGATGGCATTTAATCATGTATAATATCATATGTGAAATGAATCACCAGTCCAGGTTCAATGCATGATACAGGATGATCGGGGCTGGTGCACTGGGATGACCCAGAGAGATGGTATGGAGAGGGAGGTGGGAGGAGTATTCAGGATGGTGAACACATGTACACCAATGGTGGATTCATGTTGATGTATGGCAAAACCAATACAATATTGTAAAGTAATTAGCCTCCAATTAAAATAAGCAAATTTATATTTTTAAAAAAATTAGAGTTGAGAAGCACTAGTCTATATGAGATATTTATGATCTGAAACCTCCAAGAGATCAAAGACAAAAAGGGGGTGGGGAAAATTTTACAGAATAAAAAAGGACCCAATAAATATAACAACTAAATACAACATGTGGAAGTTGGTATATGGTATCTCTAGTTAGAATGATAGTGCTGCTGCTGCTGCTAAGTCACATCAGTCGTGGCCGACTCTGTGCGACCCCATAGATGGCAGCCCACCAGGCTCCCCTGTCCCTGGGATTCTCCGGGCTTAATTCTATTAAATGTGACAATAGCATATGGGACAATATCAATGTATAATAACTGGAACTGGTCCCATCACTTCATGGGAAATAGATGGGGAAACAGTGGAAACAGTGTCAGACTTTATTTTTTTGGGCTCCAAAATCACAGATGGTGACTGCAGCCATGAAATTAAAAGACGCTTACTCCTTGGAAGGAAAGTTACCATCAACCTGGATAGCATACTCAAAAGCAGAGACATTACTTTGCCAACAAAGGTCCATCTAGTCAAGGCTATGGTTTTTCCAGTGGTCATGTATGGATGTGAGAGTTGGACTGTGAAGAAGGCTGAGCGCCGAAGAATTGAAGCTTTTGAACTGTGGTGTTGGATAAGACCCTTGAGAGTCCCTTGGACTGCAAGGAGATCCAACCAGTCCATTCTGAAGGAGATCAGCCCTGGGATTTCTTTGGAGGGAATGATGCTGAAGCTGAAACTCCAGTACTTTGGCCACCTCATGCAAAGATTTGACTCATTGGAAAAGACTCTGATGCTGGGAGGGACTGGGGGCAGGAGGAGAAGGGGACGACAGAGGATAAGATGGCTGGATGGCATCACTGACTCGATGGACGTGAGTCTGAGTGAACTCCGGGAGATGGTGATGGACAGGGAGGCCTGGCATGCTGCGATTCATGGGGTCACAAAGAGTCAGACACGACTGAGCGAAAATTATGTGAGTTCTAGAAGACTCAAAACTATAAGATATAAATTTTCCAAAAGTGAGCTACAGATTCTACAATCTGCCAATGAAAATCTCAGAAGGATGCTCTTACAGAAATTGACAAGTTGATGCTACTTTCTCCATTCATCCCACTCTCTCCATCCCCCACTGAGTCCACAAGTCCATTCTCTGTATCTAAGTCTACGTATATACACTACCATGTGTAAAATAGATAGCTGATGAGAAGCTGCCATATAACACAGGGACTCCAGCCTGGTGTTTTTTGAAAAGCTAGAAAGGTGGGATGGGAGGAGAGTAGAGAGGCTCAGGAGTGAGGTGGTAAATGTATAATTACTGGTGATTTGTACGGTTGTACAGCAGAAACCAACACAACTTTGTAAAGCAATTTTCACACAATTAAAAATAAAAATGGATGCTTGGGGCTAGTGCACTGGGACGACCCAGAGGGATCGTATGGGGAGGGAGGAGGGGGGAGGGTTCAGGATGGGGAACACATGTATACCTGTGGCGGATTCATTTTGATATTTGGCAAAACTAATACAATTATGTAAAGTTTAAAAATATAAAATTAAAAAAAATGTTTTTAAAATAAATTGACAAATTGATTCTAAAATTATATAGAAATGCAAAGAACATAGTATAACCAAAAAAATTTTGGTAAACAACAAAGTTGGAGACTTACACTATTTGATTTCAATATTTACTATAAATCTACCATAATCAACACAATGTAGTTTTGGTGTTAGGTGCTTAGGTCAAAGGAATTGTAGAAAGAATCCAAAAAAGATCCACTCATATAATGCAGTTGTACACACTGAAACTGTGGTAAGTGATCTTAATAATCAATTTGGAAAAAAAAAATTATTTTGTGACCTTTACATATGTTTGTTAAAACGTTGAAAACTCTCTTGTGTGTGTGCATGCTAAGTCACTTCAGTTGTGCCCAGCTCTTTACGAGTCCATGGACTATAGCCTGCCAGGCTCCTCTGTCCATAGGATTCTCCAGGCAAGAATACTGGAGTGGGTAGCCATGCCCTCCTCCAGGTATCCTCCCGATCCAGGGATCAAACCTACATTTCTTGTGTCTCCTGCATTGGCAGGTGGGTTCTTTACCACTAGTACCACCTGGGAAGTCCAAATACTCTTTACTGTTGGTTATAAACATATAGGGAAATGTTTTTAAATAAAACTGATATTTATTCAACATATTGTCATTTATAAATTAGTTTTGGAGAAGGTAATCCTAAGAACAAGACCATCAGTTGAACTGTGAGCTACGCCCAGGCAAACTTAGTTCTTGTATACACTCCCTTGCCCATGGGCTGTGCATTCCACACCTTCCCCATGCTGGAAATTGCCCAAGAACATAGCCTTGAGTTAGTAAGGTGGTGTTGAAACATATGGATGGTATATATGACTGAGTCTAATTAAAGCCCCTATATAAACTATTAAGGTTCTGGCAGACAACTGTGGAAATCCACTTATATTGCAGCCACCCGAGACAAACTTCATATACAAGTTTTCTTGCTTATTAAACCAGCACCTACCAATCTAGAGTCGTCTGCCTCTTTCTTCAGTCTCTTCCTACCGGTACTCTGCTTATGAGGGCCTGTTTATGAAGGTTCAGAAACTTCCAAGGAGGTGTATTCTTTATTAAAAAAAAAAAAAAAAACACATATGGCCTCCAACTTATAATCATTGGAATCACAATTTTTCAACTTTACAATGGTACAGAAACAATATACATTCAGTAGTAACTCTGTTTTGAATTTTGACCTTTCCCTGGGCTAGAAGGAAATGGCAACCCACTCCAGTATTTTTCCCTGGGAAATCCCATGGACAGTGAGCAGGCTACAGTCCATGAGGTCGCAAAGAGTCAGACATAACTAAAGCGACTAAGCTTGCTGGGCTAGTAACATGCAGTATGTTACTCCGTCCTGATGTGGGCAGTGGCAGAGAGCCACAGCTCCCAGTCAGCCACACAATCACCAGTATAAACAATTGATACACTAAAAACCATTCTATTTCTCACTTTCAGTACTGTATTCAATAAATTACATGAGATATTCAACACTTTATTATAAAATAAGCTTTGCGTTAGATGATTTTTACCCAACTATAGGATAATTTAAGTGTTCTGAAAAAATTTAAAGTTCAGTTCAGTTCAGTTATTCAGTCATGTCCGACTCTTTGCAACCCCATGAACCGCAGCACGCCAGGCCTCCCTGTTCATCACCAACTCCCAGAGTCCACCCAAACCCATGTCGATTGAGTTCATGATGCCATCCAACCATATCATCCTCTGTCGTCCCCTTCTCCTCTAGCCCTCAATCTTTCCCAGCATCAGGGTCTTTTCCAACGAGTCAACTCTTCGCATCAGGTAGCCAAAGTATTGGAGTTTCAGCTTCAACATCAGTCCTTCCAATGAACACCCACTCCTTTAGGATGGACTGGTTGGATCTCCTTGCAGTCCAAGGGACTCTGAAGAGTCTTCTCCAACACCACAGTTCAAAAGCATCAACACTTCAGTGCTCAGCTTTCTTTATAGTCCAACTCTCACATCCATACATGACCACTGGAAAAACCATAGCCTTGACTAGATGGACTTTCGTTGACAAAGTAATGTCTCTGCTTTTTAATATGCTGTCTAGGCTGGTCATAACTTTCCTTCCAAGGAGTAAACGTCTTTTAATTTCATGGCTGCAATCACCATCTGCAGTGATTTTGGAGCTCAGAAAAATAAAGTCAGCCACTGTTTCCACTATTTCCCCATCTGTCTGCTATGAAGTGATGGGACCAAAGGCCATGAGCTTAGTTTTCTGAATGTTGAGCTTTAAGCCAACTTTTTCACTCTCCTCTTTCACTTTCATCAAGAGGCTCTGTAGTTCTTCTTCACTTTCTGTCATAAGGGTGGTGTCATCTGCATATCTGAGGTTGTTGATATTTCTCCCGGCAATCTTGATTCCAGCTTGTGCTTCATCCAGCCAAGCATTTCTCATGATGTACTCTGCATATAAGTTAAATAAGCAGGGTGACAATATACAGCCTTGACGAACTCCTTTTCCTATTTGGAACCAGTTTGTTGTTCCATGTCCAGTTCTAACTGTTGCTTCCTGACCTGCATACAGGTTTCTCAAGAGGCAGGTCAGGTGGTCTGGTATTCCCATCTCTTTCACAATTTTCCACAGTTTATTGTGATCCACACAATCAAAGGCTTTGGCATTATCAGTAAAGCAGAAATAGATGCTTTTCTGGAACTCTCTTGCTTTTTTGATGATCAAGCCGGTGTTGGCAATTTGATCTCTTGTTCCTCTGCCTTTTCTAAAACCAGCTTGAACATGTGGAAGTTCACAGTTCACGTTTTGCTGAAGCCTGGCTTGGAGAATTTTAAGCATTACTTTACTAGCGTGTGAGGTAAGTGCAATTGTGTGGTAGTTTGAGCATTCTTTGGCATTGCCTTTCTTTGGGATTGGATATAATATAGAGCAAGCATCTTTTCTGTACCTGTCTATGTTTGGATTGGCTTCCACCATTTTATCTTTGCATTTCTTTTACATTTTTTCCAGGAGGAATGGTGGCTTCTCCTATTACTTTCCCATGTAATTAAAGAGAAGAAGGAATCAAAGATGAAGTAGAGCTCTCAACAGAAAAGTTCATGTGTAACAGCTGCTCCTGTTAATTCTGTTCACCATTTTTCTTGTTATTTTTCACTCTTTTAGAACCATCTTAGCTCCATGAATGTGGTCAAGGCTCTTCTTTCATAAAGGTTATTAGTCAAGTCAAGGTTTTACAATCATTGGTGAAGGAACAAGAACACTGGTCTTAGAGTTAGTTCTGGACTCAAGAGTCAGCTCTATCACTCCATGACTGTGAACAAGCCAATTAACCTTTCTGAGCCTGTTTTCTGAATGACCATCTATTTAATGGACAGAATAATACCCAGGCTACCTTATTAAAAGTAGTAGTATGAGGGGCAAATGAAACGATGTAAGTCTCAAAGCACTTTGTAAAACATGAGACTATATGATTCTTATTCAATACAAATTTGGAAAAGAATTCAAAAAGCATTCCTAGATATTTTTTTTCTGGGCAAAACAAAACAAAATTAAAAGGAAAAAACAAAGGAAATGAGAAAACTGGGTTAGCTTCAGTTTCAAAATGGAGATATGGCTTGGCTTCCCATACCCACCCATGATCACCAACTTTTTGTGTTTGTATTTTCAAAGTCATAAAATATTTCTAAATGTTCCAAAAATGTTATGTGCCAATTTTATTTTCTCTGGGACATCTCCTTTTCATCACAACTACTTTCTTCATTTATGTTAATAACTTGACCTTTACCAAGTTGCTTTGGCTGCATATCTAGTCTCTCCAGTGCACCACTGTTAACATTCCCACAGTCAGCTATTAGTTCTCCAATGACATTTACATTCTATCAGAATCTTATGTATAACACTATCACCTTCTTTGGCCCACTTCTATCTTGATTTCCTCCTTCAGATATCTATTTGTATAAGCTGTCACATTGATTTAACAATGGGTTACAGAGAGGCTACACAACTTCATACTCTTCAAAACATGTACACTGACCAATCACCAAGAGACTCTGAGAGAAGTGACATGATTGGTCACTTTATTATAATGTGCATCTATTATTTATGTAGCAATCTGTGGACTAAAAAGCTAGCAGTGAAATCTATATTTTATGCACAGCTAATATACTGTAGTATCTGAAATTTGAGCTGAGTTGTTGGGAAACTGGTATCATTTAACTAAACCATGGTAATTAAAGATCATGTATACTGGAATTATGTAAAATAAGAACTGTCTTATTGAAATAAATGTTAAATTTAAATTATTTTGAATATTTCTCTGTGGCTACTTGACTAATAGAAAAGTTTCACTTGCATTTACAAACGTTTTTACTTTTGAAAGTGTTTTCCATGTATTAACTCACCAATGATTTTTGGCAAATCACAAAATTTAAAGTTAAAAGGAAACTTACCTATTGTATTAGTGAGTTAGGCTAACTGCTTAACAATAACTTCAAGTTTTTAGTGGCTTAATACAATAAAATTTAATTTCTTATTCAGTCAATAGCCAAATGTGAGATAGCAAAAGCAGTTCTAGTCCATGCAGTCATTCAGGAGTATAGGATTATTCTAGCGTGTGAATCTACTCTTTACAGCATCAGATCTTGTTTCCATCACCAGTCACATCCACAACTGGGTGTTGTTTTGCTTTGGTTCTGTCCCTTCATTCTTTCTGGAGTTATTTCTCCACTGATCTCCAGTAGCAGATCATATGGAAATTATATACATCACACATCAGATTTCACTGACCGTAATCCAGTCACATGATCATATCTAAAGGCAAAAGAGGCTGCATGTCCAGTAGGAAAAAGGGATCTATTTGTTAAACAACTATCCAATTGATTCCCCAGGAATTTTCTAATCTGTGTGTTTTAATTTACACAGATGGCTTTTGGAGTCCAGGGAAGTAAAGGTCATATCATGAATGATAGTGAGCCCAGGACCAGAATTTACATAATCTGACTGCTATTTTAGTTCTCTTGCCTTTCTATCAAATGGCAACAATTTGCTCTCACATGTATTCTATTTTAATCATTGCTTGTTTGCCCTTCAATTGAATTCATTTTAAATTTAATTGTTAAAATGGATTCAAAGTACAAAAAATTAAGTTGTTGATAAATTATGCAACTGAAAATTAATTCAAAGTCACATTTATTAGGGGTTCAAATGAATAGCATGTAAACTATAAGTTCATAAACATATAAATTGTTTTAAACCAGCTCCCTTAAATAAGACATGATAGATGAATTGTATTTAATTGTATGTGCAAAGATAACTCAATCGTGAAAAACTTAGCTCTTGTTGTTGACTTTTATATGCCACTGCTAAACATTTTCTTATTTCCTCCTGAACATCAGACTTTCTTAATTAAACAAATATATCATCTATACCTTGTGATTACAGTTCAACAATTAAAATCTTGGAATTAAAAGAAACATCATTTATTTCAGAGCATGCAGAGTTTTTCATCTTTCCAAATAACTAGAGAAAACAGGCTGCCCACAGTTCACATGCTGTTTATGAAGGTAATATTGTGTAACCCATCACAGGCTAAAACATGAGAGTCAAGTTCAAAGAAAGCAATGGCATTTTAACTTTTGTGCCTGATGAAGCATATGTAAAGAGCAAAACATTCTGCCTGGTACTATTTCGTGGTATTAGAGAATGAACTTTTCCTCACCTCAGGCCCAGGTAAAATTTACAATTAATAATTTTAGTGTTATCCATGAGCTATTTTAGTTTATCTTTGTATGTGCATGGGTGCATGCTAAGTCACTTTAGCCATGTCCAACTCTTTGCAACCGTATGGACTATAGCCGGCCAGGCTCCTCTGTCCATCAGACTTTCCAACTGGAACGGGTTGCTGTGCCCTCCTCCAGGGGAACTTCCCAACTCAGGGATCAAACTTGCATCTTTTACATCTCCTACATTGGCAGGCATGT
The DNA here is from genome assembly GCF_002263795.3 of Bos taurus. NCBI lineage: Eukaryota > Metazoa > Chordata > Mammalia > Artiodactyla > Bovidae > Bos > Bos taurus. The sequence continues at coordinate 9,976,949 of NC_037329.1, read as the reverse complement.
TCTTTACCACTAATGCCACCTGGGAAGCCCTATCTTCCAATATAACCTATATAAATAAATCTACCCTATATTTTCTTCTACTACTTTTGTTTAAATAGTCATCATTATTTACTATCCTTTTCTTTCTGTTTGAAATTTATTTTCTCATTCTTAGACCTCATAACATGTGGTAGGTATGGCCTATGCTCTGCTTAAGGAGGACTAGGTCCTTCTGTCACACTGAAAATTTGTCTAGTCTTCATTAAATAGATATATTTCTACCTCAGTAAAGTTAAATGCTCATAATACAAATTATCTACACTTTGCTCCAAATTTATCATCTATACAGTGTCCCTATTCACAACACAGATCATCCATAAAGGTAACTAAAGGTGAAATAACCCTAATCACCAGGAAGTTAGAATTTGATAGAAAAAGTTCACCCTGAATACATCCTCCTGGAGGATCTAACAAGGATTTTTAAATAAACCTTCACATTTTCTCATTATTTGCCATTATTTTGAGCTCAATCCAGGATAATATATAGCCTTATTTCACCAACACCTTACATATCAAAAAGGGCACAAATAGCTGAAATGACCTTGAATTCTAGAGAAGTCCAGAAACATAAACTATAAGATAGAGACTATTTAGAAAACTTCAAAGCAATATCATGACTGTAAAACTGTATTACATAGATGGACTTCCCAGGTGGCACAGTGGTAAAGAATCTGCCTGCCAATTTAGGAGATGCAAGAGAGGCAGGTTTGATCCCTGGGTCAGGAAGATCCCCTGGAGTAGGAAATGAGAACCTGCTCCAGTGTTCTTGCCAGGAAAATTCCAAGGTCAGAGGAACCTGGTGGGTTACGGTCCATGGGGTTGCACAGAGTCAGATAAACTGAGAACACACACACACATATTATATAGATAAGTTCAAGTTCAAATAACATTTTGGATATAGGTAGGTTGAATCATCAAAGGAAGAATTACTTTGTACCAAAACCAGAACCAAAGAACAAAGAATCTGGAATAAAATAGATTGGTCAATTTAATGCTAATTGGTGTATGTAGGATAAATTTAAATAACTTGGACTTTGTTTTGCACCATTTAGATTACAGAAGCATAATAGTGTTTCCATGCATTGGGAATTAAACCAACCAGAATTAGAAAGTACTACACAGTTACCAAGCAAGGTAGCCTAGGACCAATTCCCATAGTATACTGACATGATAGTAGTACTATAATAAAGTAGATGTCTGAGCATAATAATGGCATAAAATAAGTAGAATTTTGAAGACTATCCAAGAAGTGGCATATATTGTTCCTAGGGCAGAAATGGGGGAAAACTTTGTGGAAATAAAAGAAGGAACAATGAAAAGGGGGATAGATTTGTATTTTTGAAAGTATTCAAATCCAGGCACCTCACATTTGTTTAGAACATCTCATGCTACAGACCTTTCAGGGCTGCCACTGACTCAGTAGACAACCCGAGTGAACAAATCAGTATTATTTGATTTTCTGTGCTTCTCTTCCTCTACTCTTCTGTCTATTGGCACCTCTGTAAATTCTCAGACTGAGAATCAGAGGCAGTAACTTTATAAGTACTTGGGACTCAGACTGCATTTGTAGAAATCCTGAGTGTCAATAAACGTATCCTGAGTCTCTATCTCTTGCCAAAGAAAGGTGAGGGTACCCAGATTAAGAAGAAGAGATGGGGCCGTTCAATGAAAGAGTATAAAGATAGGACATAAGTCATAATGACATAAAGCGTTAGCTAAGAATTAGAGTAGACATTGGGAGGAAGTAACGGCCAGCATAAACTTCATTGGGAAAACTGTAAATTAAATAAACTGTAAATTAGAGAAGGAAATGGCAACCCAATCCAGTATTCTTGCCTGGAGAACCCCATGGATGATATGAAAAGGCAAAAGGATATGACACTGGAAGATGAACCCCCTCACCCAGATCTGAAGATGTCCAGTATGCTACTGGGGGAGAACAGAGGACAATCACTAATAGCTCCAAAAAGAATAAAGTGCTGGGCAAAAGAAAGTATGACACTCAGCTGTTGATGTGTCTGGTGGTGAAAGTAAAGTCTGATGCTGTAAAGAACAACACTGCATAGGGAATCAAGGTAAATTGGATGGGGTCGAGCAGGAGATGGCAAGACTGAACATCAACATTTTAGGAATTAGTGAACTAAAATGGATGGGGATGGGGGAATTTAATTCAGATGACCATTATATCTACTGGGCAAGAATCCCTTAGAAGAAATGGAGTAGCCCTCACAGTCAACAAAAGAGTCTGAAATACAGTACTAAGATGCAACCTCAAAAATGACAGACAAAACTCAGTTTGTTCCCAAGGCAAACCATTCAGCATCACAGTAATCCAAGTCTATGCCCTAACCACTGATGCCAAAGAAGCTAAAGTTGACAGGTTCTATAAAGACCTACATCTTCTTGAACTTACACAAAAATAAGATTCCCTATTCATCACAGGGGATTGGAATGCAAAAGCAGAAAGTCAAGAGACAGCCAGTATAACAAGCAAGTTTGGCCTTGGAGTACAAAATGAAGCAGGGTAAAAAGCTAACTAGGTTTGGCAAGAGAACATGCTAGTCATAGGAAACACCCTCTTCCGACAACACACGAGACAACTTTACACATAGACATCACCAGTAGTCAATACCAAAATCAGACTGATAATGTTTTTGCAGCCAAAGATGGAGAAGCTCTATACAGTCAGCAAAAACAAGACCAAGAGCTGACTATGACTCAGATCATTAACTCCTTATTGTAAAATTCAGACTTAAACTGCAGAAAGTAGGGTAAATCCCTGGGTCATTCAGCTTTGACCTAAATCAAATCCCTTACAGGAGATGATGAATAGATTCAAGGTATTAGTTCCGATAGACAGAGTGCCTAAAGAACTATGCACAGAGGTTTGTGACATTGTATAGGAGGCAGTGATCAAGACCATCCCCAAGAAAAAGAAACGCAAAAAGACAAAATGGTTGCAGAAGCCTTACAAATTGTTGAGAAAAGAAAAGACACAGAAGGCAAAGGAGAACAGGAAAGATATATCCATTTGAATGCAGAGTTCCAAATAATAGCAAGGAGAGAAAAAGCATTCCTAGCGATCCATGCAAAGAAATAGAGGAAAACAACTGAATGGGAAAGACTAGAGATCTCTTCAAGAAAATTAGAGTTATCAAAGGAATGTTTCATGCAAGGATGGGCATGATAAAGGACATAAACTGTAAGGACATAATAGAAGCAGAAGAGATTAAGTAGAGGTCACACAAATACACAGAACAACTATACAAGAAAGGTCTTCATGACCCAGATAACCATGATAATGTGGTCACACTCCTAAGTCAGACATCTTAGAGCATGAAGTCAAGTGGGCTTCAGGAAACATTACTACAAACAGCACTAGTGAAGGTAACAGAATTTCAGCAGAACTATATAAAATCCTAAAAGATGACACTGTTAAAGTGCTGCACTTAATATGTCAGCAAATTTAGAAAACTCAACAGTGGCCATAGGACTAGAAAAGGTCAGTTTTCATTCCAATCTCAAAGAAGGGCAATGCCAAACAGTGTGCAAACTACCATACAATTGCTCTCACTTCGCATTCTAGCAAGGTTATGCTCAAAGTCCTTCAAGCTACGCTTCAACAGTACACGAATTGAGAACTTCCAGATGTAAAAGCTGGGTTTCAAAGAGGCAAAGGACCAAAGATCAAATTGCAAATATTTGGTGGATCATAGAAAAAGCAAGGGAATTCCAGAAAAATATCTGCTCCATTGACTATGCTAAAGCCTTTGACTGTGTGGATCACAACAAACTGTGGAAAATTCTTAAAGAGATGAGAATACCAGACCACCTGACCTGCCTCCTGAGAAACCTGTATGCTAGTTCTAAGCAACAATTAGAAACAGACGTGGAACAACAGACTGGTTCCAAATTGGGAAAGGAGTACATCAAGGCTGTATATTGTCACCCTCTTTATTTAACTTCTGTGCAGAGTACATCAGGTGAATGCTGGGCTAGATGAATCACAAGCTGGAAACAGCTTGCTGGGAAAAATATCAATAACCTCAGATATGCAGATGATACCACTCTAATGGCAGAAATTGAAGAACTAAAAAGCCTCTTGATGAGGGTAAAAAAAGAGAGTGAAAAATCAGGCTTGAAACTCAACATTTAGAAAACTAAGATCGTGGCATCCTGTCCCATCAGATCAGACCAGATCAGTCGCTCAGTCGTGTCCAACTCTTTGCGACCCCATGAATAGCAGCACGCCAGGCCTCCCTGTCCATCAACAACTCCTGGAGTTCACTCAGACTCACGTCCCTCGAGTCAGTGATGCCATCCAGCCATCTCATCCTCTGTCGTCCCCTTCTCCTCCCGCCCCCAATCCCTCCCAGCATCAGAGTCTTTTCCAATGAGTCAACTCTTAGCATGAGGTGACCAAAGTACTGGAGTTTCAGCTTTAGCATCATTCCTTCCAAAGAAATCCCAGGGCTGATCTCCTTCAGAATGGACTGGTTGGATCTCCTTGCAGTCCAAGGGACTCTCAAGAGTCTTCTCCAACACCAGAGTTCAAAAGCATCAATTCTTCAGTGCTCAGCCTTCTTCACTGTCCAACTCTCACATCCACACATGACCACTGGAAAAACCATAGCCTTGACTAGACGAACCTGTTGGCAAAGTAATGTCTCTGCTTTTAAATATGCTATCTAGGTTGGTCATAATGATCCTGTTCCATCACTTCATGGCAAATAGAAGGGGTAAAAGTGGAAACAGTGACGGATTTTACTTTCTGGTTTCCAAAATCACTGTTCATGGTGACTGCAGCCATGAAATTGAAAGATGCTTGCTCCTTGGAAGAAAAGCTATGACAAACCTAGACAGCATATTAAAAAGCAGAGACATCACTTTGCTGACAAAAGTCTGTCTAGTCAAAGCTATGGCTTTTCCAATAGTCATGTACAGATGTGAGGATTGGACCATAAAGAAGGCTGAGCATCGAAGAATTGATGCTTTCAAATTGTGGTTCTAGAGAATACTCCTGAGAGTACCTTGGACAGCAAGGAGATCAAACCAGTCAATCCTAAAGAAAATCAACCCTGAATATTCATTGGAAGGACTGTTGCTGAAACTGAAGCTTCAATATTTGGTCACATGATGCAAACAGCTGATTCATTGGAAAAGATCATGATACTGGTAAGTTTGAAGGCAAAATGAGAATGGGGCGACAGAGGATGAAATAGTTAGATAGCATCATCAACTCAACAGACATGAATTTGAGCAAACTCCAGGAGATAGTGGAGGACAAGTAAGTCTGGCATGCTATAGTCCATGGGGTTGCAAAGAGTCTGACATGACTTAGCAAATGAATAACAACAAATTATCTCAAATTATATGCATTATTATTATGCCTATTAATTAGGTAAAAATCAGGGAAAAATTATCTCAAATAACAACAAATTATCTCAAATATTATGCATTATTATTATGCCTATTAATTAGCCAGGTAAAAATCAGGGGAAAATCCAATTTTCAGTGCCTGAATTATTTTTTCTTTTTTTATTAATTTATTTTATTTGGAAGCTAATTACTTTACCATATTGTATTGGTTTTGCCATACATTGACATGAATCCACCACGAGTATATATGTCTTCCCCATCCTGAACACCCCTCCCACCTCCCTCCCCATGCCATTCCTCTGGGTCATCCCAGTGCACCAGCCCCAAGCACCCTATATCATGCATCAAACCTGGACTGGTGATTCGTTTCACATATGATATTATACATGTCTCAATGCCATTCTCCCAAATCATCCTACCCTCGCCCTCTCCCATAGAGTTCAAAAGACTGTTCTATATATCTGTGTCTCTTTTGCTGTCTCACATACAGGGGTATCATTACCATCTTTCTAAATTCCATATATATGCATTAGTATACTGTACTGGTGTTTTTCTTTCTGGCTTACTTCACTCTGTATAATAGGTTCCAGTTTCATCCACTTCATTAGAACTGATTCAAATGGATTCTTTTTAATGGCTGAGTAATACTCCATTGTGTATATGTACCACAGCTTTCTTATCTATTCGTCTGCTGATGGACATCTAGGTTGCTTCCATGTCCTGGCTATTATAAACAGTGCTGCGATGAACATCGGGGTACACGTGTCTCTTTCAATTCTGGTTTCCTCGGTGTGTATGCCCAGCAGTGGGATTGCTGGGTTGTATGGCAGTTCTACTTCCAGTTTTTTAAGGAATCTCCACACTGTTCTCCATAGTGGCTGTACCAGTTTGCATTCCCACCAGCAGTGTAAGAGGGTTCCTTTTTCTCCACACCCTCTCCAGCATTTATTGTTTATAGACCTTTTGATAGCAGCCATTATGACCAGTGTGAGATGGTACCACCTCATTGCCTCACTGTGATTTTGATTTGCATTTCTCTGATAATTAGAGATGTAGAGCATCTTTTCATGTGTTTGTTAGCTGTTTGTATGTCTTTTTTGGAGAAATATCTGTTTAGTTCTTTGGCCCATTTTTTGATTGGGTCACTTATTTTTCTGGAATTGAGCTGTAGGAATTGCTTGTATATTTTTGATACTAATTCTTTGTCAGTTGCTTCATTTGATATTGTATTCTCTCATTCTGAAGTCTGTCTTTTCACCTTGCTTAGTTTCCTTCATTGTGCAAAAGCTTTTAAGTTTAACTAGGTCCCATTTGTATACTTTTGCTTTTATTTCCATTACTCCGGGAAGTGGGTCATAGAGGATCCTGCTATGATTTATGTCAGAGAGTGTTTCTCCTGTGTTTTCCTCTAGGAGTTCTATAGTTTCTGGTTTTACATTTAGACCTTTGATTGATTTTGAGTTTATTTTTGTGTATGGTGTTAGAAAGTGTTCTAGTTTCATTCTTTTACAAGTGGTTGACCAGTTTTCCCAGCACCACTTGTTAAAGAGATTGTCTTTTCTCCATTGTATATTTTTGCCTCCTTTGTCAAAGATAAGGTGTCCACAGGTGCGTGGATTTACCTCTGAGATTTCTATTTTGTTCCAGTGATCTATATTTCTGTCTTTGTGCCAGTACCATACTGTCTTGATGATTGTGGCTTTGTAGTATAGCCTGCAGTCAGGCAGGTTGATTCCTCCAGTTCCATTCCTCTTTCTCAAGATTGCTTTGGTTATTCGAGGTTTTTTGTGTTTCCATACAAATTTTAAAATTATTTATTCTAGTTCTGTGAAAAACACCATTGGTAGCTTGATAGGTAGCATTGAATCTAGATTGCTTTGGGTAGTATACTCATTTTCACTATATTGATTCTTCCAATTCATAAACACGGTATATTTCTCCATCTATTAGTGTCCTCTTGGATTTCTTTCACCAGTGTTTTATAGTTTTCTATATATAAGTCTTTTGTTTCTTTAGGTAAGTATTTCATTCTTTTTGTTGCAATGGTGATTGGAATTTTTTCCTTAATTTCTCTTTCTATTTTCTCATTATTAGTGTATAGGAATGCAAGGCATTTCTGTGTGTTAATTTTATATCCTGAAACTTTACTATATTCATTGATTAGCTCTAGTAATTTTCTGGTGGCATCTTTAGGGTTTTCTATAGAGAATCATATCATCTGCAAACAGTGAGAGTTTTACTTCTTCTTTTCCAGTTTGGATTCCTTTTATTTCTTTCTCTGCTCTGATTGCTGTGGCCAAAACTTCCAAAACCATGTTGAATAGTAGTGGTGAAAGTGGGCACCCTTGTCTTGTTCCTAACTTTAGGGGAAATGCTTTCAATTTTTCACCATTGAGGATAATGTTTGCTGTGGGTTTGTCATATATAGCTTTTATTAAGCTGAGGTATGTTCCTTCTATTCCTGCTTTCTGGAGAGTTTTTATCACAAATGGATGTTGAATTTTGTCAAAGGCTTTCTCTGCATCTATTGAGATAATCGTCTGGCTTTTATTTTTCAATTTGTTAATGTGGTGTATTACATTGATTGACTTGCGGATATAGAAGAATCCTTGCATCCCTGGGATAAAGCCCACTTGGCCATGATGTATGATTTTTTTTTAATATGTTGTTGGATTCTGATTGCTAGAATTTTGTTAAGGATTTTTGCATCTATGTTCATCAGTGATATTGGCCTGTAGTTCTCTTTTTTGGGGGGCATATTTGTCAGGTTTTGGTATTAGTGTAATGGTGGCCTCATAGAATGAGTTTGGAAGTTTACCTTCCTCTGAAATTTTCTGGAAGAGTTTGAGTAGGATAGGTGTTAGCTCTTCTCTAAATTTTTGGTAGAATTCAGCTGTGAAGCCATCCGGACCTGGGCTTTTGCTTGCTGGAAGATTTCTGATACAGTTTCAACTTCCGTGCTTGTGATGGGTCTGTTAAGATTTTCTATTTCTTCCTCGTTCAGTTTTGGAAAGTTGTACTTTTCTAAGAATTTGTCCATTTCTTCCAAGTTGTCCATTTTATTGGCATATGGTTGCTGATAGTAGTCTCTTATGATCCTTTGTATTTCTGTGTTGTCTATTGTGATCTCTCCATTTTCATTTCTAATTTTATTGATTTGATTCTTCTCCCTTTGTTTCTTGATGAGTCTGGCTAATGGTTTGTCAATTTTATTTATCCTTTCAAAGAACCAGCTTTTGGCTTTGTTGATTTTTGCTATGGTCCCTTTTGTTTCTTTTGCATTTATTTCTGCCCTAATTTTTAAGATTTATTTCCACTAACCCTGGGGTTCTTCATTTCTTCCTTTCCTAGTTGCTTTAGGTGTAGAGTTAGGTTATTTATTTGACTTTTTTCTTGTTTCTTGAGGTATGCCTGTATTGCTATGAACATTCCCCTTAGCACTGCTTTTACAGTGTCCCACAGGTTTTGGGTTGCTGTGTTTTCATTTTCATTCATTACTATGCATATTTTGATTTCTTTTTTTATTTCTTCTGTGATTTGTTGATTATTCAGCACCGTGTTGTTCAGCCTCCATATGTTGGAATTTTTAATAGTTTTTCTCCTATAACTGAGATCTAATCTTACTGCATTGTGGTCAGAAAAGATGCTTGGAATGATTTCAATTTTTTTTTAATTTACCAAGGCTAGATTTATGGCCCAAGATGTGATTTATCCTGGAGAAGGTTCCGTGTGCACTTCAGAAAAAAGTGAAATTCATTGTTTTGGGGTGAAATGTCCTATAGATGTCAATTAGGTCTAACTGGTCTATTGTATCATTTAAACTTTGTGTTTCCTTGTTAATTTTCTGTTTAGTTGATCTATCCATAGGTGTGAGTGGGGTATTAAAATATCCCACTATTATTGTGTTATTGTTAATTTCCCCTTTCATACTTGTTAGCATTTGTCTTATATATTGTGGTGCCCCTATGTTGGGTGCATATATATTTATAATTGTTATCTATTCTTCTTCAATTGATGCTTTGATCATTATGTAGTATTCTTCTTTGTTTCTTTTCACAGCCTTTGTTTTAAAGTCTATTTTATCTGATATGAGTATTGCTACTCCTGCTTTCTTTTGGTCTCTGATTGTGTGTAATATCTTTTTCCAGCCCTTCACTTTCAGTCTGTATGTGTCCCCTGTTTTGAGGTGGGTCTCTTGTAGACAACATATACAGGAGTATTGTTTTTGTATCCATTCTTCCAGTCTTTGTCTTTTGGTTGGGGCATTCAACCCTTTTACATTTAAGGTAATTATTAATAAGTATGATCCCATTGCCATTTGCTTTATCGTTTTGGGTTCGAGTTTATACACCCTTTTCATGTTTCCTATCTAGAGAAGATCCTTTAGCATTTGTTGGAGAGCTGGTTTGGTGGTGCTGAATTCTCTCAGCTTTTGCTTGTCTGTAAAGCTTTTGATTTCTCCTTCATATTTGAATGAGATCCTTGCTGGATACAGTAATCTGGGCTGTAGGTTATTTTCTTTCATCACTTTAAGTATGTCCTGCCATTCCCTCCTGGTCTGAAGAGTTTCTATTGAAAGATCAGCTGTTATCCTTATGGGAATCCCCTTATGTGTTATTTGCTGTTTTTCCCTTGCTGCTTTTAGTATTTGTTCTTTGTGTTTGATCTTTGTTAATTTGATGAATATGTGTCTTGGGGTGTTTCACCTTGAGTTTATCCTGTTAGGGACTCTCTGGGCTTCTTGGACTTGGGTGATTATTTCCTCCCTCATGTTAGGGAAGATTTCAACTATTATCTCCTCAAGTATTTTCTCATGGTCTTTCTTTTTGCCTTCTTCTTCTCGGACTCCTATAATTCAAATGTTGGGGCATTTAACATTGTCCAGAGGTCTTTGAGTTTGTCCTCGTTTCTTTTAATTCATTTTTCTTTTCTCCTCTCTCTTTCATTTATTTCTACCATTCTATTTTCTACCTCACTTATCCTATCTTTGGCCTCTATTATTCTACTGTTGGTTCCCTCCAGAGTGTTTTTGATCGCATTTATTGCATTATTCATTATATATTGACTCTTTTTTATTTGTTCTAGGCCCTTGTTAAACCTTTCTTGCATCTTCTCAATCCTTGTCTCCAGGCTATTTATCTGTAACTCCATTTTCTTTTCAAGAATTTGGATCATTTTCACTATCATTATTCAGAATTCTTTATCAGGTAGATTCCCTGTCTCTTCCTCTTTTGTTTGGTTTGGTGGGCATTTATCCTGCTCCTTTACCTGCTGGGTATTTCTCTGCCTCTTCATCTTGTTTAGATTGCTGTGTTTGGGGTGGCCTTTCTGTATTCTGGCAGTTTGTCGAGTTCTCTTTATTGTGGAGTTTCCTCACTGTAGGTGGTGTTGGATGGGTGACTTGTCAAGGTTTCCTGGTTAGGGAAGCTTGTGTCGGTGTTCTGGTGGGTGGAGCTGGATATCTTCTCTCTGGAGTGCAATGAAGTGTCCAATAATGAATTTTGAGATGTCATTGGGTTCGTGTGACTTTGGGCAGCCTGTATATTGAAGCTCAGGGCTATTTTCCTGTATTGCTGAAGAATTTGCATGGTATGTCTTGCTCTGGAACTTGTTGGCCCTTGGGTGGTGCTTGGTTTCAGTGTATGTATAGAAGTGTTTGATGAATGGCACCCCACTCCAGTACTCTTGCCTGGAAAATCCCATGGACGGATGAGCCTGGAAGGCTGCAGTCCATGGGGTCGCTAAGGATCGGGCACGACTGAACGACTTCACTTTCACTTTTCACGCATTGAAGAAGGAAACAGCAACCCACTCCAGTGTTTTTGCCTGGAGAATCCCAGGGATGGCGGAGCCTGGTGGGCTGCCATCTATGGGGTCGCACAGAGTCGGATACAACTGAAGTGACTTAGCAGTATTGATTAATGTTGCCTGGAGTCAGGAGTTCTCTGGTGTTCTCAGGATTTGGACTTAAGCCTCCTGCCTCTGGTTTTCAGTCTTATTCTTACAGTAGACTCAAGACTTCTCCATCTATACAGCAGCAATGATAAAACATGGAGGTTAAAGACGAAAATTTTCTCCACAGTGAGGGACACCCAGAGAGGTTCACAGAGTTACATGGAGAAAAGGGAGGAGGGAGATAGATGTGACCTGGAGAAGAGAGGGGAATCAAAAGGGGACAGAGTAAGCTATCCAGTAATCACTTCCCTATATGCTCTCCACAGTCTGGACCCCTCAGAGATGTTCACGGAGTTACACAGAGAAGAGAAGAGGGAGGAAGGAGACAGAGGTGGCCAGGAGGATAAAAGGGGGAATCAAAAGGAGAGAGACAGATCCAGCCAGTAATCAGTTCCCTTCGTGTTTCCCACAGCCCAGAACACATAAATGATTCACCGAGTTGGGTAGAGAAGAGAAGGGGGAGGGAGGAGATAGAGGCGACCTGGTGGAGAAAAAGGAGAGTCCAAAGTGGGAGAGAGTAGTCAAGCCAGTAATCTCGCTCCTAAGTAAAACTGGGTACTGAAGATTGGGTTCTTAAAGGTATGAAATTGACAACAAATACCAAAAAGAAAAAATTAAAAATCTAGAGTAGAGATTGGATTTTCAAAAATACAATATAAAGAAAAGAAAAAAACAAAGTCACAAAAATTATAAAATATATATATATATATATATATATGAAGTTTACTTTAAAAATTGGGTCTTTTTTGTTGTTGTTGCAAAGTAATAGTAGGTTATCAGAGAAGGCAATAGCACCCCACTCCAATACTTTTGCCTGGAGAATCCCAGGGATGGGGGAGCCTGGTGGGCTGCCATCTGTGGGGTCGCACAGAGTCGGACATGACTGAAGCGACTTAGCAGCAGCAGCAGCAGTAAGTTATAAAAATGAAAATTAAAGGAGTAATACAGGGCTTAATTTTTTTTAATTTTTTTATTTTTAAGAATGATAATAGTAAAAATATATCTAGGACTTTCTCTGGTGTTGTTGCGTACAGTGTGGGGTCAGTTCATTTTCAGATAGTTCCTTGATCTGGCTTCTACTTCTCAAGATCTATAGGCCCCTTCCAATGTAGTCGGTGCTAACTACAGGGTTTTAATCTGTTGCACCTGTCACTTCCAAGGTGGTTCCCTCTGTTTATTTTGGCTTCTTGTGTTTGCTGGTCTCCTCAGTGTCTAATTTCTGCCCTGACACAAGGTGGCGAAGGTTGTCACTTTTTTAGGCTCACTTGTTCAGTCGTGCTGTGGGGAGGGAGAAACACTGCAAATAAATAACACTGGCGTGTGCTCACAGTGTCTCAGCCACACTGGGTTTGCCCCCACTCACGACGTGTGAGCTTTCCCTGTCTACACTTCTTAAGCTCTAGGTTGCTCTGCCAGGAACTGTCTGAGGCCAGCCCTGGTTTGTATGCACTTCCCAGGTCTAAGCCACTCAGGTTCAGGTACTCAGGTACTCCTCAAAGGTGCAGACTCAGTTGGGACTGCGTTTTGTACCCTTCCCAGGTCCGAGCCACTCAGGTGACCAGGTGCTTGGCGAGGGTGGTCGCTGCAACTTATCACCTCCCCCGTCCCTGCTGCTCGGTTTTCTGGGTGTACAACCAATGCACCTTCTCAGGTGTGCCATGTGTCTCTTCTGGGGAGCTGATCTCTGGCTGTGACCCTCCCGGTGGATGTCGACCATCCAGAATCTCAAGAAGTCTTGGTTAGCAACGAAGCCTGCTTGCAGTTTGGTAGACGATGCCTCTCTGGGGCTGCAATTGCCCCCTTCTGACTCTGGCTGCCCTCACCTGCCTGTCTCCAGCGGTGGATGGGCCGGTCAGCAGCAGGTTAACTCTGCTCGGTCCTTTGTTCTGAGAGTGTGCCTGGCGGTGTCTTAGGTTAAGGCTTTCTAATGTGGTAGCTATCTCACAGTCTGGTTTGCTAACTCAAGTTACTTCCCTCAGATTGCCCTTGGGTCATTCAGGCTCCCTCCTTACTCTGAGCAATGCAGCCCGCGCCTCCCTGCCCAGCCCCCACTTGCTAGTGGCGGATGCGGGTGTCTGCACTGCTTCTCTGCTGTGAGTTACCATTGGGCATGTTATCTGTGGGGTTTAATTATTCATTTATTTTTCCTCCCAGTTATGTTGCCCTCTGAGGTTCCAAGGCTAGCCACAGACTCGCCAGTGAGAGTGTTTCCTGGTGTTTGGAAACTTCTCTGTTTTTTAACACCCCTTCTGGGACGGTCTCTGTCCCTACCTCTTTTGTCTCTCTTTTTATCTTTTATATTTTTTCCTACCTTCTTTTGAAGACAATGGGCTGCTTTTCTGGGTGCCTGATGTCCTCTGCTGGCATTAAGAAGTTGTTTTGTGGCATTTACTCAGCGTTCAAATGTTCTTTTGATGAATTTGTTGGGGAGAAAGTGGTCTCCCCATCTTATTTCTCCACCATCTTAGGACTGCCAACCTCAGTGCATGAATTAATAGTAAGTACTTGGAGACCAGTTTTTAACCATGAATTTGTCTCTAGATAATAGTGAAAAATAGTCACAAAATAGAGAAAAACAGTCATGCTGGATCTCAATTTTCTTATCTTGAAAACTGTCATTTTTATTAGACTATCACTTCTCACATGAAAATTTTATAGCTAAACCAAATTAAGTATGTTAATATTTCACCAGCAAAAGAAAATTGGGGTTAAATTCACTAGTCTTCCATTTTTAGCCCTTGACTTTGGCTATGACATTAGGCACTCTAATGTCACAAACCATTATAACATTACATGCTGCATTTTTTGGACTTCCTTTCCCATGTTTCTTCCTTCTTAATTGTTTTCTTGCCAAGGTGTCCAGCATCACATTGAGTTAACACCTGGCAGTCATTGAAGATTAATATACTGGTCAGCATATGGATTGCTAGGTAGCCTATAAATCTTATCTAAATCTGGGCTGAATCCCAGACTTTTGGAAATGGCAGAGGGCCAAAAGTCTAACATATTAAAATCTATGGAATGCAGAAAAAGTGATCTTTTCTCAAGATTAAAAGGAGAAAATCAATTCATCTTGGATAGCAATTTCAGGAAGTTATATATAGTCCTATATCAAATAATTTTAAATATTTGCCCTTTTCCATGCATATAAACATACACACACACTCACATTCACACTTACTTAGTCTTCTGCCTAGTCTATATTTTCTAACAAATCCAAACACAATCTTCTCTCCAGAATCTTTTCAATCTAAGACAAAAATATTACATGGAAGAAAGAGTCTGCAAAGGCAGTTAACAAAAGCTAATTTGTAATCCCCACACAACCTCTTATACATTCCTCAGAAATAAATCCATATGAATATATTCAGTAATTCTAGAAAACACCACCCATCTCCACCCTTAATTTTCCTAAACTTTAATAACAAGATTCTGAAGTTAAATGAAAAGTTTAAACCACAATTTAAAACAAAAAGACAGACAAATGAAACAGCAGGATCCTGTAGACCAGTTTTCTATGCCTCTGCTGTCAGGCATATGCACTCCCCTGAAACCATACAGAAAGCATTTCTATTTAAAACACACATGAAAAAGGAATATAAAGTGGCTTCAGTAGTTACTGAGAGTAACTTGTTCAACAGATGATGCATTTCATTCTAATCATATAATGCTGCTCAGGTTAACTTAACTGATATACTCAAATACTTTCTAGTTAAGGTGTGTGCGTGCTAAGTCACTTCAGTCGTGTCCAACTCTTTGAGACCCTGTGGACCATAGCCCACCAGACTCTTCTGTTCATGGATTCTCCAGGCAAGAATACTGGAGTGGATGGCCATGCCTTCCTTCAGGGGATCTTTTTGACCCAGTGATCGAACCCACGCCTCTATGTCTCCTGTATTGGCAGGTGGGTTTTTTTTATCATGAGCGCCACCTGGGAAGCCCCATAGTTAAGGTATTAACTTCCAAAACACCTTGTTTGAAGAATAAACAGATAATGAAATGAAATGTTTTCCAAATGAAAACAAGTTACATTACTATATCATCTGATTTCTTTCTTCTAGACAGTTTTAGAGAATCAAGCATTCTGGCTGAAGGACTATTATTGACTTGTTTCTATTCAAGAAAGCAATTTTCCCCTTTTTCCAACCCTGATCCCATTAATGTAAGATCCCCTAGTGATCCTTAAACATACACTCTTATATATGTACACACACACAAACATATTCAAAACCTCAGAAAAAAATATTTACTCAGATGTATACCTTTAGCTATTCTCTACATAGGAAATCACTTCTAAAGAAAAAACTGAATGTATACATCTAAAGGTAGTAAGCCAGACATTGACCTTCCAACAAATTTGATACTTTTCAAGCATAAAATAAACTCAACTGGACTTCTGCTACTAAGGACAGAATAAGATACTACCAGACTAACACAGAGAACATATATATATATATATATATATATATATATATATATATATATATATATATATTTGAGTAAATGCTGGGAGTTGGTGATGGACAGGGAGGCCTGGCGTGCTGCAGTCCACGGGGTTGCAAAGAATCAGACACGACTGAGCAACTGAACTGAACTGAACTGATATATATATATAACACCTGAATATAATACAAAAATAGCTACCTGAAGATATTTTTGCATTGACAGATATAATATGTCCCCAATATAATATGGCAAGCTCCTTGAAGGCACAATAGTTAATCATCTTCTGAATTACTGAATTACTTTACTATAGTATTTACCCCATAGTTACTGTGCAATATATATTTGTTGATCTGAACACTCTGCGCTCATTAAACATAGGAGTGATTAATTGTAACTGATACTAGCAGAGCTATAGAATGTCCTTTCCCTAGTAAGATCTGACACTCTGATTATTGTGTGCACATTTTTTTCAAGGGGCACAGGCCAATGGGTGTGGTTTGATGCCTTACAGTGGCCAAAGAATCATATTTTTCAGGCTTTTTCCTTACATCACAAATACGACAACACTTACCACAAAGTGCACTATCTCCTTACAATGTTCAGGATTCTTCCTAGCTAACCCTCCCGGATTTGAGGGGAAATAAGGAAAATGTTAACAGCATAGGGGAAAAAACCTGAAAATTACCCCAGAATCATCTCAATTCTTAAAGAACAAAAAATTCTGATGAACAGAAGAAATAATTAAAGATCTATTTATCATCTTCTTTTTCTTAAGGGACCAAGTACAAGATAGCAGGTCGGTCCTTAGAACAGCTGACACAACAAAAATGCTTTGAGATCATTTTTTACAACATCAATGAGTATAGGTGTTTGAGCTCTATGGGTGCAACTGCTCTTAGGTTTCAATGTAAGAAATAACTAAAACTGTATCAAAGCTGTCTTGAATCATAAAAGAGGCACTATACATAAGTATAGTATGTCCAGTACATGCACTCTATCCATGCACTACTCCCAGAAAGAAATGGCAACCCACTCCCATTTTCTTGCCTAAAAAATTCCATGGACAGAGGAGCCTGGTGAGCTACAGTCCATGGAGTCTCAAAGAGTCAGGCATGACTGAGCATGTGGCACACACACAGGCAATAACTAGGTAAAAATTCAAAACAACTAAGTGGGTGCCAACACTCTGGGAGCTATCAAACAGCAACTACCAAAAGGACACTGTCCAGAGCATGAGGACTCTATAAGCAGTACTATTACTACAATTATTACTATATTCAAAAATAACTTATTCATCATAGTCATAAACACATAATTCATATGATTTGTTCATAGCTACTACAAAATGAAAAATCTAGAATTTAACCCAGACACTGATCAACCTCCTACTATGTCCCAACTCCTCTTCTTACCATGAAGGAATTCTAAGAATATATGGTCAATACTTTTTGATCACAAGACAGAAAACATTTCAAGTAATCTTGTCGCCACAAAATGAAGAAGGTTAAAGCCTTTATAGAACAACACCTCAATAGCAATAGTCACCCTCCATGAACATGCATCAGCGCTAATACATTTCTGGGTTTTGTGTCACTGTTTTGTTTGTGTTTTCCCTTTGGTGTTGGTTGGTGGATGGCTCTTTAGTTCAAATATTATGAGGTAAGAGGAGATTTGGTGAAGGCACAAGGGGCTTCCCCTGTGGCTCAGCAGTAAAGAATCTTCCTGCAATGCAGGTGATGAGGGTTCGATCCCTGGGTCAGGAAGATCCCCTGGAGAAGGAAATGGCAGCTCACTCCAGGATTCTTGCCTGGAAAATCCCATAGACAGAAGAGCCTGGTGGGCTACAGTCCATGGGGTCACAAAAAGTTGGACACGACTGAGCGACTGAACAACAACAGTGAAGGTACAAAGGACTTACATCCAAGAGTAGTCAACACACAGAAGCAAACCAGTTCAGGCAGGTTAGTATCTTCTTTTGGTTTGTTACTGTAAGATCAGCAAATTGCGTAAAAGAGTGAATTGGGGGAAAAGCTCCCCAGTTCCTACCACTAATATCTAGAGTGTAAAGGACAAAAACAAAACTGTTGCGGTAAAGAGCAAACAATACCAAATTTAAAAAGCATGTGCTAATAAAAGTAATGAACAAATAAAGTGAAAGCACCGTAGGATCAAGAAGATGCAGTGCATGATATAGCAGGCCACTGGGGAGCAAACATTGCCCCAAGAAAGATGACTTTAAGATCATACAGCATGGACATAAAGGATTTAATTTATTTCAATAAACAAATATTGTGACTGTGGTAGATGATGAGAATGCCTCTATGGAGAAAAGAAAAACATTCTTTTCTGTGATTATTGCTTTGCCATGTAGTAAAAAATCATTAATAAATGTTTGTGGATGAATCCCTTTAATAAGTAGAGTGACAAATACAGACAGCAGAAAAGATATACCTACCCAAACTACCACTGCTATTGATGTCAAAGCACAGTAACTATATGTTATTAATAAAAATATCCTTTTTCCCTTGGATATACTGAATATAGGGCTTCCGCTGGGGCTCAGTGGTAAAGAATCCACCTGTAATACAGGAGACATAGGTAGACGTGGGTTGCATCCCTGGGTTGGGAAGATCCCCTGGAATAGGGAATGGCAACCCACTCCAGCATTCTTGCCTGGAGAATCCCATGGACAGAGGAGCCATGGGGTCACAAAGTCGGACACGACTGAAGTGACTGAGCATGCACACATACGGAATATAACATTCTGTGTGTGGGTAAAATCACCAACTCATTCAAGACAATGAAGTTAACCTGCTTCTGGAAAGCATCTGAGGCAGTTGATGCTCAGATGAGCATCAACAGAAATTGTATCGTTCACAAAACTTAACCCATCAGTTCAGTCAGTTCAGTCGCTCAGTCGTGTCCAACTCTTTGTGACCCCATGAATCGCAGCACGCTAGGCCTCCCTGTCCATCACCAACTCCCGGAGTTTACTCAGACTCATGTCCATCGAGTCAGTGATGCCATCCAGCCATCTCATCCTCTATCATCTCCTTCTCCTCCTGCCCCCAATCCCTTCCAGCATCAGGGTCTTTTCCAGTGAGTCAACTCTTCGCATGAGGTGACCAAAGTATTGGAGTTTCAGTTTCAGCATCAGTCCTTCCATTGAACACCCAGGACTGATCTCCTTTAGGATGGACTGGTTGGATCTTCTTGCAGTCCAAGGGACTCTCAAGAGTCTTCTCCAACACCACAGTTCAAAAGCATCAATTCTTCGGCGCTCAGCTTTCTTCACAGTCCAACTCTCACATCCATACATGACCACTGGAAAAACCATAGCCTTGACTAGATGGACCTTTGTTGGCAAAGTAATGTCTCTGCTTTTGAATATGCTATCTAGGTTGGTCATAACTTTCCTTCCAAGGAGTAAGCCATCAGGTATATGACAATATGCTCAAATCATGAATCATCAGGGTAATGCAAATCAAATTACTTCACTCCTGTTAGACTAGCTATTATCAGAAAGACAACAGATAACAAGTATTGGCATGAATGTAGAGAAAAGGGAACCATGTACATTACTAGAGGGAATGTAAATTGGTGCAGCCACTATAGAAAACAGTATAGTGTTAAATGTTAGCTGCTCAATCATGTTCAACTCTTTGTGACCCCATGCACTATAGCCTGCAGTCTCCTCTGTCCATAATTCTTCAGACAAGAATACTGGAGTGGGTAGCCATATCCTTCTTTAGGAGATCTCGCTGACCCAGGGATTGAACCCTGGTCTCCTGCATTGCAGGCAGATTCTTTACCATCTGAGCCACCAGGGAACCCCCAGAAAACAGTATGGAGATTCCTAAAAATAATTAAAAATAAAGTTATGGCTTTGGGGATATTGCCAAAGGAAATAAAATCAGTATCCTAAAGAGATTAATGCACTTCATGTTCACTGGAGCATTATTTACAATACACAAGATACAATATGGAAACAACCTAAATGTTTCCACACACACAATAGACTATATATATATATATATATATATATACACTATATATATATGTATACACACATACACAACAGAATATTATCCAGCCTTTAAAAAAAGAAGGAAATCCTGCCATTTGTGATAACATGGATGAACCTAGAGGACATTATGTTAAGTGAAATCAGCTAGACACATAAAGACAAATACTGAATAATCTCACATATAAATAATTTTAAAAATTTGAATTCATAAAAGCAGAAAGTAGAACGGTGGTTGCCAGGCTCTGGGGCAGTGAGGAAAATGGGGAAATATTGGCTGAAGAGTACAAATTTTCAGTTACCCAGGGTGAATAAGTTCTAGAGACCTAATGTACAACATGGTTACTGTAGCTAATAATATCATATTGTAGACTTGAAATTTTCTAAGAGAGCAGACCTTGTGTTCTCACCAAAAAAAAAAAAGTATGTGAGTATTTGAGGTCATGCATATGTTAATTAACTTAATTATGGTAATCATTTCACAATGTATGCTTATATCAAAACATCATATTGTATATTTTAAGTACATACAATTTTATGTGTCAATCATAAAACTTGACATGTTTTATATTTTAAAAGAGACAGTATTTTGAAATTGAAAGGCTTTACTATCAGAATAACAATGCAGAATAACAGAATGAAAGTTAATCAAGAAACTCAGAGTTTTCCTTCTTTTTTATTTATAAGGAAATAATATATTTCTCCAGCTTTTGGATATATTATCACTACTACACTAAAAGCCTTAATATGAATTTTTAAAGCAGTAATGTATCTTCTCATACTCTCATTATCTAGAATAGAAATAAATATTCTAGCAAAAGAACCTTATTTATATATTTCTAGCAGTAATGTTATATCATAATTATTAACACAGTTAGAAACTTGTAATCAGCTTTTGTTTAGAACTGTCTCTGCGATAATTGTTAATTATCTCTTAGATTCCCCCAGCCTCCCAATGATGCTTCTATCATGTTGTGGTTACACAGCAGAATATCTGTTTAAATTCAGGAAGCTCTTTTAAAGTAAAGAATCACAATATTTTCAAGTGTCACGTCGTTAACTTGCCAAATTTTATTTACAACTAATATCTGAATGGCAATGGGATATAGTAGATCCATATGGGAGATCTAGTTTCTCACTGCAAACTCCCATTAATGTGAACTTAAACACACCATTGTGCTTTCCTGGTCTTCGGTTTTCTTATTGGTAAAATGAGGTGATTTGAATTGAATTCTAGGATCACTCCCGGGTAGAAAATGCCTTGAAATCTAAGAGTTACATCCTAGAACGTTCTCCAATTTGAAGGTGAAATAATGACTCTAACTGAGACAAATTAAATGTGAGGCAATGACACTAACTGCAGGAGAAATAGGACCACAAGATATGGCATGTTTATTGCTTTTATTGAGAGCCAATTTAGCATGTAATCATTATTGCCACAGACAGATGCTGAATGGCAATTTGTAATTTCTTGGGGCAGTGAGTTTTTCATAGTGATATATCTGAATTTTTTTCTGCATGCCAAAATCTGAAATGACCTTTCTTTTTCCCTCAAATTTAGCTGAAAACTAGGAAGATCAACGTTTAAATGTCTACTGTTATCACCAGGACCAAACCAAACCTGGACCTCCACAGACATTTATCTTCTACTTTTGGGGTCCAACTAGAACACTGCTTTAAAAATTAAATGCAAGAAATGTATAGTTAGTATATATATATGTGTGTGTGTGTGTGTGTGTGTATATACCAGAGAAGGCAATGGCAACCCACTCCAGTACTCTTGCCTGGAAAATCCCACGGACGGAGGGGCCTGGTGGGCTGCAGTCCATGGGGTCACTAGGAGTCAGACACGACTGAGTGACTTCACTTTCACTTTTCACTTTCATGCATTGGAGAAGGAAATGGCAACCCACTCCAGTGTTCTTGCCTGGAGAATCCCAGGGACGGGGAAGCCTGGGAGGCTGCCATCTATGGGGACGCACAGAGTCAGACACGACTGAAGTGACTTAGCAGCAGCAGCATATATATACATCATTGTTCAGATTACATCTAATTCTAAAATAAATATTTATATCTTACGGGTGTATTCATTTATAAGAAAAATCAAAAGAACTTGAAATATATCCATTTAGAATGATAAATGATTAGCAGAAATTGCTCCTCAAATAAATATTAGAGTTTTTAATAATTCTTTGCATGATAGGAATCTGTAACTTATTGTGGTTTGAGAGGTGATAGCCTAGCACAAGTGGGCTTCCCAGCAGCTCAGTGGTAAAGAATTCTCCTGTTATGCAGGAGATGCAGAGATGTGGGTTCAATTCCTGGGTCAGGAAGATCCCTTGGAGAAGGAAATGGCAACCCACACCAGTATTCTTGCCTGGAAAATCCCATGGACAGGAGGAACTTGGCAGGTCACAGCCCATAGGGTTGCAAAGAGTCAGGCATGACTGAACAATTAAACAACAACAAGCTGAGCACAAAGATCTGGGAACCATGAGGTTATATGCATGGCAATCATTTCTACTAAGTATCTATACCCAAACAACCCGACAGATGTAAAATCATTTTTCAATAAAATACAGTCTTGAGCAGTGGTTTTTAATCTATCCTTTCAGTGAAAACTGTGCTACAAAAATAAAGATATTTGTCCTTCTATTCTAATTCCTAATTATTTTGAAAACTGAATTTAAAAACATCATGCTTTTCATAATGTAATTGAGATATAGTTACTATCATTTTCTTCAATTCTATTGCTGTCATAGTTCTTGGTGATTCAATATTGATATAGTTCCCTGACCTCTACTCTTCCATTAATTTTGATCTCCGCCACACACTGCCCTAAACTGCATTTCCTTCATAATCTCAAGTTTAAACATTATTTACTTTTATGACCTCTCTATTACATGTTTCTTCATTCCCTCTGGTAGCACATTTTCCATATTTCTTTTACCCACTGCAAACTACAATCTTTTGTTTCTTTTTCACAGTTTACTGTGCCCGTTATATTCTAAACCTTTCCTTACACACCTCAGATTCTACAGTCCATCTTCACAATCTCACCTCAACCATCTTGCCTATGTGATTAAATTCAACCCCACACTTTGCACCTATATTCACACAAGTACAAGGAGCTGAAGAAAAACACACAACCATGCTGAGTGGTCTCACTTTAAATTCAACAGCATTAATATCAAGTAGACCCTTCATTTTTCCCAAGTAATCAGAGAATATTTCCCTACTTTATTAACTTTCCTTGTGAGTATTTCACAGCCTTTTCACTTTCCTCAAACCTTTAACACTTCCACCCTTAAATTACGATCTAGCTTTCATTTCACTGAAATATCTGAAGCAAATAGAAGAGAACTCCCACAAGCTCCCATCACCACGCTGATCCACTTATTTGCATCCCTGCCAAAATAATCCATCATCAATTCCAGTGTTTACTTGTGCCCTGGATTCCATGACCCTCCACCTACCTACTTAAGAGCATTGCTCTAGCAACACTCCTCTAAGGCATCATCCCCTTCATTTGTACACAAATATGCAGTGATATACTGCATCTTACAAATAACATTGTTACCACACATGACCTTTACTTTGATGACCTAAACTCATCAAAAAGTTTACTGTACTTCCTAATGCTTTTTCTTCTATTGAACGCAATCACTGAAACCATGGTCTCAGTCACCATTACTTCATTCAAGTGAGGACTTTCTTGACCACCCTATATGAAGTAAAAATATAGCCCCCACCCCAGAAGCCCTGACCCCTCATATATTTATCTTTGTTTATAGTATTATTATTGGCCACCTGATGTGAAGAGCCAACTCACTGGAAAAGACCCTGATGCTGGGAAAGATTGAGGACAAGAGGAGAAGAGGGAGACAGATTATGAGATGATTGGATGGCATCACTGACTCAATGGACATGAGTTTAAGCAAACTCTGGGAGACAGTGAAGGAAAGGGAAGCCTGGTGTGCTGCACTGCACTTCATGGGGTCTCAAAAAGTCGGACATGACTTAGCAACTAAACAACAATAGTGTTTATCATCTGTTATATGGCATACTAATTGTTTTCTTCTGTTTTGTCATTCCTCATTAAATATAGGCTCTGTGAATATAAGCATGTTTGTCTGCTTCTTTTTTCATTTACCTAACACCAAACAATACCTGATATATAGTAGTAGCTCAAATAAATATTTGTTAAATGAAGAGATCATCTTATGTAATTCAAAATCAAAATCTGATCCAAAGAGTCTGTCATTATTAAAAACCACAGAACCTCAAAGCATTACAGCCAGAAAGAACTTTAGAAACTATATGCCAAAAATAAAATATTTCCATTGTTTTCCAAAGATACCCCTCATAGGTAAAGGGAACATGAGTTAGGGCCAAGGAACTTCAAGGGTTCAGTTACTACTCTGCCACAAATAGAAACAAAGCAGCCCTATTTTTGAATTTTCTTTCCACTTTAGGCTTAGATATAATGCTTTAATAAATATTTTGAAGAAATATCTGAAATCTAACTACTTGAACTATAGATTTGGGATAATCTCCATTCATAGACAAAGAGATTGAGTCCTGAAAAATGAAGTGAGTTAACCCAGGTCAAATCACAAGAGTCTGAGAAAAATAGGGGTACAGTTCAAGACCCCTCATCTCTTCCTTATCCTCTCCCTACTCCAGGTGAAGGGTTTCTCCATGTAGAGTTCTTCATTAGTGTCATAACTGAATCATATTTGCATTGCCTTTCCAAGAGATCCAAATATTATTTCAGATTTAAGTGATTACCATATTCTCGATTTCTTATAAAATTTTTAAAATTTCAGATTCAGTAATTATTCTTTCAGATCACTAAAAATAATATAGTCAACGTTTTCATAACTTTTAATAAAGAAAACTATTATATATTCACATTGCTAGAACAGTCCAGAGAGCTTGATTACAATTTGCTATATTTAAGTATTTCCCCAATTAGGTGATATAATCTAAATTTCCTGCATAGTATTTCTCAATTTCTCTTCAGTACACAGTCCACAGAGCTGAATTGGTTTGTGATTGGAACAAATGAGAAGAAAATGTATGCCCCGTGTGTATTCTACTAAGCTCACACAATGCACGTGCTTCTCTGCTAGGTTTAGATTAACCACTGATTTGATGCACCAACTGGCCTATTTCTTGTAAATGGGTTTTCTTCTGTTCAATAGTTAGAAAGTGCCTTGTCAACAAGATAACGCCCTAGCTGAATAAAAGTCCCTTTGACCCTGACTAGTTTTCCGTGATTATGGTTTCAGTGTGTCTACCCTCTGATGCCCTCTTGCAACATCTACCATCTTACTTGGGTTTCTCTTACCTTGGACGTGGGGTATCTCTTTATGGCTGTTCCAGCAAAGGGCAGCTGCTGCTCCTTACCTTGGACCGGGGGTATCTCCTCATCACCGCCCCTCCCGACCTTGAAAGTGGAATAGTTCCTCTAGGCCCTCCAGTGCCCCCGCAGCCACAGCTCCTTAGACATGGGGCAACTCCTCCCGGCCGCCGCCCCCCGGCCTCGGGCGGGGGTAGCTCCTCTCGGCTGCCGCCCCTGACCTCGGACGTGGGGTAGGTCCTCTCGGCTGCGACCCCTCGGGCATGGGGTCCTCTCGGCTTCTGCCCCTGACCTCGGACATGGGGTAGCTCCTCTCAGCCACACCATGCCCTGTGGGGCCACCCAAGATGGGCGGGCATGGTGGAGAGGTCTGACACAATGTGGTCCACTGGAGAAGGGAATGGCAAACCACTTCAGTATTCTTGCCTTGAGAACCCCATGAACAGTATGAAAAGGTAAAATGACAGGATACTGGAAGAGGAACTCCCCAGGTCAGTAGGTACCCAATATGCTACTGGAGATCAGTGGAGAAATAACTCCAGAAAGAATGAAGGGATGGATCCAAAGCAAAAAAGAATACCCAGTTGTGGATGTGACTGGTGACAGTAGCAAGGTCCAATGCTGTAAAGAGCCATATTGCATAGGAACATGGAATGTCAGGTCCATGAATCAAGGCAAATTGGAAGTAGTCAAACAGGAGATGGCAAGAGTGAACATCGACATTCTAGGAATCAGCGAACTAAAATGGACTGGAATGGTGAATTTAACTCAGAAGACCATTATATCTACTACTGCAGGCAGGAATGCCTTAAAAGAAATGGAGTAGCCATCATGGTCAACAAAAAAGTCCGAAATGCAGTACTTGGATGCACTATAAAAATGTATAGAGACAGAATGATCTCTGTTCGTTTCCAAGGCAAACCATTCAATATCACAGTAATCCAAGTCTATGCCCCAACCAGTAACACTGAAGAAGCGGAAGTTGAACAGTTCTATGAAGACCTACAAGACCTTTTAGACCTAACACCCAAAAAAGATGTCCTTTTCATTATAGGGGACTGGAATGCAAAAGTAGGACGTCAAGAATCACCTGGAGTAACAGGCAAATTTGGCCTTGGAATACAGATGAAGCAGGGCAAAGACTAATAGAGTTTTGCCAAGAAAATGCACTGGTCATAGCAAACAGCCTCTTCCAACAACACAAGAGAAGACTCAACAAATGGACATCACCAGATGGTCAACACCAAAATCAGATTGATTATATTCTTTGCAGCCAAAGATGGAGAAGCTCTATACAGTCAACAAAAACAAGACCAGGAGCTGACTGTGGCTCAGATCATGAACTCCTTATTGCCAAATTCAGACTGAAATTGAAGAAAGTAGGGAAAACCACTAGACCATTCAGGTATGACCTAAATCAAATCCCTTATGATTATACAGTGGAAGTGAGAAATAGATTTAAGGGACTAGATCTGATAGATAGAGTGCCTGATAAACTATGGAATGAGGTTCGTGACATTGTACAGGAGACAGGGATCAAGACCATCCCCATGGAAAAGAAATGCAAAAAAGCAAAATGGCTGTCTGGGGAGGCCTTACAAATAGCTGTGAAAAGAAGAGAAGCAAAAAGCAAAGAAGAAAAGGAAAGATATAAACATCTGAATGCAGAGTTCCAAAGAATAGCAAGAAGAGATAAGAAAGCCTTTCTCAGCGATCAGTGCAAAGAAATAGAGGAAAACAACAGAATGGGAAAGACTAGAGATCTCTTCAAGAAAATTAGAGATACCAAGGGAACATGTCATGCAATGATGGGCTCGATAAAGGACAGAAATGGTATGGACCTAACAGAAGCAAAAGATATTAAGAAGAGGTGGTAAGAATACACAGAAGAATTGTACAAAAAAGATCTTCATGATCAAGATAATCATGATGGTGTGATCACTCACCTTGAGCCAGACAACCTGGAATGTGAAGTTAAGTGGGCCTTAGAAAGCATCACTATGAACAAAGCTAGTGGAGGTGATGGAATTCCAGTTGAGCTATTCCAAATCCTGAAAGATGATGCTGTGAAAGTGTTGCACTCAATATGCCAGAAAATTTGGAAAACTCAGCAGTGGCCACAGGACTGGAAAAGGTCAGTTTTCATTCCAATCCCAAAGAATGGCAATACCAAAGAATGCTCAAACTACCACACAATTGCACTCATCTCACACGCTAGTAAAGTAATGCTCAAAATTCTCCAAGCCAGGCTTCAGCAATATGTGAACCGTGAACTTCCTGATGTTCAAGCTGGTTTTAGAAAAGGCAGAGGAACAAGAGATCAAATTGCCAACATCCACTGGATCATGGAAAAAGCAAGAGAGTTCCAGAAAAACATTCACTTTTGCTTTATTGACTATGCCAAAGCCTTTGACTGTGTGGATCACAATAAACTGTGGAAAATTCTGAAAGAGATTGGAATACCAGACCATCTGACCTGCCTCTTGAGAAACCTATATGCAGGTCAGGAAGCAACAGTTAGAACTGGATATGGAACAACAGACTGGCTTCAAATAGGAAAAGGAGTACGTCAAGGCTGTATATTGTCACCCTGTTTATTTAACTTACATGCAGAGTACATCATGAGAAACGCTGGGCTGGAAGAAACACAAGCTGGAATCAAGATTGCTGGGAGAAATATCAATAACCTCAGATATGCAGATGACACCACCCTTATGGCAGAAAGTGAAGAGGAACTAAAAAGCCTCTTGATGAAAGTGAAAGTGGAGAGTAAAAAAGTTGGCTTAAAGCTCAACATTCAGAAAACTAAGATCATCGCATCTGGTCCCATCACTTCATGGGAAATAGATGGGGAAACAGTGGAAACAGTGTCAGACTTTATTTTGGGGGGCTCCAAAATCACTGCAGATGGTGACTGGAGCCATGAAATTAAGACACTTACTCCTTGGAAGGAAAGTTATGACCAA
The DNA here is from genome assembly GCF_002263795.3 of Bos taurus. Classification (NCBI taxonomy): domain Eukaryota; kingdom Metazoa; phylum Chordata; class Mammalia; order Artiodactyla; family Bovidae; genus Bos; species Bos taurus. Next base: position 9,948,775 of record NC_037329.1, on the reverse strand, counting down.
CCTAGATAGCATATCTAAAAGCAGAGACATTACTCTGCCAACAAAGGTCCATCTAGTCAAGGCTATGGTTTTTCCAGTGGTCATGTATGGATGTGAGAGTTGGACTGTGAAGAAAGCGGAGCACCGAAGAATTGATGCTTTTGAACTGTGGTGTTGGAGAAGACTCTTGAGAGTTCCTTGGACTGCAAGGAGATCCAACTAATCCATTCTAAAGATCAGTCCTGGGTGTTCATTGGAAGGACTGATGTTGAAGCTGAAACTCCAGTACTTTAGCCACCTCATATGAAGAGTTGACTCATTGGAAAAGACTCTGATGCTGGGAGGGGTTGGGGGCAGGAGGAGAAGGGGATGACAGAGGATGAGTTGGCTAGATGGCATCACTGACTCGATGGATGTGAGTCTGAGTGAACTCCAGGAGTTGGTGATGGACAGAGAGGCCTGGCATGCTGGGATTCATGGGGTCACAAAGAGTCGGACACGACTGAGCAACTGAACTGAACTGAACTTGACCCTGACAGCCTTGGAGGATCATCTGCTCACTAGTGATATTTAGAGGCTTCTGACAACTTCATTTCTATATATTTTCCCAGAAAGTATATAAAAATACCTTAAACATTTACACTTTTAAGGTCTTAATGCTCAAAGAATAATAAGAATACTACCAGCATTTTTTATGTCTATTTAGCAGATGGGATAGCTAATTCATTTCTTCTTTTATTACTAAGTAGGTAAATTCAAGGCAGCAGTAATTCACTTGATGTAAAGAAAGTTTCAGCCCCAAAGGGCTGTCCGTGGTTCCTATGACTGGTCCTGTGAGGAAAAAAAAGTAGGCTGAGGGCAAAGTGTTGTCCCATCATGGGTTCATGTACCATCTATCCTTCTAAGATTCTATTTGTTGCTAGATTAATGTAGAAAACTAAAACAGACCATGTATACAGCTTGCAATTATGTTCCATAAAATATTATTTATAACACAATAGAATTTATTGCTTCCTTACTTTAAGTAGTGATCTTTGTGTACTCAAAAGTATTTGCTGCAATATCCTTTTTGACCCACCCCATAGAGTAATGGAAATAAAAACAAAAATTAACAAGTGGTGCCTAATTAAACTTAAAAGGTTCTGCACAGCAAACGGAACTCTAAATGAGATGAAAAGACAGACTTCAGAATGGAAGAAAATAATTGAAAATGAAACAACTGAAAAAGGATTAATCTCCAAAATATACAAACAGCTCATGCAGCTCAATACCAGAAAAAAAAACAACCTAATTTAAGAATAAGCAGACCTAAAAAAACATTTCTCCAAGAAAGACATACATATGGCCAACACATGAAAAGATGCTCAGCACAGGTCATTATTGTATGTGTTAGTCTCTCAGTCATATCCAACTCTTTGCAATGCCAAGGGCTGTAGCCCCCTCAGGCTCCTCTGTCCATGGGATTTCCCAGGCAAGAATACTGGAGTGGATAGCCATTCCCTTCTCCAGGGGATCTTCCTGCCTAGGAATCAAACCTGGATCTCCTACGTTGCAAGCAGATTGTTTACCATCTGAGCCACCAGGGAAGCCCAGGGAAGTTCACTATTAGAGAAACACAAATCAAAACTACAACGAGGTGTCACCTCACACCAGTCAGAATGGCCATCATCAAGAATCTACAAACAAATGCTAGAGACAATATGGAGAAAATGAAATCCTCTTGCACTGCTGGTGGGAATGTAAGTTGATACAGCCACTATGAAGAACAGTATGGAGATTTTTTTAAAAAGCTAGGAGTAAAATACCATATGACCCAGCAATCCCACTACTGTGCATATACCCTGAGAAAACCATAACTGAAAAGAACACATGTACCCCGACATTCATTGCAGCACTATTTACAATAGCCAGGACTTGGAAGCAACCTAGATATCTGTCAACAGATGAATGGATAAAGAAGTTGTGGTACATATATACAAAGGAATATCACTCAGCCATGAAAAGAACTAATTTGAGTCAGTCCTAGTGAGGTGGATGAACCTAAAGCCTGTTATACAAAGTGAAGAAGACTAGAACGAGAAAAACAAATATTGTATATTTACACATATATATGGAATCTAGAAAAATGGTACCGATGAACCTATTTGCAGGGCAGGAATAGAGACTCAGACATAGAGAACAGACTTGCGGACACAGTGGGGGAAGGAGAAAGTGGGACAAATTGAGACAGTAGCATTGAAACATATACATTACAATATGTAAAACAGATAGCTAATGGGAACTCAACTGGTACTGTCTGACAACCTAGAGGGGTGGGATGGAGTAATGGGAGGAAGAGAGGTTCAAGAAGCGGGGGACATATGTATCCTTATGGCTGATTCGAGTGGTTATATGGCAAAAAACAATATAACATTGTAAAGCAATTATCCTCCAATTAAAAATAAATTTTAAAAAAGAAAGAAAATATATGCTTGCTATATAAATTCAGTATACTCAGACCCTGAAATAGCTCTGTCACTAATTAGCAGTATGACTTTGATCTTGGCCTTACAGGTATATGAAGATTAACTGGGATAATATCTTCAAGGTTCCCTCTTCTTGGGCTCTAAATTACTGCAGATGGTATTAGCAGTATGACTTTGATCTTGGCCTCACAGGTACATGAAGATTAAATGGAATAATATCTTCAAGGTTCCTCTTCTTGGGTTCTAAAATCACTGCAGATGGTGACTGCAGCCATGAAATCAGAAGACAATTGCTTCTTAGCAGGAAAACTATGACAAACCTAGACAGTGTGTTGAAAAGCAGAGACATTACTTTGCCAATGAAAGTCTGTATAGTCAAGGCTATGGTCTTCCCAGTGGTCATGTATGGTTGTGAGAGCTGGACCATAAAGAAGGCAGAACACCAAAGAACTGATGCCTTCAAACTGTAGTGCTGGAGAAGACTCCTGAAAGTCCCATGGACATCAAGGAGATCAAACCAGTCAATCTTAAGGGAAATCAACCCTGAACACTCATCAGAAGGATTGATGTAGAAGCTGAAGCTCCAGTATTTTGGTCATCTGATGCAAACTGCTGACTCACTGGAAAAGTCCCTGATGCTGGGAAAGATTGAAGGCAGAAGGAGAAGAGGGCATCAGAGAATGAGATGACTGGATGGCATCACCAATGCAATGGACATGAATTTAGGCAAACTGGGAGATGGTGAGGGACAGGGAGGCCTGGAGTGCTGCAGTCCATGGAGTCGAAAAGTCAGACATGACTGGGCAACTGAACGACAATCCCACTACGATGAATGGTGCATAATAGTTTGTCAACCCATGTTAATTTCCTGTCTTCATCCTTTCTGCCTTTTAAAGCACATACAACCTTATTATATTTACTGCCATAACTTCAGTCATTCACTTATTTTCTAAAGTATTTATTAAGTATATACTATGAATCAGTTTCTCTGCATTGCACTGGGTAACAGGTGCATAGACACTAAACAAAGGCCCTGTCTCATGGAATTTACACTTTGGTAGGAGATACAGTAGCGTTTTACCTTTAATGGGCCAGTCAGGAAAGGCTTCTCTAGAGCTGTGAAGCAAAAAGTCATGTGAAGTTTTGGCAAAGATTTTTCCAAAGAGAATGGCTAATGCATAAGTTTGAAGAGCCCATGGATGCATTGGAACTTAACACTAAGTGGAGTAGTATAGCCAAAATTCCTGGTCAAAGGCAGAGACTTAGAGATTCTCTTATTTATAAAATGAAGCTGAAGAAAGCTGCTTCCAAACACTGGCTAATCCTATGGCTTCTGTAACACTGTGATATTAGGAGGAAGATGATGAGACTAGCCTGTTGACTACTGATGATGACTCAAGCCACCTATAGGTTGAGTGATTAACCTAAAGTATCCTCAATGTGACCAAAAAATGAGCTTCCACCTGATAATATAATAGTTCTTGAGATCAAGGAGCCAGGGAGAAGCATTTGCAAACTGCTCTATGTTAAGGAAAAAAACACATAGGAATAAAGACAAAAATGTTTTTAAAACCTTTCGTCACCTCTCTCTCACTTGCTCACTTACTTGCTCTGAGGAAGGGATGTTACCCTTTTGTGAGAAGCTCTTGTGGAAAGGCCATGTGGTGAGGAACTAAGACCATATAAGGGACAACAGCCATATGAGGAAGCCTCCTTGGAAGCAGATCTACCAACTCCAGCCAAGCTTTCAGAGACGACAGGCCCTGCCACCGTCTTGAATACAGATTCGTGAAGTGCTGCAAGTAAGAACCACCCAGATTGGCTCTTCCAGGACCACTGACCGTAAGAAACCATGAATAAAACTCTACCAGTTTTTCCAGGCTGTCACAGGATATCTTCTACTAAAAATGTTTCCTCAGGGTTCATAAGCTCACAAATGAAGTATGTTTACCATTTAGTTCAAAGGCCAGAGAAGGAAACTTCTAGTGCACTGGTGGAACAGTGAGCTTCTGAGAGGGAATAGTCTGGACTCTGGGGCAGAAGACACCACTACAATTTCCCCACTTTCAAAGTCACATCTTTATTGCAGACACACAGTGTTGGCTGAATCATAAACACTTACATTCATCTTCAAAAATCTTCAATGTCCCAGACTAATGAGATTGACCTTCAGCATCCTGCATGACCTGCTTCAAGGCCCACTTTTGGCCTCACCTGACATTTCCTTCTTCCCCACATATTCACTCCATACAACCATTTCAAAGCCTGGCCCAGGTCAAGAACCATATTCACTGCCACACAGGGGTTGACAGAGTTGTCTTCAGTGAAATGATCATGCCCATCAAACCAAGCATTTCTCCTCCATCAGCAACCATATGCCACCCCTCCCTTGCCTGCCTCCTTGAGGGGCTTCCAGTTCAGAAACACATACTCATGTCTTTCAGCTCCTCACAGCTATGTAACAGTTACAGGCTTGGTGAGAAAGAAACCTGAGCAAGTTTCTCTGTCGATCTGGGTTGTATTGTTTCATCTGCAAAATGAGAACAACTTTTAGATAGCTAAACAATTCTTTCTCTTCCCTTTGATTAATAATCACTCAAATTAAATAGAAATTTCCCTGAAGGCTATTATATACTGAGAGCCATGTGCCACAGATAATGTTATTTCCATCTCATTACAGCTCCCTCAGGTAGCTTCGTTACCTCCATTTAAAAATATTTCCTTTTAAATTCAGCCTCAGAGAGGTTTACTGGCCCCAGATCACACAGCTACTAAAGGACAGGTAGTATTTCAATCCACAACTCTCTGCCCTTGTGACATCATCAAGATGGACAGGATGTATCAGTGTTCCGACTTCAGTTCATCTCATAAGAAGACCACGGAGCAACCATCCATAGGCAAGACATCATTATGAAAATCTCAGAAAGTTCAGGGGGAAACTGCAGCATCCCCATGGACCACAGAGACCAAGAGGAATATTGGAAGGGTAAGAGGAGCAGCTACGTTTTGCCCACTTTGTTGATGCACAGACCTGCCTAATGGCAGAGCGCAGTCTCCACGTTCCACCCACGAGACACACCTGAAAGCTGTGGAGCACATCCTGCCGCCGGGTCAGGGACTAAGCCGGCAGCCACGCCCAACTATTGAGCAGAGCCGCTGCCCCACTTTACCAGGAAACCGGAACAGTGACCCTGAGCAGCCTCGGAGCCCAGCCTACCCCTGGGACCAGCATCTGGCCCCTGCCAGAATGCTGAACGCAGCCTGCGGCCTTGCCCAGTTATGGAACCCAGCTTTTGGCCCCGACCAATCACCGAGCCAAGTCTGCGATCACACCCAAAACGGACGCCAGAACCAAGACCCAGCCTGCTGCCTGAGCAGCCCAGCCTCTAACCCCGCCCAGCTACAAAGGCGCCACACATTATATGAATGTTCATCATTCATATAAAATATAAATTCACATAAATATTGCATTATATATATTAGCATAATTAAATGTATATAATTGATTTATATATAATTTATATGTATAATCCATTATATGTACATATATCCAACCATAAAAAAAGGAAGGAAATCCTGCTATTTATATAACAAATGATCTTGGAGGACATATGCTAAGTAAGTAAAATAAACCAGTCACAGAAGAAGAAATACTGAATGATCCTCACATTATACAGAATCTAAAATTGCCACACACATAGGAGTAGGTGGTTACCAGGGACTGAGGGAAGGGAGAAATGGGAAATTGTGAGTCAAAGGGTGCGTCACTAAATTGCTTCAGTCATGTCTGAGTCTTTGCGACCCCACAGACTGTAGCCCACCAGCCTCCTCTGTCAATGGGATTCTCCAGGCAAGAATACTGGAGTGGCCATACCCTCCCCCAGGGGAATCTTCCCCACCCAAGGATCGAACTGGCATCTCCTGTGTCTCCTACACTACAGGCAGATTCTTTACTGCTGAGCCATCCAGGAAGCCCTGAGTCAAAGGGTACCAAGTTTCAATTATGCAGGGTGAATAAAGTCTAGAAATCTACTGTAAAAAGCAGGATCTATAGTTAACACTACTGAATTGTAGTATACTTAGTATACTTAAAATTTTATAAGAAGGTAAATCTTAGGTGCTCTTATCACAAAAGAAAAAATAATTTTTTAATAAAAGGCATTGAGAGGAAACCTTTGGAGGATGGATGATTTTATAACCTCGATTGTGGTAATGGTTCCACAGATGTATATTTATCTCCAAACTGATCAAGTTGTATACATTATATGTGTTCACTTTTTGTATGTCAAGCATACCTCAATAAAATGTCTTTTTAAGAAATGGAGAAACAATGAGTCAAAAATCAAAAAAGACAGTGAAATCCCAACAAGTTTCGTGGAAGATGAAATCTTGCTCCATCCAACCCCAAGTCTTGCCAGCAAGAGACCCAGATGTGAAGCCTGGCCAGTGAGATGTCCAACACCTCGCACAGCTCTACAGGGCCAGTTCACAGCAAGCCAGGTCCAGCAGGCGCTAGGAGTAGGGTCCTGAAGCCAGGATTCCAGAGAGAGCATTGGCAGTGGTCCCTTATTATGCAGAAAGGGATGGGATAGGCACAATGATGCAAAGAAGGAAGGTGAATAAATACAGGTAGCTACTTCTGGCCTTCTTTCAGAAAAAAAAAAAAATGTAAAGTGGCCTATAAAGACACTTTCATAAAACACAGTAAGATAATATGAATTAGAAGAAAGTGGAGAGGAGAGAAATGAGGCTACAGACAGAAGATGGAGAAGCAAGTCAGATTAATGATAAAATGTATCAATTTCTGAACAATTTTTGCAAGGCCACAAAGGTAGCTCTATGTTTTCCAGAAACCAAAGCAAAGAAGATCTGATTCATGCCACAAGTCACAATTTCTCAGATAAAAATAAATACAGTGCATGGGAACAAGTTGACTAATGGAATAAAGTAACAATTGGATTATCACACAAAGTCTAAAATAAATATTGAGTCCATTTATTTATTAAAATGGTTGAATAATTAAATAAATGAGGGAGAAGAGACCAAACTCCCATAGAGAATTATTCCAAATAATTTATGTACATATTCCACCATCAAGCAGACAGAGCAAACCTTCAGTTTTAAGAGAATCTTAAGGTACAGAAATTCCCTGGCTGTCCAGTGCTTAGGACTCTGTGCTGTCACTGCCAAGAGCCTGGGTTCAATCCCTGGTCAGGGAACTAAGATCCCACAAGCCAAGGCATGGCTGAAAAAAACAATGATAATAATAAATAAATAATTTTTAAAAGAAACTCTTAATGTATAACATGGTGACTATAGTTGATAATACTATTCGTATAATTAAAATTTGCTAAGAGAGTAGAACTTGTGTTCTCACCAAAACAAAAGTGTTTTTAATAAAAAGCAAATACATGAGGTGATGGATGTTTTCATTAACTTGATGGGGGAAATCTTTTCACAATATGTATATATATCAAGTCATCACCATGTACACTTTAAATATCTTACGATTTTATTTGTCAACTTAATCTCAACAAAGCTAAAAAAAATTTTTGAAGAACTAAAAATCAGAACTCTCAGAGCAAAAGTTAAATTCAAATACTAGATTTTTTTTTTAATTCTAGACATATTGTAGTATAATTTCAGAATTTCTGATAAAGAAGAATCTTGGAAGAAGCTGTAAAGAAAAGGCAAATTACCTACAAAGGAATGGTTGTTGAATTAAGAGCTAACCTGTCATCTGTAATTATAGCACCAGAAGTTGGTGAAGTAGTATCAGAAAATGCTACAGAAAAATAACTTAATGCTATACCTAGCTATCATTCAAGGTGACAGACAAAATAAAGACATTTTCAGACATAGAAGAATCTAATGGAGCTTTCTATCTACAGACCTTCGCCTAAAAAAAAAAAAATTATGAAAGCAGTATACACACCTTATCAGGATGAATGGTGAGTCCAAAGGAAAAAGCCTCTTGTGTAAAAACAGCACTGAGGACAGAAAATGTTTCTTTAAAAATAGACTAGCAAATTGTATGAGCTACTGACTATAATATCAATTGATAATTAACTGTGGTTCTTTCATTAAAATTGAAACTAAATGGCTTCATAACAATAAAATCATATAAATAAGTCTAAATCTATTAGTAATCCCAATAGTATAAGTGGATTAAACTACCTAACAGAAGAAAAAGAACTATGAGATCTGATTTTAAAATATACCCAGTTATCTTAAAAGAGACATGCATTAAATAAAACAAAGGTTTGAAAATAATGGGATGATCAGAAGTATAAAGGAACATACTAATCAAAAGTAAGTTGATATAGCAATATCAGTGTTATACAGAGTGTAAGACAAAGGGCTTAATAAGGATAAGCTATAAAAAGGAGCACAACATGAGAATAAAATACATGAACTTGTATGCTTCTGTATCAGACAGAGTAGTTTAGGCTGCATATGCCACAATAATAAATTACACTGGCTTTACACAGTAAAGTTTTATTTCTTACTCACAAAAAGTCCTGTGCAATTTTCATAAGTGTTGCAGATCAGCAATCATCCATCCGGCGACTCAGAAATCCAGGCTGTTTCCATCCTAGGTTCAATCATCTAAATAGGCAGCTTTCTTGGTTGCTAAGACAGGGAATAGATAAGCTGAAGGTCCTGCAGAAGTTCTTCAGTACTTTAGCCCAGCAATGACACAGACAACTTCCACTAATAGACCGTGGGTCAGAATTTGTCACATGGCATGACCCAACTGCTAAAGCCTGGCAGGTGTGGTGGAGTACACACTTGTTCAGTAAGCATTAAGTATTTCTGTCATAGCAAATAACGAAATATTTGCTAGTTTGTCCACAATGTAAAATTAGACAATATTAAAAAGGACAACTAACATAAAAAATCACTTTGAGTTTTAATTCATTTCTTTTAGACAAAAGATCAAGAAAAAAGAAACAATAGTATATTATCTTTGGACATATATATATAGTGAAATAAAGTTTTCTAAAATGCACAGAAATGCTGAATACTATCTTCAGGACAGTGTGGGTTCTCAAGAGGACATAATGGAAACAGAATTAATATTACATAATTTTTAAAAGAATATATACATGTCTGTAATAGTTTTCTATGCTGTGTAACAAAATATCACAAGCTTAAGAACTTAAAACAACATATATTTATTATCCCACAGTTTCCTTGAGTCAGGAGTCAGGCTGTAGCTTAGCTGGGTAATCAAATTCTCACATGGCCATAGACAAGGTGTTAGTGAAGTGTGGAATCTCATCTGTGGCACAGGATCTACTTCCAAAGTCACTTGATTGTTAGCGGAATTCATTTCCTTGCATTTATAGAATTCATAGTGCCCTGCTTCTTCAAGTTTCAGCAGAGGAATCTCTGTCTGCAGTCAGCTAAAACAGAGTTCTTTACAATCGAATGTAATTATCATCTCATCTTATAATGTAATCTAATCAAAGGAGTGACTACCTCCTCATATTCACAGGTTCTGCCCATGCTCAAGATGAGGGGATTATTTAGAACAAGTACACAAGGAGACAGGAATCTTGGGAGCAATCTCAAAATTCTACTTACCTTAGTGTCTCAAGAGCTTCTCTGATGGCTCAGATGGTAAGGTATCCATCTGCAATGTGGGAGACTGGGGTTCAACCACTGGGTTGAGATGATCCCCTGGAGAAAGGCATGGAAACCCACTCTAGTGTTCTTGCCTGGAGAATTCCTATGGGCAGAAGAGCCTGGTGGGTTATAGTCCATGGGGTCGCAAAGTGTTGGACATGACTGAGCAACTAAGCACAGCACATAGAATCTAAAGTTCTTAGAATCTGGTAGAAGACAAAAACATAAGACCAATCGTATAAAGCAATGTGAGACGAGCTACAGCTACCCAGTTTACACAGTGGTAAAGACTCTACTTGCCAGTGCAGGAGACACAGGAGGTGCCAGTTTTATCCTTGACTCAGGAATATTTCCTGGAGGAGGAAATGGCAACCCACTCCAGTATTTTTGCCTAAATAATCACATGGACAGAGAATCCTGGTGGGCTATAGTCCATGGGCTTGCAAACAGTCAGACACTTCTGATCAACTGAGCATGCACAAACGACGTGAGCTATATTAGATGTGTGTCTTTGTTTCGGTTTCCCAAGGGTGACCCAGGAAGAAGACCTTTCAGTTCAGTTCAGTTGCTCAGTCATGTCCAACACTTTGAAACCCCATGGACTGCAGTACACCAGGCTTTCCTGTCCACCATCAACTCTTGGAGCTTGCTCAAACTCATGTCCATTGAGTCAGTGACACCATCCAACCATCTCATTCTCTGTCATCCCCTTCTCCTCCCGCCTTCAATCTTTCCCAGCATCAGGTCTTTTCCAATGAATCAGTTCTTTGCATCAGTGGCCAAAGTATTGGAGCTTCAGCTTCAGCATCAGTCCTTCTAAGGAATATTCAGGACTGATTACCTTTAGGATTGACTGGTTTGATCTCCTTGCAGTCCAAGGGACTCTTAAGAGTCTTCTCCAATACCACAGTTCAAAAGCATCAGTGCTTTGGCACTCAGCTTTCTTTAGAGTCCAACTCTCACATCCATGCATGACTACTGGAAAACCATAGTTTTGACTAGATGGACCTTTGTTGGCAAAGTAATGTCTCTGCTTTTTACAAAACCTGAAAAAATGCCACAAAAAAAAAAAGAAAACTATAGGTCAATATCACTGATGAACATAGATGCAAAAATTCTTAATAAAATTCTAGCAATCAGAATCCAACAACACATTAAAAAGATCATACATCATGACCAAGTAGACTTCATCCCAGGGATGCAAGGATTCTTCAATATCTGCAAATCAATCAATGTAATACACCACATTAACAAATTGAAAAATAAAAGATATATGATTATCTCAATAGATGCAGAGAAAGCCTTTGACAAAATTGAACACCCATTTATGATAAAAAAAAAAAAAACTCTTCAGAAAGCAGGAATAGAAGGAACACACCTCAACATAATAAAAGCTATATGTGACAAACAACAGCAAACATTATCCTCAATGGTGAAAAATTGAAAACATTTCCCCTAAAGTCAGGAACAAGACAAGGGTGCCCACTTACACCACTACTATTTAACACAGTTTTGTAAGTTTTTGCCACAGCAATCAGAGCAGAAAAAGAAACAAAAGGAATCCAAATTGGACAACAAGAAGTTAAAACTCACACTTTGCAGATGACATGATCCTTTACATAGAAAACCCTAAAGACGCCACCAGAAAATTACTAGAGCTAATCAATGAATATAGTAAAGTTGCAGGATATCAAATCAACACACAGAAATGCCTTGCATTCCTATACACTAAAAATGGAGAAAACAGAAAGAGAAATTAAGGAAACAATTCCATTCACCATTGCAACAAAAAGAATAAAATACTTAGGAATATATCTACCTAAAGAAACTAAAGACCTATATATAGAAAACTATAAAACACTGGTGAAAGAAATCAAAGAGGACACTAATAGATGGAGAAATGTACCGTGTTCATGGATAGGAAGAATCAATATAGTGAAAATGAGTATACTACCCAAAGCAATCTATAGATTCAATGCAATCCCTATCAAGCTACCAACGGTGTTTTGCACAGAGCTAGAACAAATAATTTCACAATGTGTATGGAAACACAAAAAAACTCAAATAGCCAAAGCAATCTTTAGAAAGTAGAATGGAACTGGAGGAATCAACATGCCTGAATTCAGGCTCTACTACAAAGCTACAGTCATCAAGACAGTATGGTACTGGCACAAAGACAGAAATATAGATCACTGGAACAAAATAGAAAGCCCAGAGATAAATCCACACACCTATGGACACCTTATCTTTGACAAAGGAGGCAAAAATATACAATGGAGAAAAGACAATCTCTTTAACAAGTGGTAATAGGAAAATTGGTCAACCACTTGTAAAACAATGAAACTAGAACACTTTCTAACACCATACACAAAAATAAACTCAAAATGGGTTAACAATCTAAACATAAGACCAGAAATTATAAAACCCCTTGAGGAGAACATAGGCAAAACATTCTCCGACATACATCACAGCAGGATCCTCTATGACCCACCTCCCAGAAAATAGGAAATAAAAGCAAAAATAAACAAATGGGACCTAATTAAAATTAAAAGCTTCTGCACAATGGAGGAAACTATAAGCAAGGTGAAAAGACAACCTTCGGAATGGGAGAAAATAATAGCAAATGAAGCAACTGACAAAGACTTAATCTCAAAAATAGACAAGCAGCTCCTGCAGCTTAATTTCAGAAAAATAAATGACCCAATCAAAATATGGGCCAAAGAACTAAACAGACATTTCTCCAAAGAAGACATACAGATGGCTAACAAACACATGAAAAGATGCTCAACATCACTCATTATCAGAGAAATGCAAATCAAAACCATAATGAGGTACCATTTCACACCAGTCAGAATGGCTGCAATCCAAAAGTCTACAAGCAATAAATGCTGGAGAGGGTGTGGAGAAAAGGGAACCCTCTTACAATGTTGGTGGGAATGCAAACTAGTACAGCCACTATGGAGAACAGTGTGGAGATTTCTTAGAAAACTGGAAATAGAACTGCCATACGACCCAGCAATCCCACTGCTGGGCACATACACGGAGGAAACAAGAATTGAAAGAGACACGTGTATCCCGATGTTCATCGCAGCACTATTTATAATAGCCAGGACATGGAATCAACCTAGATGTCCATCAACAAACGAATGGATAAGAAAGCAGTGGTACATATACACAATGGAGTATTACTCAGCCATTAAAAAGAATCCATTTGAATCATTTCTAATGAGGTGGATGAAACTGGAGCCTATTATACAGAATGAAGTAAGCCAGAAAGAAAAAACACCAATACAGTATATTAATGCATATATATGGAATTTAGAAATATGGTAATGATAACCGTGTATGCAAGACAGCAAAAGAGACACAGATGTATAGAACAGTTTTTTGGACTCTGTGGGAGAGGGGGAGGGTGGGATGATTTGGGAGAACGGCATTGAAACATGTATAATATCATATGTGAAACAAATCACCAGTCCAGGTTCGATGCAGTATACAGGACGCTCAGGGCTGGTGCACTGGGATGACCCAGAGGATGGTATGAGGAGGGAGGTGGGAGGGGGGTTCAGGATGGGGACCACGTGTACACCCGTGGCAGATTCATGTTGATGTATGGCAAAACCAATACAATATAGTAAAGTAATTAGCCTCCAATTTAAATAAATAAATTTATATTTTAAAAAAAGAAAAAAAAATGTCTCTGCTTTTTAATATGGTGTCTAGGTTGGTCATAGCTTTTCTTCCAAGGAGCAAACATCTTTTAATTGCATGGCTGAAGACTCCAACCTCATTGATTTTGGAGCCCAAGAAAATAAAGGCTGTCAATGCTTCCATTGATTCCCCATGTATTTACCATGAAGTGATGAGACAGGATGCCATGATCTTCATTTTTGCTGTTGAGTTTTAAGCCAACTTTTTCCTCTCCTATTTCACTTTCATCAAGAGGCTCATTAATTCCTCACCACCTTCTGCCATAAGGGTGGTGTCATCTACATATCTGACGTTACTGATATTTTTCCCAGCAACCTTGATTCTGGTCTGTGATTCATCCACCCCAGTATTTCACATGATGTACTCTGCACAGCTGGAATCAAGATTGCTGGGAGAAGTATCAATATACTTCAGATATGCAGATGACACCACCCTTATGGCAGAAAGTGAAGAGGAACTAAAAAGCCTCTTGATGAAAGTGAAAGTGGAGAGTGAAAAAGCTGGCTTAAAGCTCAACATTCAGAAAACGAAGATCATGGCATCCGGTCCCATCACTTCATGGGAAATAGATGGGGAAACAGTGGAAACAGTGTCAGACTTTATTTTGGGGGGCGCCAAAATCACTGCAGATGGTGACTGTAGCCATGAAATTAAAAGACGCTTACTCCTTGGAAGGAAAGTTATGACCAACCTAAATAGCATATTCAAAAGCAGAGACATTACTTTGCCAACAAAGGTCCGTCTAGTCAAGGCTATGGTTTTTCCAGTGGTCATGTATGGATGTGAGAGTTGGACTGTGAAGAAGGCTGAGTGCTGAAGAATTGATGCTTTTGAACTGTGGTGTTGGAGAAGACTCTTGAGAGTCCCTTGGACTGCAAGGAGATCCAATCAGTCCATTCTGAAGGACATCAGCCCTGGGATTTCTTTGGAAGGAATGATGCTAAAGCTGAAACTCCAGTACTTTGGCCACCTCATGCAAAGAGTTTACTCATTGGAAAAGACTCTGATGCTGGGAGGGATTGGGGGCAGGAGGAGAAGGGGACGACAGAGGATGAGATGGCTGGATGGCATCACTGACTCGATGGACATGAGTCTGGGTGAACTCCGGGAGTTGATGATGGACAGGGAGGCCTGGCGTGCTGTGATTCATGGGGTCATAAAGAGTCAGACACGACTGGGCGACTGAACTGAACTGACTCTGCATATAAGTTAAATAAGCAGGGTGACAATATACAGCCTTGACATACTCCTTTCCCAATTTGGAACCAGTCTGTTTTTCCATGTTCAGTTCTAACTGTTGCTTCTTGACCTACATACAGGTTTCTCAGGAGGCAGGTAAGATGGTCTAATATTCCCATCTCTTAAAGAATTTTCCAGTTTGTTGATATTCACACAGTCAAAGGCTTTAGTGTTGTCAATGAAGCAGAAGCAGAAGCTTTTCTGGAATTCCCTTGCTATTTCTATGATGGCTTAATGCAATAAAATTTTATTTTATTCCATTGATAGGACAGTGGGGCAGAGATAGGATGGAGGACTGGCAGATGTATTCCTTTAGTCATTCAGGAACCCAGCTGACAGGCTCTGGCATTTCAACACATGGTTTTTAAAGATAACTTCTCCTGAACAATAGTTCCTTGCTGGTTATCGATTTTAAATATAGCAGTGTATACATGTCAATCCCACACTCCCTAACTATCCCTCCCCCCACATACCCTGTATGGCACAGGGAACTCTACTCAACATTATGTAACAACCTAAATGGGGAAATAATTTGAGAAAGAATACATACATGTATCTGTATAATTGAATCACTTTACTATGGACCTGAAACTAATATAACATTGCTAATAAACTATACTCCAATATAAAATTAAAAGTTTTTAAAAAGGATAACTTGTCTATATAAGCAAGCAATTAACAAGACAAGAGAAGAAAGAACAGATTGTGTGGGAGAAATTTAGCTGTAAGGCTACATGGCCACACAAAAGGACAAAGGAGTTTGAGTACTGTAGTCTGAATATGTGCCCAGCAGGAAAAGAAAATAGATTGGTTGAACAGCTAAATATCTGTCATAGGTGCTATCAGTTCAGTTCAGTCGCTCAGTCGTGTTCGACTCTTTGCGACCCCATGAATCGCAGCACGCCAGGCCTCCCTGTCCATCACCAACTCCCAGAGT
The DNA here is from genome assembly GCF_002263795.3 of Bos taurus. Lineage (NCBI taxonomy): Eukaryota > Metazoa > Chordata > Mammalia > Artiodactyla > Bovidae > Bos > Bos taurus. The sequence goes on along the minus strand of NC_037329.1, from coordinate 9,932,812 downwards.
TCACCCAGACTCATGTCCATCGAGTCAGTGATGCCATCCAGCCATCTGATCCTCTGTCGTCCCCTTATCCTCCTGCCCCCAATCCCTCCCAGCATCAGAGTCTTTTCCAATGAGTCAACTCTTCATATGAGGTGGCCAAAGTACTGGAGTTTCAGCTTTAGCATCATTCCTTCCAAAGAAATCCCAGGGCTGATCTCCTTCAGAATGGACTGCTTGGATCTCCTTGCAGTCCAAGGGACTCTCAAAAGTCTTCTCCAACACCACAGTTCAAAAGCATCAATTCTTCAGCACTCAGCCTTCTTCACAGTCCAACTCTCACATCCATACATGACCACTGGAAAAACCATAGCCTTGACTAGACGGACCTTTGTTGGCAAAGTAATGTCTCTGCTTTTCGATATGCTATCTAGGTTGGTCATAACTTTCCTTCCAAGGAGTAAGCGTCTTTTAATTTCATGGTTGCAGTAACCATCTACAATGATTCTGGAGCCCAGAAAAATAAAGTCTGACACTGTTTCCACTGTTTCTCCATCTATTTCCCATGAAGTGATGGGACCAGATGCCATGATCTTCGTTTTCTGAATGTTGAGCTTTAAGCCAACTTTTTCACTCTCCACTTTCACTTTCATCAAGAGGCCTTTTAGTTCCTCTTCACTTTCTGCCATAAGGGTGGTGTCATCTGCATATGTGAGGTTATTGATATTTCTCCCGGCAATCTTGATTCCAGCTTGTGTTTCTTCCAGTCCAGTGTTTCTCATGATGTACTCTGCATATAAGTTAAATAAACAGGGTGACAATATACAGCCTTGACGTACTCCTTTTCCTATTTGGAGCCAGTCTGTTGTTCCATGTTCAGTTCTAGCTGTTGCTTCCTGACCTGCATACAGATTTCTCAAGAGGCAGGTCAGGTGGTCTGGTATTCCCATCTCTTTCAGAATTTTCCACAGTTTATTGTGATCCACACAGTCAAAGGGCTTGGCATAGTCAATAAAGCAAATATAGATGTTTTTCTGGAACTCTCTTGCTTTTTCCATGATCCAGCAGATGTTGGCAATTTGATCTCTTGTTCCTCTAAGCAATTAACTAAGCCTCTAATGCTCAGGCTTCTTTTTTAGCTGAAAATGGAGAAGCTCTATACAGTAAAAAAAAAAAAAAAAAAAACAAGATCAGAAGGTGACTGTGGCTTAGATCAGTTCAGTTCAGTCGTTCAGTCATGTCCAACTCTTTGCAACCCCATGAACAACAGCACACCAGGCCTCCCTGTCCATCACCAACTCCCAGAGTCCACCCAAACCCATGTCCATTGAGTCAGTGATGCCATCCAACCATCTCATCCTCTGTCGCCCCTTTCTCCTCCTGCCCTCAATCTTTCCCAGCATCAGGGTCTTTTCCAATGAGTCAGCTCTTCACATCAGGTGGCCAAAGTATTGGAGTTTCAGCTTCAACATCAGTCCTTCCAAAGAACACCCAGGACTGATCTGCTTTAGGATGGACTGGTTGGATCTCCTTGCAGTCCAAGGGACTCTCAAGAATCTTCTCCAACAACACAGTTCAAAAGCATCAATTATTCAGCACTCAGCTTTCTTTATAGTCCAACCCTCACATCCATACATGACCACTGGAAAAACCATAGCCTTGACTTAGATCATGAACTCCTTATTACAAAATTCAGACTTAAATTGAAAAAAGTAGGGGAAGCCACTAGACCATTCAGGTATGTCCTAAATCAAATCCTTTATGATTATACAGTGGAAATGACAAATATATTTAAGGGATTAGATTTGATGGACAGCCTGCCTGAAGAACTATGGACAGAGGTTCATAACATTGTACAGGAAGTGGTGATCAAAACCATCCTCAAGAAAAAGAAATGCAAAAATGTAAAATGGTTGTCTGAGGAGGCCTTACAAATAGCTGAGAAAAGAAGAGAAGCAAAAGGTAAAGGAGAAAAGGAAAGATATACCCATCTGAATGCAGAGTTCCAAAGAATAGTAGGAAGAGATAAGAAAGACTTCCTCAGCGATCAATGCAAAGAAATAAAGGAAAACAACAAAATGGGAAAGTCTAGAGATCTCTTCAAGAAATTTAGAGATACCAAGGAAACACTTCATGCAAAGATGGGCACAATAAAGGACAGAAATGGTATGGACCTAACAGAAGAAGAAGATATTAAGAAGAGGTAGCAAGAATAACAGAAAAACTATATAAAACTGGTCTTAATGACCCAGATAACCATGATGGCCTGGCCACTCACCTAGAGCAAGACATCCTGGAGTGTGAAGTCAAGTGGGCCTTAGGAATCATCACTATGAACAAAGGTAGTGGAGGTGATAGAATGCCAGCTGAGCTATTTCAAGTCCTAAAAGATGATGCTGTGAAAGTGCTGCACTCAATATGCCAGAAATTTTGGAAAACTCAGCAGTGGCCACAGGACTTAAAAAGGTTAGTTTCATTCCAATACCAAAGAAGGTCAATGCCAAAGAATGCTCAAACTACTGCACAGTTGCACTCATTTCACATGTTAGCAAGATAATGCTCAAAATCCTTCAAGCTAAGCTTCAACAGTACATAAACCAAGAACTCCCATATGTTCAAGGTGGATTTAGAAAGAGCAAAGAAACCAAAGACCAAATTGCCAACGTCTGTTAGAACTAAGAAAAAAACAAGGAAATTCCAGAAAAGCATCTACTTCTGCCTCATTGACAACACTGAAGCCCTTGACTGTGTGAGTCACAACAAACTGTAGACAATTCTTAAAGAGATGGAAATACCAGACCACCTAACCTGCCTCTTGAGAAACCTGTTTGCAAGTCAAGAAGCAACAGTTAGAACTGGACATGGAACAACAGACTGGTTCAAAATTGGGAAAGGAGTACATCAAGGCTGTGTATTGTCACCCTGCTTATTTAACTTATATGCAGAGTACATCATGTGAAATTCCAGGCTCAATAAATCACCAACTGGAATCAAGATTTCCAGGAGAAAATCAATAACCTCAAATTTACAGATGATACCACCCTTATGGCACATAAAGAAGAATTAAAGAACCTCTTGATGAAAGTGAAAGAAGAGAGTGAAGAAGCGAGCTTAAGATTCACCATTCAAAAAACTAAGATCATGCCATCCTGTCCCATCATTTCATGGCAAAAATGGGGAAAAAATGGAAACAGTGACAGACTTTATTTTCTTGGGCTCCAAAATCACTGTGGATGGTGACTGCAGCCATGAAATTAAAAGACACTTGCTCCTTGGAAGAAAAGCTATTACAAATCTAGACAGCATATTAAAAAGCAGAGAGATTACTTTACTGATAGAGGTCCGTATAGTCAAAGCTGTGGTTTTTCTGATAATCATGTACAGATGTGAGAATTGGACTATTAAATTGGACTATTAAGAAGGCTGAGCACTGAAGAGTTGATGCTTTTGAATGTGATGCTGGAGAGATTTTTTGAGAGTCCCTTGGACAGCAAGGAGTCAAACCAGTCAATCTAAAGGAAATCAATACTGAATATTCATTGGAAGGACTGATGCTGGAGCTGAAACTCCAATACTTTGGCCACCTCAGGTGAAGAGCCAATTCATTGGAAAAGACCCTGATGCTAGGAAAGATTGAAGGCAGGCAAGAAGGGGACAACAGAGGATACGATGGTTGGATGACATCATTGATTCAATGGACACGAGTTTAAGCAAACTCTGAGAGATAGTAAAGGACAGGGAAGCTTCACATGCTGCAGTCTATGGGGTGACAGAGTCAAACACCACTGAGTGACTGAACAGCAACATAATGTTCAGGAACAGCTTGAAAGCACAGGATACCTCAGTTAAATGTTATAGGAAGTTGTGATGATTAACTTTTTGTGTCAAGTTGACTGAAACAGAGGAGCCTGGATATTTGCTTAAATATTATTCTAGCTATGTCTGTTGGAGTGTTTCTGGATGAGGTTGACATTTGAATCAGACTAATTAAATTATATTGTCTCCTCAATGTGGAAGAGCCGCATCCAATCCACTGAAGTCTTGAATAGAACAAAAGGCAAATAGAGGATTATTTCTCTGCCAGATGTTCTTCATGCTGGGACATCAGTATTCTCCTGCCTTTGGGGCTTCCCTGGTGGATCAGAATCTGCCTGCCATGTAAGAAACCTGGGTTCAATCCCTGGGTCGGAAAGATCCCCTGGAGAAGGGAATGGCAACCTACACTAGTATTCTTGCCTGGAGAATTCCATGACTAGAGGAGGCTGGTAGGCCACAGTTTAGTTCAGTTCAGTCAGTCAGTCATGTCCGACTCTTTGCGACCCCATGGACTGCAGCACGCCAGGCCTCCCTGTCCATCACCAACTCCCGGAGTTTACTCAAACTCATGTCCATTGAGTCAGTGATGCCATCCAACTATCTCATCCTCTGTTGTCCCCCTCTCCTCCCGCCTTCAATCTTTCCCAGCATCAGGGTCTTTTCAAATGAGTCGGCTCTTCGCATCAGGTGGTGAAAGTATTGGAGTTTCAGCTTCAACATCAGTCCTTCCAATGAATATTCAGGACTGATTTCCTTTAGAATGGACTGGTTTGATCTCCTTGCAATCCAGCGGACTCTCAAGAGTCTTCTCCAACACCAGATTTCAAAAGCATCAATTCTTCAGCACTCAGCTTTCTTTATAGTCCAACTCTCACATCCATACCTGACTACTGGAAAAAAACTGTAGACTTGACTAGACAGACCTTTGTTGCCAAAGTAATGTCTCTGCTTTTTAATATGCTGTCTAGGTTGGTCATAACTTTCATTCCAAGGAAATTTCATGATATCCCAAAGAATCAGACACAACTGAACGACTAACACTTTCATATTTTTGGACCCCAACTGGAACTTAAACCACTAGTTTCTCTGGTTGTCAAGTCTTCAGACTCAGCCTAAACTATACCACCAGCTTTCCTGGTTCTTCAGCTTGCCAGCTGCAGTTCCGGGGACTCCTCCACCTCCTTGATCACATGAGCCCATTTCTCATGATAAATCTCTTTATATGTATACTTTCTTTAGTTCTCTTTCTCTGGAGAACCAGACTAATATAAAGGGTGGAAATTTGCCATGGGATTAAGAAGGAATAATAGCACCCCAGGCACACCAAGCAACATACACAGGAGAACAGAGAATTTGGGAAGATTCAAAGTACTAAAGTAAATTTATTTTGACAGGATCCAAGGTGTTGCCATTTCCTTTTCAAGTGGATCTTCCCAACCTAAGGATTGAACCTGTGTCTCCTACATTGACAGGCAGATTCTTTACCACTGAGCCACCAGGGAAGCTCAGAGGCTAGAGGATTATAACCAAAAGTATAAACTTAAACAAGGGGTTTTACAATACTATTAATATGTTGGTGACTGCAAAAAAGATGTTTTATAAGAGCAAAAGGATTTTCTGAAAAATATTGGTAAATGCCAACAGAGCTCTGTGACATTTGATAAGGAAGAACGAGTCAGTTAATCAAATGTGCGTAGGCTGGAAGTCAGGCAGATCTGAGTTTAACGCTACCTGGTAAATTTGTTATAAGAATTAGAAAATTTGTACATAAAGCTGCCTGCACAATGGTATGACAAAGTAGTATGTGTTCAAAGGAAAAAAATAGCTCTTTTCTTTCTTCTCTGAGCAACAGAATAAATAAAAAGCGTGATTTTATCTGAGAACCAGAGGAGGAAAAGTGAATTGGTTAAAGCTTTGGAGCTTTAAAACTACTTGATATTGGTAATAACCTTTGTGAACAATTGTACCCTGTGAAAGTAAGAGCCAAGAAATTCTAAATTTGCCACCTATAAACTTAAATTCTGAGTACTGCTAACCTGAGTGCTAGCTGATGTATCTTAATGGGTTTGAGAAATGTGCAGCAAAATATTTGAAAAAGGTAATAATACTGAGCCTTTATATTAATTTTGAGAAACATTGACAATTTATGATAAATCCAAAATAAAAATGAACAAGAAAAATACTTTTGTATTAAAATTGTTTGACTCTACATGAATCTGCTTCCTAAGTATTTTTCTTATATCCTATTCACTCTTTAATGAAATGTTTAAGAGAAGTTTGATCTTCATAATTAGATATATAATAGTCATGCCTTATGAACTCACTTCAGGGAACAATTTATTCTATATGTTTAGTTTTTTTTTTAAGGCAGACAGTATGTTTAAGAAAATTAATTTAAGGCATGACAGGCTGAAAGCATGAGCAAAAATTCCATACAATGAAAACTGAAAAAAAGACAACGTTTATTTGATAATTCAAAATCCAAATAAATAAGTACTATTTGTTTTAAAACATAAAAAAAAGGTGAAAACTAAATCAAAGTTTTTAATGAAGTGGGGAGTTTTCTGGTATAATTAAGAAGCTAATTTACTTTTGTATTACCATCATGTCACACCATTATTTACTTTTACTATGCTTATTTTAAAGTTCCCAGTCTATAGAGCAATGATTCTCAACTGTGGATGCACAGGGGAGCGGTACAATCATCAGGGAAGATTTAAAAAATACTTTTATACTTAGGCTTCACCTTAGATCCACTGCAAAAGTATATTACAGAGTGGACCCCACATGGGAATTACTTTTAAAATTTGTAGCTCTTATCAATCCCTTTTCACACTACCACTATGCTGTTCAGACCATCAGTATCATTTATCTAGACTATTACTTGCCCAAGTAGCCAACCAAGATACCATCACCATCGTCTTCCTTGTTGCCAAATTAAATGTCCTAACTTGAACAACTTGTCAAACTTGAACATGCATACAAATCATGTGATGATCTTGTTAACAATTATGTTAACATAAGGCTCTGTTTCAGTAGATCTTGGGTGGAACCTGAGATTTTACATTTCTTTCTGTATTTCTTTCTTTTTTACATTTCTTTTTTTCAAGTTTCCATGACATTTACACGGTCATGCTACTGTCATCCAAAAATCCATACTTTGAGAATCATGTCCTAATTGTATTAACAAATGATTAATAGTTAAAATAAAATGTCATTATTTACCACTCTCATGTGAACATAATAACATTTTTAATGAAACATTGATAAGTATCAATACATTCTCACAAGTGTAGGAAGTTATGCACCCCCAAATATATTCATTCACACATGCATATGCATGTGTGCAAATTAGCAGAGTTGTATAGATGCTGATGCTAGGAGGGATTTGGGGCAGGAGGAGAAGGGGACGACAGAGGATGAGATGGCTGGATGGCATCACTGACTCGATGGACGTGAGTCTGAGTGAACTCCGGGAGTTGGTGATGGACAGGGAGGCCTGGCGTGCTGCGATTCATGGGGTCGCAAAGAGTCGGACATGACTGAGCGACTGAACTGAACTGAACTGATAGCATTCCTTAAGTATTTGAATTACTGATCATGCTTTGGAACTTTCACTCTAGCCCTTTTTTTTTTTTTTCTTTCATATTTCACCCATAGCTCTAAGTTTCTTATTTTACCTCAATTTGAACTATACAGTTATTTTCTACCAATTAACAAATAAAGATGTATTGATTGCCATTACTATATGTTAAGATTTCCAGAGTCAGGAAGAAATTACTGGTACCACTTTTTCATTTTTTTTTCCTTTCTTAAATTTTGCTTAATTTCATTTGACATTTTATATTTAAAAAGTAGAATTTTTCTCCTGTTGTATAGTGAGTATCCATGCTAAGTAGTATGTTCAAGTAAAGACAGATTTGGTCAGGACTTGAAACCCTGGGACAGTTCACAGGACAAGCTGTATATCAATACAGTGACAAGTGCTGTCCCCTTACAGACAGGCAAGTTCAGGGTCATATATGCTAAGTGTACCAAGGGTTGGCAAATAGCACTACAATACTTATTTATTAAAAATTATAATTTATTGTGGACGAGGGAGAAATGGATGGGGAAACAATGGAAACAGTGAGACTTTATTTTGGGGGGCTCCAAAATCACTGCAGATGGTGACTGCAGCCACGAAATAAAAAGATGTTTACTCCTTGGAAGAAAAGTTATGACCAACCTAGACAGCATATTGAAAAGCCGAGATATTACCTTGCCAACAAAGGTCTGTCCAGTCAAGGTTATGGTTTTTCCAGTAGTCATATACAGATGTGAGAGTTGGACTATAAAGAAAGCTGAGTGCTGAAGAATTGATGCTTTTGAACTGTGGTGTTGGAGAAGACTCTTGAGAGTCCCTTGGACTGCAAGGAGATTCAACCAGTCCATCCTAAAAGAAATCAGTCCTGAATATTTATTGGAAGGACTGATATTGAAGCTGAAACTCCAATACTTTGGCCACCTGTTACAAAGAACTGACTCATTTGAAAAGACCCTGATTCTGGGAAAGACTGAAGGTGGGAGGAGAAGGGGACAACAGAGCATGAAATGGGTGGGTGGCATCCCCGACTCAATGGACATGAGTTTGAGTAAGCTCCGGGAGTTGATGAGGGACAGGGAGGCCTGGCGTGCTGCAGTCCATGGGATCGCAGAGTTGAACACAATTGAGCTACTGAATTGAATGGATAGTTGGAAGATTAAGGAAATACATGTAACTTAAACTTCATTCCATAATTTTCCTAGCTATTATTGGATTTTTTTAAACCTTCTTATTATGATAGTCTAGAAATTAGCCATTCTGTCTATAAACTAATGCATAACTGGTATTGTATACTCATTTTAAGTAATAACTAGAAACATACAGATTGGACAATATTATCCAAGAATTGTTGACAAATATTACTTAATCTTAGTACAATCATTTCCTACTTTAGTATAAGACATTTCCTACCTTTGTGGTTACCCAAAATCCAGAACAAAAAAAATATTAATAATTTGGATGTTCAAACCTTCAGACTCACACTGCATATCTACTTTCCCAAGTTTCCAGCTTGCCAACTGCAGATCTTGAGCATTCTCAGCCTCCATAGTATCCTAAGCCAATTCTTTACAATAAATTTCATGTGTGTGTGTGCACAGGCACACACACATGCACATGTGGGCACGTTCAGTCATGTCCAGCTCTTTGCAACACATGAACTAAAACCCTTCAAGCTCCTCTATCCATGGAATTTTTTCCAGGCAAGAATGCTAGAGTGAGTTGCCATTTCCTCCTCCAGGGGCTCTTCCCGACCCAGGGATTGAACCCACATCTCCTGCGTCTCCTGCATTGGCAGGCAGATGCTTTACCACTGAGCCACCTGGGAAGCCCATATTACACATATATATTATATATACATATAGTTATACACCTTATTGGTTTTGTTTCTCTGGCGAACCCTAATACACTAAACAATAGGTATAAATTTTTAGTCATTCAAGATGAAAAAGTTCTATAGATCTGCTGTATAATATTGTGCTTATATCTGACAGTACTGTACACTTAAAAAGTTAAATAGATTTCATGTGTTTTACATCACAATTTTAAAAAGAAAAGAGGATTTCTTTAGTTAGGACTAATGTATTTTGAATAATAGTAGAGTCATTGAAATAAGTATGCAAATTGCTAACAGAACAACCTTGAAGAAAATAATACTCACCAGAATATAGAAATTCTGATGTTTCTAAATTCTCTCATTACTTTGTCAGTATTTAAACTGAATTATACTGTACTATTTGTGGGTTTCATCAGTAGAAAATAAAGAGCTTTGCCTAGGCATTAATATGTTTTAAGATTGGATTTTTTAACGGATATCAACTATTAAATATTATAGGAAGTGTTTCTATGAGCAGAAAGCTACCATTTCCTATGTAGTTATTAGTTTTAGATCTATGTAAATATCATGAGTTGCAATTTTAATATTTAAAGTCATCACCAGAATCACAAACACATCACAAGCAGTTATAACTGTAAAACCTTGAAAGTGCAACCTGAGAGTCTTTCCAGCCTAAAATGAATTACAAGAAATGAAGTAAATTACAAATATGTCCCCAGCCTGAGGTTGGAAACCTCATTAATTACAATACCAAAAGAGCCCCCAAGCCCTCGATCTTATTGTGAACCTCATCTACTTTGTTGTTATGCATAGAACTATTTATAATATCAAAATAATATCATATGTGGGATTTTCGCCTATAATTCCAATATGCATAATAGTTATGGTTTGCCTCTCAAACTACCCTTGAGAAAAAACACACATTAACTTGATCATAATGAAGTCACTGGAGGACTACTGTTGCTTAGGAACATAAAATTCTAGTGTGGATTGAGGATTTATTATCATATGAGCCTTCGAATTCAGCAATTGGGTGCTTTTCTTTTGATTAAATGCTATATATCAATGTGGCACCTCTAATACTTCCCAGTTAAGCTGATGAATGAAATCAATTTTGTATTACATTACTCATTGTCTGCTGTTTAATTTGGAAATAAAACCATACCCTTTATAAATCTGAAAATACAAACTAGAAATGTAAACATAAGTCATCATTTTTCTGTTGTAAGTATTTTTACTATTTTCTAAGTGTTACTAGCTTTCATGTTTTTAGTTCTCCTTGTCACCTTTTCTCTTTATCAGGAAAAACACAGAAATAACACATTTCTCAAAGGCAATTGATGCATGAGTACTTACTCAAAGGGCCATTTCTGATTACTGACACGCTATGTGCCATGGCGATTTATGTTTACAATTGCAGAAATAAATGACTCGCATTTTAGATTTTCATGAAAAAGATAAGCCACTGAACTAAGAATTTTATTATGTACAGCATTAATTTTAAAAGTGACATCTTAATGTGAAAAATAAAAATCATTTCAACCATCTGCTTTGTCAGCTAACCTTTACAGTGAGTGCCAAGTCATTTTTCTCAGATTAGTTCAATGTATTAGTCAGTTTTGAAGGAATGAAGCTCATCTTGTGTTCCACTTAAAGCCTATCCATTGATGTAGAACATAGAATGTATCACTGGAGTCTAACTAACTGCTCCCACCCTCTTCTTCATATTTTATGTATCATTATAATGGTGAAAGTGAAAGTCACTCAGTCATGTCCGACTCTTTGCGACCCCATGGACTGTATAGTCCATGGAATTCTCCAGGCCAGAATTCTGGAGTGGGTAGCCTTTCCCTTCACCAGGGTATCTTTCCAATGCAGAGACTGAACCCAGGTCTCCTGCATTGCAGGCAGAGCTGAGCCACAAGGGAAGCTTATTATGCTGAAGGGGTAGTTAAAAAAAGAAGTGGGAGGAGAAAGACTGTTAATATATCGCAAAGTCAGACTCTGAGAAAACAAATGAAAATTAATGTTTTCTATTTTACTTCAAATACCAGATTAGCCTGGCGGGCTACAGTCCATGGGGTCACAAAGAGTCGAACACAACTGAGCGACTAACACACACACATACACACACATACACATAAGATTAATCATTAGGAAAAGACTAAGAACAATTTGCTACATTGCTTAGAAATTCACTTAAGAGGGCATATCAAGATAAGTCTAGGTACAAGCCTAAAAATAATGACTTTTTCGTATTATAATTTAAAATTTTTCTAGCAATAGGAAACTATATCAGATTATTCTGACACAAGATGATTAATTCTTATCTAAGGAGAATCCACTTTTATTAACAGGTATTTCATTCATTGGATCAATCAGTTAACAAATATTTACTGAGCTCCTTACTTTGTGTTATTCTAGATGCTAAAAATAAAGCTGGAAACAATACAGACAACAATCCCTGCCCTCTTAGAGCTTTCTGTTTAGTACAAAAGACAGGCAAACAGTAAATAAACAAGTAACAGGATGACAGAAGACAATGGTAAATTCTTCAGAGAAAAATAAGAATTGAATAGAGAGTTATAAAGGAAAGCTTTCTCTTTTAGAGTGAGCAAGAAAAGCTTTGCTGAAGAGACATTTGAGCAAAGACAGGAATGAAGAGAGTAAGCCTCATGAATATCTGGAGTAAAACATACTCCAGGGAATGGAATAGCAGGTACAAAGGCCCTGAGGTCGGAGTGTGCCTGGCATGCTTAAAAACAGCAAGAAGATCAGTATGGCCAGTACAGTGAGTCAAGAGTAAGAGTAGCAAAAAGCACAGGTCAAAGAACTAGCCAAGAGTAAATCATACATGCTTGAGTACTAAGTCCCTTCAGTCATGTCCAACTGTTTGCAACGTATGTACTGTAACCTGCCAGGTTCCTCTATCCATGGGGATTCCCCAAGCAAGAATACTGGAGTGGGTTGCATTGCCCTCCTCCAGGGGATCTTCCCAACCCAGTGATCGTGCTAAGTCACTTCAGTCCTGTCCGATTCTTTGCAGCACTGCAGACTGTAGACTGCCAGGCTCCTCTGTCCATGGGGATTCTCCAGGCAAGAATACTGGCCTGGGTTACCATGCCTTCCTCCAGGGGATCTTCCTGACCCAGGGATCAAATCTGCATCTCTTATGTCTCCTGCATTGGCAGGTGGGTTCTTTATCACCAGTGCCACCTGGGAAGCCTGTAAATCATACAAGTTTTATCAATTATTTTAAGAATTGTGATTCAACTATTAAGGTAGGAGAACACTAGGGAAGAAATAAGACTTAATAAAGGATTTCTATTTGAGGCATAAGATATCTACTTGAACTCTAGGTAGCAATTTTAAAAATGATACTTTGACCAATGAGCCTAGAACTCATAGGAGAGGCTGGATATATAAATATGAGTCAACATATTGATGGAAATCAAAGCCATGCCACTGGACCAGATGAACTGGGGAATGGATGCAGCTAGGGAAGGAAGAAAGAGCAATAGAAAAGTTAAGAATAGGAAATAAATGCAAGGGAGACTGAGAACCTGTGACCACTGAGGTATGGGTAAAACCAAAAGGGAATAGTATCCTAATTCAAAGGAAGACAGTGTTCAGGGTATTAGGACTAACTGCTACCAAATGATGCAAATAAAGTCAGGTAAGATTAGAACTTAAATTTGTCCATTGATTTTGGCAATTTGAAAGCCATTAATGACCTTAACAAGAGTAATTCTAGAGGCATCAGTTCAGTTCAGTTCAATCGCTCAGTCACGTCCGACTCTTTGCGACCCCATGAATCGCAGCACGCCAGGCCTCCCTGTCCATCACCAACTCCCAGAGTTCACTCAGACTCACGTCCATCGAGTCAGTGATGCCATCCAGCCATCTCATCCATCTGTCATCCCCTTCTCCTCCTGCCCCCAATCCCTCCGAGAATTAGAGTCTTTTCCAATGAGTCAACTCTTCGCATAAGGTGGCCAAAGTACTGGAGTTTCAGCTTTAGCATCATTCCTTCCAAAGAAATCCCAGGGCTGATCTCCTTCAGAATGGACTGCTTGGATCTCCTTGCAGTCCAAGGGACTCTCAAGAGTCTTCTCCAACACCATAGTTCAAAAGCATCAATTCTTCAGCGCTCAGCTTTCTTCACAGTCCAACTCTCACATCCATACATGACCACTGGAAAAACCAGTCTTGACTAGACAGACCTTTGTTGGCAAAGTAATGTCTCTGCTTTTGAATATGCTATCTAGGTTGGTCATAACTTTTCTTCCAAGGAGTAAGCATCTTTTAATTTCATGGCTGCAGTCACCATCTGCAGTGATTTTGGAGCCCCAAAAAATAAAGTCTGACACTGTTTCCACTGTTTCCCCATCTATTTCCCATGAAGTGATGGGACCAGACGCCATGATCTTCATTTTCTGAATGTTGAGTTTTAAGCCAACTTTTTCACTCTCCTCTTTCACCTTCAGCAAGAGACTTTTTGGGTCCTCTTCACCTTCTGCCATAAGGGTGGTGTCATCTGCATATCTGAGGTATTAGAGGCATGGAGAAAGTGAAAATCCTGTTGGAGTATGTTCAGAAGAAAATTGAAGTAAAGGAGATAGAGTGAAGAGAGGTAATCCTTCTGAAAAGGTTAAGAAACAGAGAGATAATAAATAGGTTAAGACAATAAGGATAAGAAACATAAGAGCGTTACACAGAGGAAATGTGAAGTGAGGGGGTTATTTTAAAGACAGCAAACATGTTGGTATATTGTTGGCAATGGCCCAGCAGGAAAAAGAAAAGTGTTAATAAATAAGAAAAAGGAATAATTGCAGAACCAAAATATTTTCACATGGTGTGATTCAGTATGCATGTGGAAGTGCTGTCCCTAATAGAAGCAGAGAGGCAGATCCATAGTAACAAGTGGTAAGGTAGGGTATGTGATTACAGATGTTCAAAGATCCTAAATTTGCTGGTACAGCCAGAAGTTTTCAACCCCAGGATACTAAACATTAAATACCAACCTCACAATCTGCTCCTCAGCCCAGATCTCTGATTCTCCATGCCTGAGATAACTGAATCCTAATACCTCTAGCCAGGTAACAGAGAACATGGACCACCTTACCTAATTCCCTCTACCTCCTCTCCCAGGCAGTCCCCCATGATCCATAAGTCCACTGGAGGTAACAATTGTGTAGAAACATTAACTAAGTCTGACACCAACACTGAATACCAAAACTTTCCTATATTAATCAAAACTTCTTTCCTCATGACTCTACCAGCCCCTCTGCCTTTCTGACCATTTGAGTTACTGGCTCCTTTCCATCCTGGCGTGTTCCTTTCTTCCTTACAGCCATCCACTCCTAGTCTTGCATCTTTATTCTTCTACTTCATTCTAAGCTCACTCCTCTTATCCTTTGCCACTTTATCACTGTGATGATCATTTCTGTTGGAAATAAGTAGGCTAAAGTTCTTTATAATTAGTTTCCTACCTACCTCTTCCTCAAATTTTAGGGCATTCCATTCTCTATCTTTTCTTCTGCTGTACTGAATAACCTGTGAATTGCCTAAAACTTCATGCTACTTTCATAACCCTTTGCCCTTCAAAATGCACTTTCCTCCTATTACAGCATCCCCATTTCTTCATATATCTAAGTAAAATGTCAACTCAAGTCTCAACTCTTCTGGGACTCCATCTGCAAATATCTAGACCTGTGATTTTCAAAGTTGGCTTCACATTAGAATCTCTTAGAAAGCTTCAAGATAAAACTGAGGCCTGGAAGTCACCCTCAGAAATTCTCATTTAATTGACTTGGGCTGCCATCTGGGCATAGGAATTTTTTGCACCTCTCCAGACGATTCTAACATGCACCTAAAGTTAAGAACTAAGGCCCTCGATAATATGAATATCATCTAGCTACAACTCCGTATCACTTGACTCATCATTATCAGAACTTCTCATCTTGTATATTTAATCATCTGTGGACCATATTTTATTACATTTTGTATCCCCAGTGCCAGATTCAGAAAATATTTAACATATAGTTTTTGAGTCAATGAAGGAAAAAAATTATTTCATGTTTGTATACAAATGTTATTACTACCTAATGAGATAATTATTGCCAAATTCAGACTTAAATTGAAGAAAGTAAGGAAAACCACTAGACCATTCAGGTATGACCTAAATTAAATCCCTTACAATTATACAGTGGAAGTGACAAATAGATTCAAGGGATTAGATCTGATAGAATGCCTGAAGAACTATGGACTGAAGTTCATGACACTATACAGGAGGCATGACCAAGACCATTCCCAAGAAAAAGAAGTGCAAAAAGGCAAAACGGTTGTCTGAGGAGGCCTTACAAATAGCTGAGAAAAGAAGAGAAGCAAAAGGCAAAGGAGAAAAGGAAAGATATACCCAATTGAACTCAGAGTTCCAAAGAATAGCAAGGAGAGATAAGAAAGCCTTCCTAATGATCAATGCAAAGAAATAGAGGAAAACAATAGAATGGGAACGACTACAGATCTCTTCAAGAAAATTAGAGATACCAAGGGAACATTTCACACAAAGATGGGCACAATAAAGGGCAGAAATGGTATGGACCTAACAGAAGCAGAAGAGATTAAGAAGAGGTGGCAAGAATACACAGAAGAACTATACAAAAAAAGATCTTCATAACCCAGATAATCATGATGGTGTGGCACTCATCTAGAGCCAGACATCCTGAAGTGCGAAGTCAAGTGGGCCTTAGGAAGCATCACTATGAACAAAGCTAGTGGAGGTGATGGAATTCCAGTTGAGCTACTTCAAATCCTAAAAGATGATGCTGTGAAAGTGCTTCATTCAATAAACCAGCAAATTTGAAAAACTCAGCAGTGGCCACAGGACTGGAAAAGGTCAGTGTTCATTCCAATCACAAAGAAAGGCAATGCCAAAGAGTGCTCAAGCTACTGCACAATTGCACTCATCTCACACAGTAGCAAAGTAATGCTCAAAATTCTCCAAGCCAGGCTTCAACAGTATGTGAACCGTAAACTTTCAGACATTCAAGCTGGATTTAGAAAAGGCAGAGGAACAAGAGATCAAATTGCCAACACCATTGGATCCTCAAAAGAGCAACAGCGTTCCAGGAAAACATCTATTTCTGATTTATTGACTATGCCAAAGTCTTTGACTGTGTGCTTCACAACAAACTGTGGAAAATTCTGAAAGAGATGGGAATACCAGACCATCTGACCTGACTCCTAACAAATCTGAATGCGGGTCAAGAAGCAACAGTTAGAACCAGACATGGAACAACAGACTTGTTCCAAATCGGGAAAGGAATATGTCAAGGCTGTATATTGTCACCCTGCTTATTTAAATTATATGCAGAGTACATCATGAGACATGCTGGATTAGGTGAAACACAAGCTGGAATCAAGATTGCTGGGAGAAATATCAATAACCTCAGATATGCAGATGACACCACCCTTACAGCAGAAAGCAAAGAGGAACTAATGAGCCTCTTGATGAAAGTGAAAGAGGAGAGTGAAAATGTTGGCTTAAAGCTCAACACTCAGAAAACTAAGATCATGGCATCCGGTCCCATCACGTCATGGCAAATAGACAGGGAAACAGTGACAGACTTTATTTTGGGGGGGCTCCAAAATCACTGCGGATGGTGACTGCAGCCATTAAATTAAGAGATGCTTGCTCCTTGGAAGAAAAGCTATGACCAACCTAGACAGCGTATTCAAAAGCAGAGACGTTACTTTGCCAACAAGGTCCATCTGGTTAAAGCTATGGTTTACCAGTAGTCATGCACGGATGTGAGAGTTGGACTATAAAGAAAGCTGAGCACCGAAGCATTGATGCTTTTGAACTGTGGTGTTGGAGAAGACTCTTGAGAGTCCCTTAGACAGTAAGGAGATCCAACCAGTCCATCCTAAAGGAAATCAATCCTGAATATTCATTGGAAGGACTGATGCTGAAGCTGAAACTCCAATACTTTGGCCACCTGATGTGAAGAACTGACTCATTTGAAAAAACTGTGATGCTGGAAAAGACTGAAGGCAGGAGGAGAAGGGGATGATAGAGGATAAAATGGTTGGATGGCATCACCGACTTGGTGGACATCAGATTGGGTAAACTCCAGAAGTTGGTGATGGACAGGGAGGCCTGGCGTGCTGCAGTCCATGGGGTCACAAACAGTCAGACAAGCTTGAGTAACTGAACTAAACTGAATGAGATAAGAAAGCTGAAATATCTTGGGAAAAATTACATAAAAGAAGAAAAAAGGAAATCATTTAGTCAGAGTAGGTTACATGATGCCAGGGTGATGTTTGGAGCTAAGAAAAATTTATAGTGTGATTCTTGAGGCACACAGAAAAAAAAAAATCTGCAGATCTTTTTCAAAAGTAACAAAATAACTGTGGCTTTGTAGTAGAGCCTGAAGTCAGGTAGGTTGATTCCTCCAGTTCCATTCTTCTTTCTCAAGATCGCTTTGGCTATTCGAGGTTTTTTGCATTTCCATACAAATTGTGAAATTATTTGTTCTAGCTCTGTGAAGAATACTGTTGGTAGCTTGATGGGGATTGCATTGAATCTATAAATTGCTTTGGGTAGTATACTCATTTTCACTATATTGATTCTTCCAATCCATGAACATGGTATATTTCTCCATCTATTAGTGTCCTCTTTGATTTCTTTCACCAGTGTTTTTTAGTTTTCTATATATAGGTCTTCAGTTTCTTTAGGTAGATATATTCCTAAGTATTTTATTCTTTCTGTTGCAATGGTGAATGGGATTGTTTCCTTAATTTCTCTTTCTGTTTTCTCATTATTAGTGTATAGGAATGCAATGGATTTCTGTGTGTTGATTTTATATCCTGCAACTTTACTGTAGTCATTGATTAGTTCTAGTAATTTTCTGGTGGAGTCTTTAGGGTTTTCTATGTAGAGGATCATGTCATCTGCAAATAGTGAGAGTTTTACTTCTTCTTTTCCAATTTGGATTCCTTTTATTTCTTTTTCTGCTCTGATTGCTGTGGCCAAAACTTCCAAAACTACGTTGAATAGTAATGGTGAAAGTGGGCAACCTACCTGACTTCAGGCTCTACTACAAAGCCACAGTTATCAAGACAGTATGGTACTGGCACAAAGACAGAAATATAGATCAACGGAACAAAATAGAAAGCCCAGACATAAATCCATGCACATATGGACACCTTATCTTTGACAAAGGAGGCAAGAATATACAATGGATTAAAGACAATCTCTTTAACAAGTGGTGCTGGGAAATCTGGTCAACCACTTGTAAAAGAATGAAACTAGAACACTTTCTAACACCATTCACAAAAATAAACTCAAAATGGATTAAAGATCTAAACATAAGACCAGAAACTATAAAACTCCTAGAGGAGAACATAGGCAAAACACTCTCTGACATACATCACAGCAGGATCCTCTATGACCCACCTCCCAGAATATTGGAAATAAAAGCAAAAATAAACAAATGGGACCTAATTAAACTTAAAAGCTTCTGCACATCAAAGGAAACTATCAGCAAGGTGAAAAGGCAGCCTTCAGAATGGGAGAAAATAATAGCAAATGAAGCAACCGACAAACAACTAATCTCAAAAATATACAAGCAACTCCTCCAGCTCAACTCCAGAAAAATAAATGACCCAATCAAAAAATGGGCCAAAGATCTAAATAGACATTTCTCCAAAGAAGACATACAGATGGCTAACAAACACATGAAAAGATGCTCAACATCACTCATTATCAGAGAAATGCAAATCAAGACCACTATGAGATACCATTTCACACCAGTCAGAATGGCTGCGATCCAAAAGTCTACAAATAATAAATGCTGGAGAGGGTGTGGAGGAAAGGGAACCCTCTTACACTGTTGGTGGGAATGCAAACTAGTACAGCCACTATGGAGAACAGTGTGGAGATTCCTTAAAAAACTGGAAATAGAACTGCCTTATGATCCAGCAATCCCACTGCTGGGCATACACACTGAGGAAACCAGAAGGGAAAGAGACATGTGTACCCCAATGTTCATCGCAGCACTGTTTATAATAGCCAGGACATGGAAGCAACCTAGATGTCCATCAGCAGATGAATGGATAAGAAAGCAGTGGTACATATACACAATGGAGTATTACTCAGCCATTAAAAAGAATACATTTGAATCAGTTCTAATGAGGTGGATGAAACTGGAGCCTATTATACAGAGTGAAATAAGCCAGAAGGAAAAACACCAATACAGTATACTAACGCATATATATGGAATTTAGAAAGATGATAACAATAACCCTGTGTACGAGACAGCAAAAGTGACGCCGATGTATGGAACAGTCTTATGGACTCTGTGGGAGAGGGAGAGGGTGGGAAGATTTTGGAGAATGGCATTGAAACATGTGAAATATCATGTATGAAACGAGATGCCAGTCCAGGTTCAATGCACGATACTGGATGCTTGGGGCTAGTGCACTGGGACGACCCAGAGGGATGGTATGGGGAAGGAGGAGGGAGGAGGATTCAGGATGGGGAGCACATGTATACCTGTGATGGATTCATTTTGATATTTGCAAAACTAATACAATTATGTAAAGTTTAAAAATAAAATAAAATTTAAAAAAAAAAAAGTTAAAGCAAAAAAAAAAAAAAGTAACAAAATGAGATTGCTGACAGTCACATTTTCTTCCAGGACCCTAAAAGTGTCAATATACACAAATCTTTGAACTGCTCTGTTACCTGCTGTTTTCATAATTCTGATGTTTAGATATATTTTACTGCTTTTAAACTTTATCCTACCTATTTGATCCCAAATCATGAAGTTGTTTTTAAGTTAGTGGAATCTAATCCCCTTTAGATTACTGAAGCATCTAGATTCCCGTTACTTATTTGAAGGCAGAAGAAGATTTTTTTTAAAAGACCCAAAAAATACCACTTATAGTAAAATCAGCATGAAACTAAATGCCAGTGAGCACTAGGAAACTAAATGTAATGCCTAATAGTATTTTATTGGAAGTGAAATGAAGGCGAAATGAAAGTTGCTCAGTCGTGTCCGACTCTTTGCAACCCCATGGACTTAGTCCATGAAATTCTCCAGGCCAGAATACTGGAGTAGGTAGTCTTTCCCTTCTCCAAGGGATCTTCCCAACCGAGGGATTGAACCCCGATCTCCCACATTGCAGGCAGATTCTTTACCAGCCGAGCTACAAGGGAATCCCAAGAATACTGTGGAGTGGGTAGCCTATCCCTTCTCCAGCGGATCTTCCCGACCCAGGAATCGAACCGGGGGTCTCCTGAATCACAGGAAGATTCTTTACCAACTGAACTATGAGGAAGAAGTATTTTATTGGAACATTGTCCATTTATGATATGTTTAATCTTGGGTAAATATTAACTATAAATCCAATGATCAGAATGTAAGGTAACATAAGCCAATTTTGCAAAACAAATAAAACTTGAATTTTAGGTTCATGCTTAGGCATATATTATGATAACATTTACTTTTTGTTAAGTTCAGTTCAGTTCAGTCGCTCAGACGTGTCCGACTCTTTGTGACCCCATGGACTGCAGCACGCCAGGCTTCCCTGTCTGTCATCAGATCCCGGAGCTTGCTCAAACTCATGTCCACTGAGTCAGTGATGCCATCCAACCATCTCATCGTCTGTCGTCCCCTTCTCCTTCCTTCAGTCTTGCCTAGCATAGGGTCTTTTCAAAGGAGTCAGTTCTTCACACTAGGTGGCCAAAGTATTGGAACTTCAGCTTCAGTATCAGTCCTTCCAATGAATATTCAGGACTGATTTCCTTTAGGATGGACTGGTTTGATCTCCTTGCTGTCCAAGGTATTCCCAAGAGTCTTTTCCAACACTATAGTTCAAAACCACCTGGGTAATAGCAATTGCAATAAGAAATCAAAGCATTTGGAGCACACATTGAAGGGAAAGAAAATATTTTTAAGAAAAGCTAGCCCTGCCATTGAGAAAGGCACAATCTCCAAAGCTAAAAGTAAAAATTCAATAGAATTCTATCAGTCTTAAGAGTACTAGGAATGGAAATTTTGGGGTTTTAAGATTACTAAGATTTCTGATTTATAAGCATATAGATATATTACAAAATTCGCTGGAAATAGTGCTATTTGTGGAAGGGCTTTAAGTATGCTATCATTCTGAAGCTAAAAAGACAGAACTGATTGCTTTTATTTATTTAAGGTCAAAGTTAATTTGTTTTCTTTTTCTGTTTGATATAATCAGGTATTATTTTTTGTTGTTTCTATTTCTTTGGCTTTTGAAAACAGTAGGTAAACACAAGCATCTGAGTTTGCATTACTGTTGCAACCTCTCTAGTCATCAGTCTCCACGTTCAACTCACAATTTAGGAAAGGGGAACTGTCTTGCCTAATAACAAGTCTTTATTTCAATGTTTGAAATCATGGACAGCAAACAAATAATATAGGAGTCAATCGGGTAATGTAAAGGAGGGAAGCTGGCCATCAAGACAACAAAGAATGTTGACAGCTAAAGAGAATTACAAATTTCATGCCCATATAAGGGCATTGAGGTTTATGATGCTGATGCTGTCTATCATCTGGTCTCTATGTTAAATTCAGTATTTTATATAATGGATTTCCTTAAAATAAGAAATTCTTGTAATAAATTGGTCAAAAGTTTCCCACAATAAACTTTGGTTAAGAGATTCTCCTTAGTCTTAAACAAACCACTTCCATCAGCAAAACTGCATAGCTTATCTTGCTACACAATTACCCAAAATTTTTCTCCTGTTGTAACATATCTTCTTAGACTTGCCCTTACATAATATACTTTGAAGGAGCTTCCCTGGTGCCTCAGACAGTAAAAAATCTGCCTGCAATGCAGGAGACCTGGGTTCGATCCCTGGATCAAGAAGATCCCCTGGAGAGGGGAATGGAAATCCATTCCAGTATTCTTGCATGGAGAATTTCATGGACAGAGGAGTCTGGTGGGCTACATTCCATGGGGCTGCAAAGAGTTGGACACAACTGAGCGACTAACACCACACACACACACACACACAATATATCGCTCAGTTGTATCCAACTCTTTGCGACCCCATGAGTTGCAGCACTCCAGGCCTCCCTGTCCATCACCAACTCCCGGAGTTCACTTGGCATCACCAACTTGGCAACTAGGAGGAAAATTTTTTTTTAATTTAGAAATAGAGATGAATATTTATTGAATACCTAATGTTTCTTGGGGTTTCCCAGGTGGCACAGTGATTAAAAAATCCACCTGCTAATGCAAGAGATGCAAGAGATATGGGTTCAATCCCTGGATCAGAAAGATCCCCTGGAGTAAGAAACACCAACCCACTCCAGTATGCTTGCTTGAAAAATTCCATGGACAGAGGAGCCCAGCGGGTTATAGTCCACGGGGTCGCAAAGAGTCAGTCATGACTGAGCATGCATGCAGAATATTTCTAGACCTATATTAGAATTATTTCATGCATTAGCTTATTTAATCCTCACAACAAGATTATAAAGTAGATTTTACTAACCCCAAGGTACACATGATAGAACTGAAAATAAAGACATGAGATGAGGACTTGTCTGGTAGTCCAGTGGTTGAGAATCCACCTGCCAATGCAGGGAACATGGTTTTGATCCCTGCTTGGGAGGACTGCACATGTCTCAGGACAACTAACCCCATGCACCACAACTACTGAAGCCCGCACACCCTAGAGCCCATGCTCTGCAACAAAGAAAGCCACCACAATGAGAAGCCCACACACCACAACTACACAATAGCCCCTACTCATTGCACCTAGAGAAAGCCAAATAGCAACGCAGACCCAGCACAGGCAAAAATTAATTAAGAAGACACGAGGTGATTTACTCAAGATCACACCAACAAACAACGGGTTTAGGACCGGGTCTCATGTTCTTCTGTCTTAATCCAGTCTCTTTCCACAACATCATAAAAGTCTCTCCTTAATAAACAATGTGATTTTCATGATGACATTATGTTTACTGAAAAGATGTATAGATATTTTCTAAACCTCATTGCCTCAAACAGACTTCACTAACTTCACTGTTTTATGTGATAATTTCTCTTGTGAAAATATTAGACAGTTGAGGTATTTTTACAACATATCAATAAAGTTGATTTTCCACTACATTGAATAAAGCAAACTAACTTTTACCAAAAATGTAAAATAATTTCACTGATGAAAACAGCATAATTTTGGTCTCTTGTGGAAAATAACTAAGAGCAGAATTTGGCATCACAGAAGACTCTGTTATGTGAAATCTGTGTTAAAATATTATTCTGGACAAGAGGCATTTATCTGTCTCATCTAAATATCAAACATAGAAGTAACCCTCAGATCAGTTAAATGCTGCTGACTTAAAATAATTGCATCACATTACCAATTCAGAATAAGATCCCAACATGATCACAATTATGCCTGAAAGCATCTGTACAATGCACATTTCAATGTGGCTAAAAGCCTGTTAATACTTTTATTGCAGGATGGCATGACCTCAATCATTCAGTCAGATTTGAACATAACAATTAACCTCTATAACATAGGATCTATTTTCAGTTCAGTTCAGTTCAGTCACTCAGTCATGTCTGACTCTTTGCGACCCCATGAACCCCAGCATGCCAGGCCTCCCTGTCCATCACCAACTCTCAGAGTCCACCCAAACCCATGTCCATTGAGTCAGTGATGCCATCCAACCGTCTCATCCTCTGTCATCCCCTTCTCCTCCTGCTCTCAATCTGTCCCAGCATCAGGGTCTTTTCAAATGAGTCAGCTCTTCACATCAAGTGGCCAAAGTATTAGAATTTCAGCTTCAGCATCAGTCCTTCCAATGAACACCCAAAACTGATCTCCTTTAGGATGGACTGGTTGGATCTCCTTGCAGTCCAAGGGACTCTCAAGAGTCTTCTCCAACACCACAGTTCAAAAGCATCAATTCTTCAGCGCTCAGCTTTATAGTCACACTCTCACATCCATACATGAGCACAGGAAAAACCATAGCCTTGACTAGACGAAACTTTGTTGACAAAGTAATGTCTCTGCTTTTTAATATGTTGTCTAGGTTGGTCATAACTTTCCTTCCAAGGAGTAAGCGTCTTTTAATTTCATGGCTGCAATCAAAATCTGCAGTGATTTTGGAGCCCAGAAAAATAAAGTCAGCCACTGTTTCCACTGTTTCAACATCAGTCCTTCCAATGAATATTCAGGACTGATTTCCTTCAGGATGGACTGCTTGGATCTCCTTGCAGTCCAAGGGACTCTCAAGAGTCTTCTCCAACACCACAGTTCAAAAGCATCAATGCTTCAGTGCTCAGCTTTCTTGATGGTCCAACTCACATCTATTCATGGCTATCGGAAAAACCATAGCTTTGACTAGAAGGACATTTGTTGGCAAAGTAATGTCTCTGCTTTTTTTTTTTTTTAAAGAAAATCCATCCTGAACCCTCCTCCCTCCTCCCTCCCCATACCATCCCTCTGGGTCGTCCCAGTGCACCAGTTCCAAGCATCCAGCATCGTGCATTGAACCTGGACTGGCATCTCGTTTCATACATGACATTTCACATGTTTCAATGCCATTCTCCCAAATCTTGCCACCCTCTCCCTCTCCCACAGAGTCCATAAGACTGTTCTATACATCAGTGTCTCTTTTGCTGTCTCGCATACAGGGTTATCGTTACCATCTTTCTAAATTCCATATATATGCGTTAGTATACTGTATTGGTGTTTTTCCTTCTGGCTTACTTCACTGTGTATAATAGGCTCCAGTTTCATCCACCTCATTAGAACTGATTCAAATGTATTCTTTTTAATGGCTGAGTAATACTCCATTGTGTATATGTACCACTGCTTTCTTATCCATTCATCTGCTGATGGACATCTAGGTTGCTTCCATGTCCTGGCTATTATAAACAGTGCTGCGATGAACATTGGGGTACACGTGTCTCTTTCCCTTCTGGTTTCCTCAGTGTGTATGCCCAGCAGTGGGATTGCTGGATCATAAGGCAGTTCTATTTCCAGTTTTTTAAGGAATCTCCACACTGTTCTCCATAGTGGCTGTACTAGTTTGCATTCCCACCAACAGTGTAAGAGGGTTCCCTTTCCTCCACACCCTCTCCAGCATTTATTATTTGTAGACTTTTGGATCGCAGCCATTCTGACTGGTGTGAAATGGTATCTCATAGTGGTCTTGATTTGCATTTCTCTGATAATGAGTGATGTTGAGCATCTTTTCATGTGTTTGTTAGCCATCTGTATGTCTTCTTTGGAGAAATGTCTATTTAGATCTTTGGCCCATTTTTTGATTGGGTCATTTATTTTTCTGGAGTTGAGCTGGAGGAGTTGCTTGTATATTTTTGAGATTAGTTGTTTGTCGGTTGCTTCATTTGCTATTATTTTCTCCCATTCTGAAGGCTGTCTTTTCACCTTGCTAATAGTTTCCTTTGATGTGCAGAAGCTTTTAAGTTTAATTAGGTCCCATTTGTTTATTTTTGCTTTTATTTCCAATATTCTGGGAGGTGGGTCATAGAGGATCCTGCTGTGATGTATGTCAGAGAGTGTTTTGCCTATGTTCTCCTCTAGGAGTTTTATAGTTTCTGGTCTTACGTTGAGATCTTTAATCCATTTTGAGTTTATTTTTGTATATGGTGTTAGAAAGTGTTCTAGTTTCATTCTTTTACAAGTGGTTGACCAGATTTCCCAGCACCACTTGTTAAAGAGATTGTCTTTAATCCATTGTATATTCTTGCCTCCTTTGTCAAAGAGGCTTTTTAATATGCTGTCTAGGTTGGTGATAGCTTTTCTTACAAGGAGAAGCTTGGAATCTTCTTCCAAGATGCTTTCTTCCAGCATCTTTTAATTTCATGGCTACAGTCACCATCTGCAGTGATTTTGGAGCCCAAAAATATAATGTCTGTCACTGTTTCCATCATTACCCCATCTATTTTCCATGAAGTGATGAGACCAGATGCCATGATCTTAGTTTTCTGAGTGTTGAATTTTAAGCCAACGTTTTCACTCTCCTCTTTCACTTTCATCAAGAGGCTCTTTAGTTCCTCTTCACTTTCTGTCATAAAGGTGGTGTCTTCTGTATACCTGAGGCTATTTATGTTTTTCCCAGAAATCTTGATTCCAGCTTGTATTTCATCCAGCTGACATTTCTCATATGTCCTCTACACAGAAATTAAATCAGCAGGGTGACAATATATAGCCTTGACATACTCCTTTCTCAATTTGGAACCAGTCCAGTTCTAAGTGTTGTTTCTTGACCTGCATACAGATTTCTCAGGAGGCAGGTAAGACGGTCTGGTATTCCATCTCTTTAAGTGTTTTCCACAGTTTGTTGTGATCAACATCGTCAAAGGCTTTGATATAGTCAATAAAGCAGAAGTAGATGTTTTTCTGGAATTCTCTTGCTTTTTTGATGATCCAACAGATATTTGCAATTTGATCTCTGGTTCCTCTGCCTTTTCTAAATCCAGCTTGAACATTTGAAAGTTCTCAGTTCATGTACTGTTGAAGCCTAAATGGAGAATTTTTGGTATTATCTTGCTAGCATGTGAAATGACTGCAATTGTGCAATAGATTGAATACTCTTTGGCATTGCCTTTCTTTGGGATTAGAATGAAAATTGATCTTTTCCAGTCCTGTGGCCTCTGCTGAGTTTTCCAAATTTGCTGGCATATTGAGTGCAGCACTTTCACAGCATCATCTTTCAGGATTTGAAATAGCTCAACTGGAATTCCATCACCTCCACTAGCTTTGTTCATAGTGATGCTTCCTAAGGCCCACTTGACTTCGCACTTCAGGATATCTGGCTCTAGGTGAGTGACCACACCATCGTGGTTATCTGGGTCAATAAGATCTTTTCTTATAGTTCTTCTGTGTATCTTCTTGCCACCTCTTCTTAATCTCTTCTGCTTTTGTTAGGTCCATACTGTTTCTGTCCTTTATTGTGCCCATCTTTGCATGAAATGTTCCCTTGGTATCTCTAATTTTCTTGAAGAGATATCTAGTCTTTCCCATTTTATTGTTTTCCTCTATTTCTTTGCATTGATCATTAGGAAGGCTTTCTTATCTCTCCTTGCTATTCTTTGGCACTGTGCATTCAGTTGGATGTATCTTTCCTTTTCTCCCTTCCTTTACGCTTCTCTTCTTTTCTCAGCTATTTGTAATGCCTCCTCAGACAACCATTTTGTCGTTTTGCTTTTTTTTCCCTTAGGGATGGTTTTGATCACCACCTCCTGTACAATGTCACAAACCTCTGTCCATATTTCTTCAGGTCCTCTGTCTATCAGATAATCCCTTGGATCTATTTATCACCTCCACTGTATAATTTTAAGGGATTTGACTTAGGTCATACCTGAATGGTCTAGTGGTTTTCCCCACTTTCTTCAATTTAAGTCGGTATTTGGCAATAAGGAATTCATGATCTGAGCCACAATCAGCTCCTAGTCTTGTTTTTTCTGACTGTATAGAGCTTCTCCGTATTTGGCTTCAAAGAATATAATCAATCTGATTTTGGTATTGACTGCCTGGTGATGTCCAAATGTAGTACCATCTCTTGTGTTGTTGGAAGACGGTGTTTGTTATGACCAATGCATTCTCTTGGCAAAACTCTGTTAGCCTTTGTCCTGCTTCATTTGGTACTCCAAGGCCAAATTTGCCTGTTACTCCAGGTATCTCTTGACTTCCTACTTTTGCATTCCAGTCCTCTATAATGAAAAGGACATCTTTTTTTGGTGTTAGTTCTAGAAGGTCTTGTCAGTCATCATAAAACCATTCACCTTTAGCTTCTTCAGCCTTAGTGGTTGTGGCATAGATTGGATTACTGTGATATTGAATGGCTTGCCTTGGAAACAAACAGAGATCATCCTGTTTTTTTGAGATTGCACCCAACTACTGCATTTCAGACTCTTTTGTTGACTGTGAGGGCTACTCTATTTTTTCCTAAAGGACTCTTGCCCACAGTAGTAGATATAATGGTCATCTGAATTAAATTTGTCCATTCCAGTCCATTTTTAGCTCACTGATTCCTAAAATGTCGATGTTCACTCTTGCCATCTCTTGTTTGACCATTTTCCATTTACCTTGATTCATGGACCTAGCATTCCAGGTTCCTATGTAGTATTGTTCTTTTCAATATCGGACATTACTTCCATCACCAGTCATATCCACAATTGAGCATTGTTTTCACTTTGGATCTGTCTTTTCATTCTTTCTGGAGTTATTTCTCCACTGATCTCCAGTAGCATATTGGGCACCTACTGACCTGGGGAGTTCATCTTTCAGTGTCCTATATTTTTGCCTTTTCCTACTGTTCATGGGGTTCTCAAGGCAGGAATCCTGAAGTGGCTTGCCATTCCCTTCTCCAGTGGACCACGTTTTGTCTGAACTGGGTCCTGGTGCACACAAAGTTTTGTTCTTATCATCTTACCTTATGCTATTGAATAATCCTCTCCAATCTACCCCACCTTGAGCTACCTAACAGAAATATGAATCGTTCCTATCACTCACCTCTTAAAAATATCTGATTCTCATTAGCCTATAAGATAGAATTTGAAAAACCTTACTTACAAACTCATTGCAACCCAGTCACAATTCAGCTTTTCAGGCTCAGCTCCCACTATTAACATGTTTTTTAAATTAACTCACACCAAGCTGTTTCCTCTTTTCCAATCATGACTTGCATTCCATAACTCTTACCTTTGTTTACTCCATTCCTCTGCCTTAATCCTCTTTGCCACACATCTTTCCCTGGAATGCTCATTTTTTTAATATTAAGGCTAAACATTGCCTCTTCTCTGCAGTCTTCACGGATGCTTTCCCTAGTATAATTAGTTTTTCATTCATCTGTCTTCCCTCAGTACATTAAATGTATCAGTAGTAGAATATTAAAACATAATGTATTACATTGTGCTGTAGTTCATTGGATGTGTTTTTACCTCGTCTAATAGCCTGACCTTCCTAGAGAAAGAAATCTTGTCTTAGTCATCTTTTATTACCAGCACTTGGGCATGCTAAATGAGACATACTAAGAATTTAGTCAGTGTTTATTAATAAATGAATGAATTAATTAAAGTTTGAATGCACTCTTTTCTCTCTCTTTCTCATTGCTTCTTTCAACATTAAACTGGTCACATATGCTATTCATTTTACTTTCAAATTGTCTTCTCAGCCCATTCTTCCTCTTTCCCCCATTTTCATTGCCTCACAGAAACTCGTGGATGCAAAGGAATACAAATTTGTATAAGCAAGTCATGTAAAAAGAAATTTTCAAAAATTTTTATACTCTACAGGACTTCCCAGTTGGCACTAGTGGTAAAGAACTCCCTGCCAATGCAGGAGACATAAGAGAGGCAGGTTAGATCTCTCAGTCTGGAAGATCCCCTGGAAAAGGACATGGCAACCCACTCCAGTATTCTTGCCTGGAGAATCCCGTGGACAGAGAAGTCTGATGGGCTAAAGTCCATAGGGTCACGCAGAGTCGAACACAACTGAAGCAACTCAGCATGCAAGCAAGCACTGCATAGGAGTTAGGGCAGGGAAGAAAAGGATTAATGTTTTAACATTGACATTTGAGTAGGTTCTATATTTGACTATCAAAACTAGGTGAACAATAAAATGATCATTAGAATCTCAGATTAGTATTTTTGTAGCCCATAGGAAGTTCTGTATTATCTAATAACTGGATATACAATTATATTTTATGTTTAATTATTCTAACATATTGAATTTTCATCATTTCCTTAAATTGACTATATTATCATGTCTTTAGGAACAATCAAAGGACACCTGTAATCCATGAGAGAAAGAAAATCCATGAGGTGAGTCCCCCAATTGCTCAGACTTTGGTCTGGAAGCATTTTCCAAACCACTGCACAAAAACGTGGAAGTCAGGCATAGTACACAGTCTTTCTCTAGAAATTGATAAAACTGTTTGTAAAATTTATATGAGATTGAAAAGGATGCAGAATAGCTAAAATCGTCTTGAAATACAAAAACAAAGTT
This sequence comes from Bos taurus, assembly GCF_002263795.3. Taxonomy (NCBI): domain Eukaryota; kingdom Metazoa; phylum Chordata; class Mammalia; order Artiodactyla; family Bovidae; genus Bos; species Bos taurus. The sequence continues at coordinate 9,902,569 of NC_037329.1, read as the reverse complement.
GGAGGATTCACAATACCTGATTTCAAAACATTATAAAAATTACAGTAATCAAGACATTGTGATGTTGGCTTAAGGTAGACAAATAGATCAATTGACTAGAAAAGAGAGTCCAGAAATAGACACACAGTTATATGGTCAATTGATTTTTATAAAGGTATCAAAGTAATTCATTGGGGAAAGGAAAGTCATTTCAACAAATGTATTGGAACAACTGGATATCTATATTAAAAAGAACTAACTTCAAATGTGTCTTTCATGATGCTCAAAAATTAATTTCAGAAGGAGGATAGATTGAAGCACAAAAACTATTATTATTGGGATTTAGGGATTCTTTATATATTCTGATAAAAATTGTTTTTTAAAATTTGTCTTGCATTTAGTTTCTCCAATCTATGAATGCTTATTCATTTTCTTGATGGTGCCTTTTCGATAAGCAGAAGTTTTAAATTTTTATGAAGTCTACATTTATTATCTTTTTATGGTTTGTGCTTTCTGTGTCTTGTCTAAGAAATCTTTAACCCCAAGATTGCAAAGATATTCTCTATGTTTTCTTTACCTTGTAGAGCTTCGGTTACAAAAGCTTGTGCATATTGAGTACTCAGGTGTCTTCTTCAATGGGTATTTAAAAAATAAAGGATTTATCAGACTGCTGCAAACATTCCTGGAGGAGGGCATGGCAACCCACTCTGGTATTCTTGCTTGGAGAATCCCCATTGACAGAGGAACCTGGCAGTCTACAGTCCATGGAGTCGAAGAGTCAGACACAACTGAGCAGCTAAGCATACCACAGCACAGCTGCAAATATTAACCCCCATTTCTAAAGCAGACCACTTTGTGGGGGTTACAAATGATAACTACAGATGTCAATTTTATCTTTTTTTATCTTTTTTATCTTTTTTTTATCTTTTATCTTTTAATTTTTATCTTTTTTTTAATAAATTTTACTTTAAATACAGTGTCCTAAAGTTTGATCCAGATGGAAAACTAAACTACATGATATCTTGCTCAATTTTATGTATACCATAACAAAGGTTGATATTGAGCATTTAAAATTAAATAAATATATATATATATATATATATATATATATATATATATGGACCCACATGACAATCTAATGGCAAAGAAGAATTGTGTTAAGACCCAATAGAACAGTCCAACTGATATCATATTTTCAGTCCATACTGTGCTGAAATTACGATAGATCTTTATCTGTTTCTAAAGTGCCATGTGCCTAATTATTTAAACTACCAAGAAAACACTATGCAATCTATTCAGTCACACAAACCACACCTGTATGAATTTTAAGAAAAACAAAACCTGATGTGCCATAGCCTAGCCTGACACAAAGAGAAATAAAACTTGGGCATGGGTCAAGCATTTGCCTTAAAAGGCAGTAGTGGACCCCTGAGTGCTGGTCTGGCCAACTCCCTGGCTGACGTAGCCCCTCACCTGCAGTTTCTTACCTGCATTCTTACACTTTGGCTGTGATATTGATTATCAAATTAAGTGCTCATCTCCATGAAAAATTGGAAATTTGAAGAAACTGTACCCATTCGTATATATCCTTTGCAATCTTGATTGGTGATTCAGCAGAAAATCAAAACAAATGATCCAAATCAGGTTCATAATGTTTACCAGTCTAAGAACTTCAACCAACCTTTGAAACCTGCCATAGTGAATAAATGCTCAGACTTTTGCTAGGCTTTGGGAATACAAAGATGAATGTGTGTGTGTGTGTGTGTGTGTGTGTGTGTGTGTGTGTGCTCAGTCGTGTCCAACTCTGTGACGCTATGGGCTGCAGCCTGCCAGACTCCTCTGTCCATGGGATTCTCCAGGCAAGAATACTGGAGTGGGTTGCCATGCCCTCCTCCAGGGGATCTTCCCAACCCAGGGACTGAACCCATGTCTCTTACATCTCCTCATTGACAAGTGGGATCTTTACCACTAGAACCCCCTGGGAAGCCCCTGGTGGCTCAGATGGTAAAGAGTCTGCCTGCAATGCAACAGACCTGGGTTTGATCCCTGGAGTGGGAAAAACCCCTGGAGAAGGGAATGGCTACTGACTCCAGTATTCTTGCCTGGAGAATTCCATGGACAGAGGAGGCTGGCAGGCTACATACAGTCCACACCGTCACAGAGTCAGACACAACTGAGCGACTAACACTTTAAGCATTAATGTCTAAAAAATGGAGTGTTTCAGTTTAGTTTCAGTTTGCAAGATATCCTGATGAGATTGTGAGTAACCTAGAAGAGAAGTTATCACCTATAAGAAATACTTAGTGTCTTCCCTTTTAGGGGAGATAGTGAGTATATTTTTATATACAAGGGATAGTTTCATTATGCTGCATGATGTAGTTGCTATTGTCTAAATGTGTATAGTTCAAATTTGAATGATGTGGACTGCGCTAGATAGTGTGTGGATATTCAATGGAATAATATATAAGCTCAAGTGTCACGTGAATATAATGCATATTATATTTTGAATATAAATTCATAGCATCATGAACATGTGACCAAAGGTGTTCAACATCATACTTGCCTTCAATACTCTCCAGTACCACAAGGACTAAAAATCTAATAAAACATATTTCTCAGAAAACTTTGCAGGAATTTTCTGGTTTAAAATCTTCAAAGAGAAGCACTTTCAGAGAATGTGGGGCTTCCCTGGTGGCATAGTGGATATGAATCTGCCTGCCAATGCAGGGGGCACGGGTTTGACCCCTGGTGCAGGAAGATCCTACATGCCATAGAGCAACTAAGCCTATGGGCCGTAACTATTGAGCCCTCGACCTAGATGCTGCCACCTGTGACTACTGAGCCTGAGTGCCAAAACTACGGAAGCCCACATGCCCTAGAGCCTGTGCTCTGCAGCCAGAGGAGCCGCCACAGTGAGAAGCCCATGCACTGCAACAAGTAGCCCCACTTGCCACAAGTAAAGAAAAGTCTGTGTAGCAACCAAGACACAAGGCAGCCAAAAATAAAATTAATTAATTTTGAAAAAAGGGAAAATGGGGAAGACTGAAGAGAAGAAAGAATTGTTCTCCTCTGGAAGCAGTGTAAAAACATACATGTCTTAGACCCTGAGCAAGACTTCCAAGGAAAATAGCCTGTTTTGGAGTTGCTCCAGAAGCAGAAAAGAATGCAGAAGTAAAATAGGAAAGTGAAAAAAGGTGATTAAAGAACATTGACATGTGGATTACAACTACAGCCAACTAGGGCTCAGTCCTGCTGGAAACTCTCTAACAGACTACGTAGAACGTATTTCAAGGTTCTCCCACTTACGGCAAGGAAGCTGATGTCCCTTGGGGACACAGGGTTGCTCCTGAAGCATTCAATTCCTGGCACTTATGGCCTGTCCTTCATCCAGTATACCCCACAGCCACATAAAGCCCTCAGACCGAGAGACACAGCATCTAAATGCACAGAAATAGATCCCGTAAAGTTTCAGGGGACGTTCAAGATGAGCCAACGTCGGCAATGAGGGCAGAGCTCTCAGGAATTGCTTTAACAATGCAGTCACAACTTCCTTCTGATTCCTGCATTTTTGGATTTCCCAACTACCAGAAACACTTTCTTCTGATCTTCCCCTTCTTAGCCTTCCAAAAGTGTTGTGTCTAATTTTCTCTATCAAGTACATTCCACCTAATATTGTTTATTTTCCTGATCACACTACCTGATATAGACAATATAGGAATAAAAATATGGAAATATTTAAGAAATGATTACTATCTAGGAAAATTTGCCTTGGTCAATAATCAGATTGAGGGAGGAGGTGAAAAAGGGAAAATCTACAGCAACCAAAGTAAGATATACATATGTAGCAGATTTGCTCAAATTAGAGTGAGGGACAAGAAGAAGATAATTCTTCTTCAGACATGTAGAGTTTGATGAAACTCTCAGGCCCCTAGGTGGAATTATATTTAAGAGGTAGTTTGATAGATGTATGAGTATACACTTAAGAAAAGGGGTTGGAACTGATAACATAGATTTAGTAATATGAGTTCCAGAAATATTTTAAGCTGGATGAGATTTTCCATGAATACTAGGAATAGAGTAGGAAAAACACAGAAGGTGTGAATGGGAAGAACCTGGAAAGAAAATTGAGGACCAGCTAATCAAGTGTAGATGGAAAACTAGGGGGAAAAAATGACATCAAAGAAGCCAAGGAAAAAGAAAAATTCAAGACTGACTAAAGTATTAGACTGAGCAGATTTGGCAAGAAAGATAATGTTCTAAAGGGTCCTGTGAAAGGATAATGATGAGATCATTGATAATTAAAGCAAAAGCATTTTCAATGGTATAAATGGTACTGAAGGCATAACTGAAGCAGTTGAAATTTAGAAATTTAGCTGTGAAAGTGAGAAAATATGTAAAGAAATGTAAATGTCTGTCTTATGAATTTCATAATAGATTCTTGTATTATTCATTTATCTAGGTGTAATCAGGTTCATAAAAGCTCTATGAATACAAATACAAATATTATTAATATTTATAAATCAGACATGACTAATAATAAATATTTACTGTTTCATCAGATTTTTTAAGATTGTGTTATTCATATTTAAAAAGGATCATTTTCTCTTGATTTATTACTTTATCTCTGGCTAGTCATTTTAAATGTACAACCTTTCCTACATTTAAGCAATATTAAATAAAAATTTGAGCTCCCTTATAGACTCTAATCATTTAGCTTTTATTGCTCTTTTCATGTTGAAAATGATAAAGCTTTTAATACACTAGAGCTGCCTGCTAGAAGCTCAGAAATGCTTGTATTAATTGAGAATTTGTCAGTATGTTACCCCTGGATGCACGTGGATAGGTCACACTGGTATTAGCAGAATCGCAAAAATGCAGTGCAGTAAGGCTTTACAGCTTTTTATTTTGAACACAATTCAGGGCTCGTGGCATGTGCTATCTCCTAAAATGTGAATTTAGAAAATCCTATGTTGAGCACAGCAGAAGCAATATTTTTCCTACATTATTATAGAATTTACATAGCAGCACGATCTAAAATAATTCCGTGGGTTTACATTCAATCAATAGTGCCAGATCCTATGCTAAATACCAGAGATACAAGCAACAGGAAGACATGGCTTGGAATAATTTTTTTTCCAAACCACAGTTTGAGACCAATTAGAAACTTGTTAAATGAATGTATTGAGTTATAGTAATGATTTTAAAGAAATGGAAAGGAAAATATCAGAGTAGTTCCCATAGTAAATATATTATTTCATGAAATTTAATTTCAGTTTTATACATTACTCTCATAAAATGTATTTCTCACTACAGTTGAAACCAAAAAGATTTGAAAGCTACTGTTCTAGAATATCTCATAGTCCAGGGTGGTGGTTAAGGTCTGAGGGGGATGTTTGGTGACAGACATGTAAAGAGAGCATTTCAATGTAATAATGTAAGTGCTATGATAAAATTATATTCTGGGTTGTATGGAATCTAAATGACATTTATTTAAGCCAGCCTATAAAGAAACAGAATCTTTATAAAGGAAATAAATGCAAATATTTCCAGTTACACTATTCAACAATGTAAGCTCATTTATGTAAAATTCTAATATATTATGTAAAAAAGAAGTTGAAGTACTGTTCTTGGAAATAGTTTTACAATATGTATATTTTTTATATACTTCTAAAATACTAAGACTTCATAAATTACACTAACATGTCTTTTAATCAAATTAAGAAAATAAAGTTATATGATAACTGTTATCCACAAATTTTTTGTTTTGGAGTTCATTTTTCAATATATAGTTATAAAATATGTCTTAAAGCAATATTGTATTATTCATCTTTAGGTGGTCTTCCCAGATGGCTGAGCAGGTAAAGAATCCTCCTGCAATGCAGCAGACACAGGAGATATGAGCTCTATCCCTGTGTCAGGAAGATCTTCTAGAGAAGGAAAGGGCAACACACTCCAAATCCTATGTCCCTGGGATTTACATTTAAATCCCAGGGACAGAGGAACCTGATAGGCTACAGTCCATGGGGTCACAAAGAGCTGGATACAACCGGGTGACTAAGAACATACATATGTTTGGATATTTTTTCAAATTGACTTTCTTACTACTTAACATAGGTAATGTCATATTAAAGAAAAGGAGATATATCCAAAATGCAATATATCTAGTAATTTTCTGGTGGACTCTTTAGGGTTTTCTATGTAGAGGATCATGTCATCTGCAAATAGTGAGAGTTTTACTTCTTCTTTTCCGATTTGGATTCCTTTTATTTCTTTTTCTGCTCTGATTGCTGTGGCCAAAACTTCCAAAACTATGTTGAATAGTAATGGTGAAAGTGGGCACCCTTGTCTTGTTCCTGACTTTAGAGGAAATGCTTTCAATTTTTCACCATTGAGGATAATGTTTGCAGTGGGTTTGTCATATATAGCTTTTATTATGTTGAGGTATGTTCCTTCTATTCCTGCTTTCTGGAGAGTTTTTATCATAAATGGATGTTGAATTTTGTCAAAGGCTTTCTCTGCATCTATTGAGATAATCATATGGTTTTTATTTTTCAATTTGTTAATGTGGTGTATTACATTGATTGATTTGCGGATATTGAAGAATCCTTGCATCCCTGGGATAAAGCCCACTTGATCATGGTGTATGATCTTTTTAATGTGTTGTTGGATTCTGATTGCTAGAATTTTGTTAAGGATTTTTGCATCTATGTTCATCAGTGATATTGGCCTGTAGTTTTCTTTTTTTGTGGGATCTTTGTCAGGTTTTGGTATTAGGGTGATGGTGGCCTCATAGAATGAGTTTGGAAGTTTACCTTCCTCTGCAATCTTCTGGAAGAGTTTGAGCAGGAGAGGTGTTAGCTCTTCTCTAAATTTTTGGTAGAATTCAGCTGTGAAGCCGTCTGGACCGGGGCTTTTGTTTGCTGGAAGATTTTTGATTACAGTTTCAATTTCCGTGCTTGTGATGGGTCTGTTAAGATTTTCTATTTCTTCCTGGTCCAGTTTTGGAAAGTTGTACTTTTCTAAGAATTTGTCCATTTCTTCCACGTTGTCCATTTTATTGGCATATAATTGTTGATAGTAGTCTCTTATGATCCTTTGTATTTCTGTGTTGTCTGTTGTGATCTCTCCATTTTCGTTTCTAATTTTGTTGATTTGATTTTTCTCCCTTTGTTTCTTGATGAGTCTGGCTAATGGTTTGTCAATTTTATTTATCCTTTCAAAGAACCAGCTTTTGGCTTTGTTGATTTTTGCTATGGTCTCTTTTGTTTCTTTTGCATTTATTTCTGCTTTACTTTTTAAGATTTCTTTCCTTCTACTAACCCTGGGGTTCTTCATTTCTTCCTTTTCTAGTTGCTTTAGGTGTAGAGTTAGGTTATTTGTTTGACTTTTTTCTTGTTTCTTGAGGTGTGCCTGTATTGCTATAAACTTTCCCCTTAGGACTGCTTTTACCGTGTCCCACAGGTTTTGGGTTGTTGTGTATTCATTTTCATTCGTTTCTATGCAAATTTTGATTTCTTTTTTTGATTTCTTCTGTGATTTGTTGGTTATTCAGCAGCGTGTTGTTCAGCCTCCATATGTTGGAAAAGTTGCAGGATATAAAATCAACACACAGAAATCCCTTGCATTCCTATACACTAATAATGAGAAAACAGAGAGAGAAATTAAGGAAACAATTCCATTCACCATTGCAACAGAAAGAATAAAATACTTAGGAATATATCTACCTAAAGAAACTAAAGACCTATATATAGAAAACTATAAAACACTGGTGAAAGAAATCAAAGAGGACACTAATAGATGGAGAAATATACCATGTTCATGGATTGGAAGAATCAATATAGTGAAAATGAGTATACTACCCAAAGCAATTTATAGATTCAATGCAATCCCTATCAAGCTACCAACAGTATTCTTCATAGAGCTAGAACAAATAATTTCACAATTTGTATGGAAATACAAAAAACCTCGAATAGCCAAAGCGATCTTGAGAAAGAAGAATGGAACTGGAGGAATCAACCTACCTGACTTCAGGCTCTACTACAAAGCCACAGTTATCAAGACAGTATGGTACTGGCACAAAGACAGAAATATTGATCAATGGAATAAAATAGAAAGCCCAGAGATAAATCCACGCACATATGGACACCTTATCTTCGACAAAGGAGGCAAGAATATACAATGGATTAAAGACAATCTCTTTAACAAGTGGTGCTGGGAAATCTGGTCAACCACTTGTAAAAGAATGAAACTGGACCACTTTCTAACACCATACACAAAAATAAACTCAAAATGGATTAAAGATCTAAACGTAAGACCAGAAACTATAAAACTCCTAGAGGAGAACATAGGCAAAACACTCTCCGACATACATCACAGCAGGATCCTCTATGACCCACCTCCCATAATATTGGAAATAAAAGCAAAAATAAACAAATGGGACCTAATTAACCTTAAAAGCTTCTGCACATCAAAGGAAACTATTAGCAAGGTGAAAAGACAGCCTTCAGAATGGGAGAAAATAATAGTAAATGAAGCAACCGACAAACAACTAATCTCAAAAATATACAAGCAACTCCTACAGCTCAACTCCAGAAAAATAAATGACCCAATCAAAAAATGGGCCAAAGAACTAAATAGACATTTCTCCAAAGAAGACATACAGATGGCTAACAAACACATGAAAAGATGCTCAACATCACTCATTATCAGAGAAATGCAAATCAAAACCACTATGAGATACCATTTCACACCAGTCAGAATGGCTGCGATCCAAAAGTCTACAAATAATAAATGCTGGAGAGGGTGTGGAGAAAAGGGAACCCTCTTACACTGTTGGTGGGAATGCAAACTAGTACAGCCACTATGGAGAACAGTGTGGAGATTCCTTAAAAAACTGGAAATAGAACTGCCTTATGATCCAGCAATCCCACTGCTGGGCATACACACTGAGGAAACCAGAAGGGAAAGAGACACGTGTACCCCAATGTTCATCGCAGCACTGTTTATAATAGCCAAGACATGGAAGCAACCTAGATGTCCATCAGCAGATGAATGGATAAGAAAGCAGTGGTACATATACACAATGGAGTATTACTCAGCCATTAAAAAGAATACATTTGAATCAGTTCTAATGAGGTGGATGAAACTGGAGCCTATTATACAGAGTGAAGTAAGCCAGAAGGAAAAACATAAATACAGTATTCTAACGCATATATATGGAATTTAGAAAGATGGTAACAATAACCCTGTGTATGAGACAGCAAAAGAGACACTGATGTATAGAACAGTCTTATGGACTCTGTGGGAGAGGGAGAGGGTGGGAAGATTTGGGAGAATGACATTGTAACATGTAAAATATCATGTAAGAAACAAGTTGCCAGTCCAGGTTCGATGCACGATACTGGATGCTTGGGGCTGGTGCACTGGGACGACCCAGAGGGATGGTATGGGGAGGGAGGAGGGAGGAGGGTTCAGGATGGGGAACACATGTATACCTGTGGTGGATTCATTTTGATGTTTGGCAAAACTAATACAATTATGTAAAGTTTAAAAATAAAATAAAATTAAAACCAAAAAAAAAATGCAATATATCTATTTTAAACATTTTAGACTTTAGAATATTATTACCAAACAAATGGACACACTCAGCTTGATTCTAGCTTGATTTTTATCCCATTCTACAGCACCTCTATGGATTGATATGGTTATGATCCCCAAGTCTATATTCAGCTCCAGACCTGTATTTTTCAGTATGAACAACTCCTTCTGAATTTCCCACAACTACCTCAAATTCAGATGGTGACTGCAGCCATGAAATTAAAAGATGCTTACTCCTTGGAAGGAAAGTTATGACCAACCTAGATAGCATATTCAAAAGCAGAGACTTTACTTTGCCAACAAAGGTCCGTCTACTCAAGGCTATGGTTTTTCCAGTGGTCATGTATGGATGTGACAGTTGGACTGTGAAGAAGGCTGAGTGCTGAAGAATTGATGCTTTTGAGCTGTGGTATTGGAGAAGACTCTTGAGAGTCCCTTGGACTACAAGGAGATCCAACCAGTCCATTCTGAAGGACATCAGCCCTGGGTGTTCTTTGGAAGGAATGATGCTGAAGCTGAAACTCCAGTACTTTGGCCACCTCATGCGAAGAGTTGACTCATTGGAAAAGACTCTGATGCTGGGAGGGATTGGGGGCAGGAGGAGAAGGGGACGACAGAGGATGAGATGGCTGGATGGCATCACTGACTCGATGGACGTGAGTCTGGGTGAACTCCGGGAGTTGGTGATGGACAGGGAGGCCTGGCGTGCTGTGATTCATGGGGTCGCAAAGAGTCAGACATAACTGAGCGACTGAACTGAACTGAACTGAACCTCAAATTAAATATTTTTAAAATAAATTTCTTATTTTTTTCCAAAGATGGGATTCTCTTTTATGTACCCTACCTGGTTAGCATCACCATTTAACTAGTAACTTAATCTAAGAATCTAGTGGTTATATTAGACTCTTTCCTCTCCATCATATATAGTTTCCAGTTAGTTAATAAAACCAGTGGATTTTCCAAACTCTATTTACCCCTTCCTCTTCACCCTCCACTGTGTTAGTTTAACTCATCTTTTATAAATATTCCGTGGACTGTGTAGCCCATGGGGTCCCAAAGAGCTGGGCACAACTGAGCGACTCCCACTTTCACTCTGACTTTCCTTCTTGGCCTCCTCTAATCCAACCTCTTCTCTGCAGTCAGAGTGATGTTTCTATAAAGGAAACCAAACAATGTTTTTTCTCTACTTAATATTCTTCAATATCTCCTTATTTCTTTTAAAATAAGATCCTTAGTATGCAAGGGCTTTCTACTAGCTTGCCTTCAAAAGCAGTAATCCTACCTTTCCGTCATTACTTCTCCAGCCTAGCAACTTGTAAACATGCTTAATGTCAGACATTCGCTACTGGTTGGCACCGGCTTTCCTACCACAATTCCCATCACCCTTTCCTCTTCATAGTTCAGATGTTCAGTCTCAAGTCCTGCCCAGCTCTGTTACCCCATGGACTGAAGCACCCCAGGCTTCTCTCTCTGTCTTTCACTGTCTCCTGGGGTTTGCTCAAACTCATGTTCATTGAGTCGGTGATGACATCCAACCATCTCATCCTCTGTCATCCCCTTCTCCTCCTGTCCTCAGTCTTCCCCAGAATCAAGGTCTTTTCCAATGAGTTGGCTCTTTGCATCAGGTGGCCAAAGTATTGCTGCTTCAGCCTCAACATCAGTCCTTCAAATGAATATTCAGGATTGATTTCCTTTAGGATTCACTGGTTTGATATTCTTGCTGTCCAAGGGACTCTCAAGAGTCTTCACCAGCACATAGTATGAAAGCATCAATTCTTTGGTGCTCAGCCTTCTTAAAGGTCCACCTCTCACATCCGTACATGACTACTGGAAAACCATAGCTTTGACAAGACGGACCTTTGTCAGGAAAGGGATGTCTCTGTTTCTTAATATGCTATCTAGGTTTTTCATAGCTTTTCTTCCAAATAGCAAGCATCTTTTAATTTCTTGACTGCAGTCACAGTCCACAGTGATTTTGGAGCCCGAGAAAATAAAACCTGTCACTGTTTCCACTTTTTCCCCTATCTATTTGCCATGAAGTGATGGGACCGGATGCCACAATCTTTGTTCTTAGTTTTTTGAATGCTGAAACTTTTTTCTTTTTTTTTATTGGAGAATAATTGCTTTATAATATTGTATTGGCCTCTGCCATACATCAACATAAATCAGCCACAGGTATACATATGTCCTCTTGTTCCTGTCTTTCCCCACCCATCTCCCATCCCATCCCACCCCTCTATGTTGTTAGAGAGCACTGGGTTGAGCTCCCTGTGTTTGAGAGAATAGTATATGGAAACATATATATTACCATATGTAAAATAGAAGCAAGTGGGAAGTTGCTATGTGACAAAGATAATGTTGAGTTTTAAGCCAGCTTTTTCACTCTCCTCTTTCACTCTCATCAAAAGATTCCTTAGTTTCTCCTCACTTTCTGCCAGTAGAGTGACACCATCTACATATCTGAGGTTGTTAATATTTTTCCCAGCAATCTTGATTGCAACTTGTGATTCATCCAGCCCAGCATTTTGCTTGATGTACTCTGCATAGAAGTTAAATAAGCAGGGTGACAATACACAGTCTTGACGTACTCCTTTCCCAGTTTGGAACCAGTCCATTGTTCCATGTCCGGTTCTAACTGTTGCTTCTTGACCTGCATACAGATTTCTCAGGAGGCAGGTAAGGTGGTCTGGTATTCCCATCTCTTGAAGAAGTTTCCACAGTTTGTTGTGATCCACACAGTCAAAGGCTTTATCATAGTCAATGAAGCAGAAGCAGATGTTTTCCTGGCATTCCCTTACTTTTTCTATGATCCAACAAATGTTGGCAAGTTGATCTCTGGTTCCTCTGCCTTTTCTAAATCCAGCTTGTACATCTGGAATTCCTCAGTTCACATACTGTTGAAGCCTAGCTTGGAGGATTTTGAGCATTACGTTGATTGCCTTCCCCTTCACATGCACATTATTTTCCAGTAATACTAAGCCACTTGTAGGTGACTGATGACACAATTCTTTCCCAAGCTGTGGGTTTTCACAGCCTAGTCCTTTTTCCTGCAATTATAATTTTCCTTTTGCAGTTCAAGACTCAATATAAATGTTCCTACCTCATTATATGGCTACCTTTTATTATGAACTTTTTGAAATTTTCTTTTCTAAAATTGCCAGATTATAAAGCAACATTAATTACTGCCTTTTCTGTATTCCCATGATCCCTTATAATGTTATTATTCTTATTATATAAGTATTTGTTAATGTAGTTTATTAATTATATTATTATAATATTTCCATAATTACATTTATCCCCACTACTACCTATTGGACCATTGAGGTTTATGGTTCCACTCATCTTTGTATTCTGAGCATGTAGCATAATCTGGCACTTAAGAAGTGAATTTAATAAAGGTCTGTTGAGTAAATAAATCGACATAAGACAAAAACAGAAATATCATTAAAGTGATTGTTATTTTAAACACTTACTTCTGAAAAGACTCCATGGAAAGAATGTGTGATTGTAGGTTATATTCAAATTAAACTTGAAGATGATTATTGTTGTCATTTGTTTATGCACAATCAAAACCTTGCAGTTCTCATATTACTTCTGATTTTTCATTAATGGAGACACTATTTTCAATGATGTCAGGGTTCTCATTCTCCCGCTCTTCTCTCAAAATAGATTATAATTCCATTTCTAATTATTTGTAGCATATTTCAAAAGCTTCATGAACCTTTGTCATCCAATTCACCACCACTGTTGCTGGCCCATTTCACTCTTTCAGTACTTCTTTTCTTCCCATCTTCTGTATGTGGTTTTAAAAGTCTCCCTTCAGCATTTTGTTCACATTGGCTTCTTCCATTGTGCTGCTGCTGCTGCTGCTAAGTCGCTTCAGTCGTGTCCGACTCTGTGCGACCCCATAGACTGCAGCCCACCAGGCTCCCCCGTCCCTGGGATTCGCCAGGCAAGAACACTGGAGTGGGTTGCCATTGCCTTCTCCAATGCATGAAAGTGAAAAGTGAAAGTGAAGTCGCTCAGTCGTGTCCGACTCCTAGCAACCCCATGGACTGCAGCCTACCAAGCTCCTCCGTCCATGGGATTTTCCAGGCAATTGTAGCTCTCTACATATTATCAGTAGAGTCCATGGTACATTCTGCATTTATTTTCAAACTTCCTTACCATCTAGAACCACACTTCCACTTTAATCTCCACCCACAGGTTCATGCCTATCTTTTTTTTCTGAAGTTTTTGAAATTTTCTTTTCTTAAATCCACTGTATGTACTTGACTAAGTTCAGTGTCACACAGACTTTCTCTCAAAATGCACATCAGTTCCACATCATCAATCAATACTTTATTTAGAATTAATCAAAGACTAGCAATTCCCCTAGTCTCTTTGGTTCTTTTGAGAGGTGAGATTGTAAGCAAAATGTGGCAAGAATTTGTCAGATCTGCTTTTACAGGATTTGATTTCTTATAGATGCAGAGATGGCTGTGATAAAGAATGATATATTCAAAATACCTCTGATGTTAGACTCAGGGGCTTTAGATAACGCTCTAACACTTATTACCTGTGTGACTTTAAGAAAGTTACTTATCATTTCTGATTCTGTCTCCTTATCTGTAAAATTAAGTTAAAAATATCTCTTACAGTTGTTATAAAAATCAAATGAAATGATTACATGAATTTGATTAATATATGGCACATAACATAATATAGATGATAAATACTTATTAATTTTTTAACTAGATTATTATCAATATTACCTTTCTAAAACCACTGATAAATCACAATACGACACTTAAAAGTATAAAACTACTTTAATATTAAATGAGAAAAAAGATGAAGGGAAGAGTGTTATTAGTTAAATCTTCTTTAAACTTTTTTGATGTATAATTTATAAGTATAACAAAATTGCAATATACATTGTGGAAGGGGTCCCATCATTGAATTAATTAACACATCTATCATTTCACTTTTTTGTTGTTGTTGAGAACACTTAAGTTCTCTTTTCTTAGCAAATTTTTCAATTATGAAGTTTGTACATTTTCAGAAGCATCTCCATATTTTCCACTTCAGATCCAACTATCATTCACCTATTTCTATGAATTCAACTTTGGTTTTTTAGATTCCACATACAAGTGATATCATGCAGTATTTGTCATACTCCACTTGGTTTATTTCACTTAGCATAAAGTCCTCTAGGTTCATCTATGTTGTTGCAATGGCAGTATTTCCTTCTTTAGTAAAGCTGAATTTTATATATAATATGTATTATATATATATAATTATACCATATCTTTTTTCCATTCATCTATTAATGGGTAATTAGGTTGTTCCCATGTCTAAGCTGTTGAAAACAATGCTGCAATAAACGTTGGAGTACAGATATCACTTCAACATAGTAATTTTGTTTACTTTGGATATATACCCAGAAGTAGTATTGCTGACTCATATAGTGGTAGTGGTTTAGTCGCTAAGTCGTGTTTGACTCTTGAGAACCCATGGACTGTAGCCCACTAGGCTCCTCTGTCCATGGGATTTTTTAGGCAAGAATACTGGAGTGGGTTGCCATTTCCTTCTTCAGGGGATCTTCCTGACCCAGGGGTTGAACCCACATCTGCTTTACAGGCAATCTCCTGCATTGTAGGCGAATTCTTTACAGCTGAGCCTCTAGGGAAGCCTGGATCATATGGTAGTTGTACTTTAAGTTTTTTAAGAAAACTCCACACTAAGTAAGAAAAACTCTACTTTAAGTTTTGTTTTCTTTTTAAGAAAACATGAAGTTTTCCATAGTGGCTGTACCAGTTTACAGTTCCACTAGCAGTGTACATGCTGCGCTGAGCTAAATCACTTCAGTCGTGTCAGACTGTTTGCAACCCTATGGACTGTACAGCCCGCCAGTCTCCTCTGTCCATGGAATTTTCCATGGCAAGAATACTGGAGTGAGTTGCCATGCCTTCTCCAGGGGATCTTCCCAACCCAGGAATTGAACCTGCATCTCTTCATCTCCTGCATTGGCAGGTGGGTTCTTTACCACGAGTGCCACCTGGGAAGCCCCTCAGCAGTGTATAATTGATACTTTTTCCCTACATCCTTGCCAGGTTCTGTTATCCATTATCGTTTCGATGATAGTCATTCCAACAGGTGTGAGGTAGTATCTCATTGTGGTTTGGATTTGCATTTGCCTGATAATTAGTGATGTTGAGCACATTTTCATATCAGTTGGCCATTTGGGAAAATGTTTATTTTGGTCCTCTGCCCATTTTTTAATTGGGTTATTTGTTTTTTACTGTGGAGTTATACAAGTTCTTTATATATTTTGGATATTAATATCTTATCAGATATGTGGCATATTTTGTCTATTATATGAGAACAACTTAAATTCAAACACATACAAAAGCTCTACATTTTATACTCCTGCCCCATTTTATATTTTTGATGTCACAATTTACATCATTTTATCCTGTGTATCCATTAAAAATTATGTAGATAGTTATTTTTAATACTTTTGTATTTTAACCTTTATAACTCATTCATAAGTGATTTACCCACTACTATTATACTACAGCAATGGCACCCCACTCCAGTACTCTTGCCTGGAAAATCCCATGGATGGAGGAGCCTGGTGGGCCATAGTCCATGGGGTCGCTAAGAGTCAGACAAGACTCAGCGACTTCACTTTCACTTTTCACTTTCCTGCATTGGAGAAGGCAATGGCAACCCACTCCAGTGTTCTTGCCTGGAGAGTCCCAGGGACGGGGCAGCCTGGTGGGCTGCTGTCTATGGGGTCGCACAGAGTCGGACACGACTGAAGCGACTTAGCAGCAGCAGAAGCAGCATTATACCACAGTATTCTGAATTTACCTTTACCAATGAGTTTTATACTTTCATGTTTTCATGTTACTAATTTGTATCCTTTCATTTCAGCTTGAAGAACTCACTTTAACATTTCTGTAGGGTGAGTCCAGTGATGATGAACTTCAGCTTTTTTCTGTCTGGGACCTCTTTATCCCTCCTTCAATTCTAAAGGACAGTTTTGCCCCAGGTAAGGGGAGGGGGGTTCAGGATTGGGAACACGTGTACACCTGTGGCAGATTCATGTTGATCTATGGCAAAACCAATACAATATTGTAAAGTAATTAGCCTCTAATTAAAATAAATTAATTAATTTAAAAAATTCTTGGTTAGCAGTTTTTTCCTTTTCAACATCAGTACCTTTGCTATGAAACACAAAAGTGTGCCCAACACATGGTGAGACCAAACAGTACCAAAACACCAGAGTTTAGAGGAGAGAAATGTTTCAGTTCAGTTCTGTCTCTCAGATGTGTCCAACTCTTTGTGACCCCATGGACTGCAGCATGCTGGGCCTCCCTGTCCATCACCAACTCCCAGAGTTTACCCAAACTCATGTTCATTGAGTCAGTGATGCTATCCAACCATCTCATCCTCTGTCGTCCCCTTCTCCTGCCTTTAACCTTTCCCAGCATCAGGGTCGTTTCAAATGAGTCAGTTCTTCCCATGAGGCCAAAGTATTGGAGTTTCAGCTTCAATATCAGACCTTCCTATGAACACTCAGGACTGATCTCCTTAGGATGGACTGGTTGGATCTCCTTGCAGTCAGTCCAAGGGACTCTCAAGAGTCTTCTCCAACACCACAGTTCAAAAGCATCAATTCTTTGGCACTCAGCTTTCTTTATAATCCAACTCTCACATCCATACATGACCACTGGGAAAACCATAGCCTTGACAAAATAGACCTTTATTGGCAAAGTAATGTTTCTGCTTTTTAATATGTTATTTAGGTTGGTCATAACTTTCCTGCCAAGGAGTAAGCATCTTTTCAATTTATGGGTGCAATCACCATCTTCAGTGATTTTGGAGCCCAGAAAATAAAGTCTGCCACTGTTTCCCATCTATTTGCTATGAAGTGATGGGACTTGATGCCATGAGCTTAGTTTTCTGAATGTTGAACTTTAAGCCAACTTTTTCACTCTCCTCTTTCACTTTCATCAAGAGGCTGTTTAGTTCTTCCTCACTTTCTGCCATAAGGGTGGTGTCATCTGCATATCTGAGGATATTTCTCCCAGCAATCTTGCCTCCAGCTTGTGCTTCTTCCAAGCCCAGCATTTCTCATGATGTACTCTGCATAGAAGTTAAATAAGCAGGGTGACAATATATAGCCTTGACGTACTCCTTTTCCAATAGAACCAGTCTGTTGTTCCATGTCCAGTTCTAACTGTTGCTTCCTAACCTGCATACAGATTTCTCAAGAGGCAGGTCAGGTGGTCTGGTATTCCCTCTCTTGAAGAACTTTCCAGTTTGTTGTCCTCCACACAGTCAGAGGCTTTGGCATATTCAATAAAGCAGAAGTAGATGTTTTTCTGAAATTCTCTTGCTTTTTCAATAATCCAGTGGATGTTGGCAATTTGATCTCTGCTTCCTCTGCCTTTTCTAAATCCAGCTTGAACATACGAAAGTTCACAGTTCAACAGTACTGTTGAAGCCTGGCTTGGAGAATTTTGAGCATTACTTTGCTAGCTTGTGAAATGAGTGCAATTGTGCGGTACTCTGAGCAATCTTTAGCATTGCCTTTCTTTGGGATTGGAACAAAAACTGACCTTTTCCAGTCCTGTGGCCACTGCTGAGTTTTCCAAATTTGCTGGCATATTGAGTGTAGCACTTTCACAGCATCATCTTTCAGGATTTGGAATAGCTCAACTGGAATTCCATCACCTCCACTAGCTTTGTTCATAGTGATGCTTCCTAAGGCCCACTTGACTTCACATTCCAGGATGTCAGTTCTAGGTGAGTGATCACACCATCGTGATTATCTGGGTCATGAAGATCTTTTTTGTACAGTTCTTCTGTGTACTCTTACCACCTCTTCTTAATATCTTCTGCTTTTGTTAGGTCCATAACATTTCTGTCCTTTATTGAACCCATCTTTGACGAAATGTTCCCTTGGTATCTCTAATTTTCCTGAAGAGATCTCTAGTCTTTCCCATTCTGTTGTTTCCCTCTATTTCTTTGCATTGATCACTGAGGAAGGCTTTCTTATCTCTCCTTGCTATTCTTCGGAATTCTGCATTCAAATTGGTATATCTTTCCTTTTCTCCTTTGCTTTTTGCTTCTTTTCCTTTCACAGCTGAGTAAGGCCTCCTCATGTAGCCATTTTGCTTTCTTGTATTGCTTTTCTTGAGGGTGGTCTTGATCCCTGTCTCCTGTACAATGTCACAAAGCTCCATCCATAGTTCATCAGACACTCTATCATATCTAGTCCCTTAAAACTATTTCTCACTTCCACTGTATAATCGTTAGGGATTTGATTTAGCTCATATCTGAATGGCCTGGTGATTTTCACTACTTTCTTCAATTTAAGTCTGAATTTGGCAACAAGGAGTTTACGATCTGAGCCACAGTCAGCTCCAAGTCTTGTTTTTGCTGACTGCATAGAGCTTCTCCATCTTTGGCTGCAAAGAATATAATTAATCTGATTTTGGTGTTGACCATCTGCTGATGTCCATGTGTAGGGTACTCTCTTGTGTTGTTGGAAGAGGGTGTTTGCTATGAACAGTGCATTCTCTTGGAAAAACTCTATTAGTCTTTACCCTGCTTCATTCTTTACTCCAAGGCCAAATTTGCCTGTTACTCCAGGTGTTTCTTGACTTCCTACTTTTGCTTTCTGGTCCCCTATAATGAAAAGGACAGCTTTTTTGGGTGTTAGTTCTAAAAAGTTTTGTAGATCTTAATTCAGCTCAGTCGTGTCTGACTCTTTGTGACCCCATGAATCGTAGCATGTCAGGCCTCCCTGTCCATCACCAAATCCCGGAGTCCACCCAAAACCATGTCCATCGAGTTGGTGATGCCATCCAGCCATCTCATCCTCTGTCGTCCCCTTCTCCTCCTGCTCCCAATCCCTCCCAGCATCAGAGTCTTTTCCAATGAGTCAACTCTTCACATGAGGTGGCCAAAGTACTGGAGTTTCAGCTTCAGCATCAGTCCTTCCAAAGAACACCCAGGACTGATCTCCTTTAGGATGGACTGGTTGGATCTCCTTGTAGTCCAAGGGACTCTCAAGAGTCTTCTCCAACACCACAATTCAAAAGCATCAATTCTTCAGCGCTCAGCTTTCTTCACAGTCCAATTCTCACATCCATATATGACCACTGGAAAAACCGTAGCCTTGACTAGACAGACCTTTGTTGGCAAAATAATGTCTCTGCTTTTGAATATGCTGTCTAGGTTGGTCATAACTTTCCTTCCAAGGAGTGTCTTTTAATTTCATGGCTGCAATCACCATCCGCAGTGATTTTGGAACCCAAAAAAATAAAGTCTGACACTGTTTCCCCTATTTCCCCCTCTATTTCCCATGAAGTGATGGGACCGGATGCCATGATCTTAGTTTTCTGAATGTTGAGCTTTAAGCCAACTTTTTCACTCTCCTCTTTTACTTTCATCAAGAGGCTTTTTAGTTCTTCTTCACTTTCTGCCGTAAGGGTGGTGTCATCTGCATATCTGAGGTTATTGATATTTCTCCTGGCAATCTTGATTCCAGCTTGTGCTTCGTCCAGCCCAGCGTTTCTCATGATGTACTCTGCATATAAGTTAAATAAGCAGGGTGACAATATACAGCCTTGACGTACTCCTTTTCCTATTTGGAACCAGTCTGTTGTTCCATATCCAGCTCTAACTGTTGCTTCCTGACCTGCATACAGATTTCTCAAGAGGCAGGTCAAGTGGTCAGGCATCCCATCTCCTTCCTGGATATGGATGTATATTTCTTTCCCTAAGTTAAGGAAATTTTCAGCCATTTTTTCTTTGAATAAGCTTTCTACCCCTCTTTCTCTTTTCCTTCTTTGGCCCCTTTAGGGTAGATATTGGTGCCCCCTAAGTCTCATAAGCTATCTTCACTCTTTTTTGTTTTTCTTTTTCGTTTGTCTGATAGCATGAATTCCATTTCCCTTATTCAAGTTTTCTGTTCCTTTCTTCTATTTTATCTATCCTTTTCTTAACTCTTCTACTGAATTTTTCAGTTCAGTTATGAGTTTCCTTCAACTTTATGATTTCAGGGTGATACTTTTAATTTATTTATATATTTATATTTTGATTTATCTACCTCCTTATTTTGTCTAGTACTTATATTTCTCTACATTGAAATTCTTGTTTTATTCATGCATTGTTGTCCTGACTTCGTGAGGACATCTTTATGCCCATTATTTTGAACTACTAGGTAAATCATGCCTCTCTATTGATATTGGTTTCAGGATATTTATCTTGATCATTTGTTTGAAACATACTCCTTTGTTTCTTCATTTTCCATGACTCTCTGTGTTGGTTTCTGCATATTAGATAAAACAACCACCTCTCCAGAAGTCTGTCAAGTCTTCTTGTCTGTCAGTCTTGACAGACTTCTGTACTTCTGTAGAGCTTGAATCTCATCAGTCAGCTTGATTGGAGCTCTGTTTTCCTCTCAGATCTTTGTAATTGTGCAAGTTGGCATCTTTGTTCTTAATAGTTCCTAATATTTAAGGATACGCCGAGACTCAGCAGTGTCCTAAAGGGGAGGATGGCAGTCAGCACCTAGATGCAGGCTGCATAGAATCCAGACCCTCAAGCAACAGCTGGGGAAGTATGCAGTTAAACTCTTCCAGGGAGAAACTGCTGGATGGGCATTTTGGCATGCTCCCCTTAGGCCGAACCCAGGTGTATAGCCAGGGTTGGAATAGAGTGCTTCTGCACCCACTTAAAAACTGCTTTTTTTGTTGGGCTATAGTCTTGTGGGACTTGTAAATACAAACATTGTTCGCTATCAAAGCTATATGGTTTGGGGACTTATCCCTTAGGTCCCTGGGATTTTCCAGGCAAGAGTACTGGAGTGGGTTGCCATTTCTTTCTCCAAAGGATCTTCCCGACCCAGGGATCGAACCCAGGTCTCCTGCATTGTAGGCAGACACTTTACCATCTGAGCCACCAGGGAAGCCTGATCATCCCTTAGGAAGTGGCCATAAAATCTGGGACACCGTATATGTGGACAAGGGACAAAACTATGCCATTCCCTTTCCTGTAGGTTCCCACAACAAAATAGCTTTAATATTATACAAGGTAATGTATTCAGAGATTAAAATAGCCCTTTAACACAAATGCAGCATCTTCACTATATTGGTCTTCTTTTCTAGCTTCGTGCATTATGAATTATGAATTTAACCAAAAAAGTGTGGTATCCAAAAAAACCTGTTATCAGTTCTGATATATTTCTTAAATAACATCATTAGTATTTTATGTGCTTAATTTTAACACTTCTGAAATATTCATTAATATTACAATTTATTCATTAATCCTACTGCTCTATAGGTAATTCTAGGTCAATATTCTGGCAGAAACCAATGCTCTGAAGGCAGGGAGAGAGAGGAGAGAGAAATGTATTCAATTTGCCTTATAAAATACTCTGAAGAATCTCTTTAAAGCACACTTATACAATGAAATATCCATATTTAGAATTTCAACAGTTTTATGCTTTTAGTGATTGCTTCAATGCTGATGTTATTAAAATAGAGAAATCACATTAAAATTACCATAATAAAGCATCAACATAATTCATTTATTTCACAAAAGATGTTGGCTGCCATCTCCTGGACTATGTCAGTATTATACTTTCAAAAAGAGCAAACAAATTAGGTCTTCAGGCTTTTTTCATTGTTCAGTCACTCATTCAGGTCCAACTTTTTGTGACACCCTGGACTGCAGCACGCCAGGCTTTCCTGTCCTTCACGATCTCCCGGAGCTTGCTCTAACTCATGCCCATTGAGTCAGTGATACTATCCAACCTGACATCCCCTTCTCCTCCTGCTTTCAATCTTTCCCAGCATCAGGGTTTTTTCAGCTTCAGGCTTTACATGGCTAATATTTCTTCAAGAAGGAAATAAGAGGACTTCCCTGGTGGCACAGTGGATGAGAATCCACCTTGCAATACAGGGGACATGGGTTCAATCCCTGGTCCAGGAAGATTCCACATGCCTCAGAGCAACAAAGCCCATGCTCCACAACTATTAAGCCTGTACTCTAGAGCCCTGGAGCTGCAAGTGCTGAGCCCATGCTCTGCAGGTACTACAGCCAGCACACCTAAAGCCTGTGCGCCACAACAAGAGAAGCCGCCAAAATGAGAAGCAGCACACCACAGAGCAGATTAGCCCCTGGTCACCACAACTAGAGAAAGCTGGTGCAAAGCAATGAAGATCCAGTGCCGCTAAAAGTAAATTTTAAAAAAGGAGGAAATAACAAAAATTGTAAAGAGCAGCAAAAAATATTATTTGCATATACATATTTCATTAAAAATCTGGCTTCTACAGTATTTATATGTAGTTAAATTTTCCTAGTTGCGTTCAAAGAGATTTATCCAAAGAGGTGCACATGCACACATGTGCACACACACACAACACACACACACACACACAACACACACAACACACACAACACACACACACACACACACAAAGTATACGTTATCCTAACTTTAAGCTTTATGGGTTTTTTTAAACAATACTCGTCACATATTTCCATTCAGTGATTCTTTTATATTCTCATATAGTTAGAGCTACAACACGGGTCATTTCTCTCCTTAAAATATTGGTTATTAAGGTGCCAAGGCTGATTAGTTTCCTCTGAAGCTAGTTGACAATTGAATCCTCAAGAGATAATTATTGTTTCTCATTAGGATCAAGTTTATTTTTTATTTTATGTACATCATATAGCTGGAATTAATAGGACAAAGAGAAGGATTAATTATTGGTATAAAACTAGAGTACATCTAAATTATACTCACTTTATGGAAGTTAGTGATAAAAACACACACTTTAATCTTTTCGTTACTTAGTCCTTCTGTATGATATCTGTATTTTTAATATTTTATAGATTAGCGATTTTCTAAAAGTTGAGGAGAAAATATTTGAGATGCTTCAGTCTCTAAATACGGAGAAGGCAATGGCACCCCACTCCAGTACTCTTGCCTGGAAAATCCAATGGATGAAGGAGCCTGGTAGGCTTCAGTCCATGGGGTCGCTAAGAGTCAGACATGACTGAGCTACTTCACTTTCACTTTTCACTTTCATGCATTGAAGAAGGAAATGGCAACCCACTCCAGTGTTCTTGCCTGGAGAATCTCAGGGACGGGGGAGCCTGGTGGGCTGCCGTCTATGGGGTCACACAGAGTCAGACACGACTGAAGTGACTTAGCAGCAGCAGTAGCAGCAGCAGTCTCTAAATATGTATATTTAGTTTTACCTAGGAAATACTTAAAAGTACAAGACTGAAAATTAAAACCACAGAATATTAAAACAAAAGCAATTTATCCTTAATTTTAATAGAAATCCTAAGACAACCTGCAAATAAGTAAGTGAACATTTGAAAATGATTCTGCCTTTCAAAGTAAAAGTGTTAATGAGCTCAAATATAATCTATTTAGTCTTACTGTATGTGAGAAAAGTAAAAATGATGGCAATAAGTAAATTGCAGTAATAGGTATGAAAATTAAAGCACATTTTGTCACTTAAAAACTTTGGTTTTCTGTTTTTAATGTGTTCTACTAAACAATTTGAAAAGGTAAAAAGAACACCATTTAATTGTGCCTGAGGTAGTGAAAATTGCCCAAGTATTTAAAATGATCTAACATGAAAATAATTTTTATTATGTTGTTGAGTATTGCAAGTGCATGTAATTATGAATTATTCACCCTCTCACTAGGCAGATCATCTCAGGATTACAGAAAAAGTAAGGAATAATGCATCTCACATGCACATCATTTTGAATTCTGACTCATTTGTTTAAGTAGTAAAATCTACTTTGCTTGATTTCTTAATTAGGCAACAAATTCAAGGGAAATTCTGAACACATGGAAAGTCAAAAATACATCAATAGAAATAGAATCCTAACAACTGATATCAAGAGAAGAAAAGCTGTTGATGTCACGGTCTTAAAGTAATAAGCTCATTGTGACACCTGGTGGATATTGTTGAAAAGGCAATTAATAGCAGTTTGGTTCCAACACAGCAGCCACTTGCCTTGTGGCCACTGAGCACTTGAAATGTTGCTAGCCCAAACTGAGATGTGGTATTGAAAGACAATGTTTTTAAAAGGCATGATATCTCCCCCATAATGATGCTTGGGACTAGTGCACTGGGACGACCCAGAGGGATGGTATGGGGAGGGAGGAGGGAGGAGGGTTTAGGATGGGAAACACATGTATACCTGTGGCGGATTCATTTTGATATTTGGCAAAACTAATACAATTATGTAAAGTTTAAAAATAAAATTAAAAAAGAAAAAAAAAAGAAAAAAATCAGTAGCCAGGAAAACAGAAACTTAAAATGTTACAGTAAAAATAAAGATAGTGCTTCTCAAACTAGACTATTCCTGGAGATTCACAAAGAAAGTTTTGAGGCATGGCCTCAGAGATTAACTATAGCTATTTCCAGGGTCAAGGAAACACCCGTCTCACCTCAGTGTAAAGGGATAAATCAATTCTAATCCCAAGCCTTCAGTTATAATAGTTAAAGCCCACCATCCCTGACTTTACTGGGGGAACATTACAGAGATCTTTCCTTTCAAAAAGAATGCCTCTTCCCTTCCTCTGCCTAGAAAAATCCAATTATATTTCAGTGTCACCTCTTCTGTGAAACTCTTCCATTCTGTGGTATTATGGCAATTTGCTCAGATTTTCATTGTAGCTTTTACTGATTTATTCTTGCTAATTTATGTATCTGTTTCCCACACTGTTGAGACTGGTCAAGAGCAAAGGCCTTGTCATCTACTGCACAAAATCCAACATGTGGTGGGATCCAATAAATGTTTGTTGATTCAAAAAAAAAAAAAAGCCACTATAAAATATTTTTTAGATCTATGTGAAAACTGCCCTTTAAGAAAGACAGACTGTCATTTATCAAAAAGACCAGCTGAATAAATGACTAAAGTAAGAACAAAAAATAAATAAATAAAAGGCATGATATCTCCCCCATAATGTTCCATATTGATTACATGCTGAAATGATAATACTCTGGGCATAGTGATTAAATAAAACATATCGTTAAAATTTATTTTGAAAGTTAAAATGTTAGTCACTCAGTCTTATCCAACTCTGCAACCCCATGGATTGTAGCCTGTGAGGCTCCTCTGTTCATGGAATTCTCCAGACAAGAATACTGGAGTGGGTAGTCATTCCCTTCTCCAGAGGATTTTCCTCACCCAGAGATCAAACCCAGGTCTCTTGCATTCAGGCAGATTCTTTACCATCTGAGTCAAAATTAATTTTATTTGTTTCTATTTACTTTTTCTTATGTGACTACTAAAAATAAGGCTTTTATGTGGTTCACATTTGTGGCTCACATTATATTTCTACTAAACAATGCTGTGATAGCATCTAAGCCTTAGATATTGTATAGGCATTACAGAATTTCTCAACTTCTTTGTGAAAATAGGAAATACATTTGTAATTTAAGATCGATATATGTGGTAGGCAGAATTTTAGGATGACTCCCAGTGATCCACACCCTTGGATAATTCCGACCCGTTGAGTAGAAGCAGGGCCTTCAAATATGGTGGGATAGCATCCCTTTGGTTGGTTACACTATACAGCAAAGCTAAAAGCATTTTTCAGATGTAATGATGGTGACTAATTAGTTGACTGTCAGTTCATCAAAACTGTGCTGTGTGGTGATCTGCCCTAATTAGATGAGCCCTTAAAAGAGGCTCAAAGCAACAGCAGACACCATCGCATTGGTCTAGAAGCAAATTGCTGCCATGTTGTGGAGTCAGGGGAAGGATGGCAGGCAGTCCCCAGGAGCAAAGGGCCTTAGTCCTTCCACTCTAAGAAACTGAATTCTCAGCAACTTTGGCAAATTTGAAAAAAAAAAGCCAAGCCTCAGATGAGTTGCAGCTCCATCTGACAGCTTTACTGCAGCCTTCCAAGACCCTGAGACTGAGGACCCAGCTAAGCTGTGTCTGGACTTCTGACTCATGGAAAGTGCAAGATATAACTGTGTGTCACTTTAAACTACAAAGCTTATGATCATTTGTTATGTAGCAATGGAAAACTAATACATTATGCCTTTGAGTATTTTTAGTTTATTTGTTTGTTACATTATTATAGTTCATATTTTTTGTTCTTTTTTCACCTGACATATTCATCACAAGAAGTCAAAATCAGCGGTGAAAACCGTAACTGTATTATAACATACACTTTACTGTAACTTCATTCTAGCAGGTACTTTATCATAGTAAGCACAATGGAAACAGAAATAAATACAAGGAAATAATAGAAAGGCTAATATAAACTTCTCATTAGAGCTGTGCTGCTATATAAATCATGGTAACTCCAACCCAGAGCTCTTTTAAATTTAAGCAGTGATGCATTTTTTTCTTCATCATTTAGTGCTGTTTTGACATTTAAGGTCCCTTGACTTCTAATGCTGAAGAGACAACGGGGTGCTGGTACAGGAAAATTTGGATACGTAGAGAGGTGAAACCAATCCCCTAACCTAAGCTGGGACATTTAAGCAGAACTCCTAGCTATATAAAAGTTCATCCATTATCAGAGACCTTTCACTCTGCTGCTTTGAATTCCTGAAATTTATAGCATACTCTTGATCCAAGTTCCTCAAGTTGAAGATTAGCTCAAAGAACAAGAAAGATGATTAACTCAAAGACTTGTGCCCTGTGACCTCGCCAATGATTCTAAAGGTGACAGCTGTCACTAGCTCCTCCAATCAACTTCCTGTTCATCAAACTCACCATAATTTTTCTATGCTCTTGAGCCTTTGCACATACATTTTGCTTTTCCTGGAATAAATTTTCCATTGCTTCCATGCCTGGGAAAGAGCACTTTTCTTGAGAACTTTTCCCACTATCCTCTGTTGACTTCCTGGGTAGCTTTTGCTTTTTTTCCCAGTCAGAAGTTTCTTCTATTCAATGAGTCCAACTGGGAGGACAAGAGTGGTAAGATTATGTGACCATTTTGTGATTATCTACACTGATTTCATCAGTGAGTGAGGTTACTTTAGGTTTGTATAGTACTCAAAAAGTTCTCAGGCATACAAGCTTGAATATATATATTTATACACACACACACACACAAAAAGAACCTCCTCCTCTCCCCTTTGTTTCCTCTCTTGACCACTCACCCAGGGATTTCATTAGACCCCTGCTTCCTCCTATTTGCATATTATAATAATACAAGGAGCTACCTGTCCCCGTGTTATTTCTCCCTAAGGCCTGCTGGTATTAAGCCAATGGGATCTGTTTCCTCACTATCCTTGTATTTTCACTTCTGATTTTTGAAAGAGGCCTTTTTTTCTTAATTTATACTATGTCAACACATTTCCAAAATACTATCACATTACATTTCTTGTCACCCCAAGATACAGCTCATTTTTCTTGGCACTTTGGTTTCAGAACACATTGCAGACTTCTGTAACTGAATTTACAACATTGTATCATAACTACTTCATGTCTATATCCACCATTACTAACAATAGGGGCCATACCTTATTTAATCTGGCATCTTTAATCTCCAAAAGGCAACAAATAAAATAAAATAAAATCTTTATTTATCTTTATTTTTTTATTATAAGCCAAATTAAAAACACTAACTTAGCTTAAGTGAAACATTTAAGACAAACTTGTGCTATCACTGATAGTAATTTTCCTATCCCTCTGCTAAAGCAATAAGCTGATGTTTCAGCTAGCTGAACCAGTGGGGACGGGGGAGGAAGATGGAAGAACAACCATGAGATTGCAACTGCCTCCTTCCCCTCCAGCTCCCACAGTGACTAGATAATTGTCATTATCTAAGATTTCAGAGCCAGAACTTCTTTGACAAGTGCTTTTTAACTTGCTTAAAATGTGACTTCCCTATAGGTGAAGTCGATGTTGTAGATTACAAAAGAAGAAAATAAGAAAAGATGGAAAGCAGGACATAGTTCCTAAGGAGGGGTGGGGGGCGGTGGGGGGGATTAAAACTCTGCTCCACTTTTCCAAACTGAAGGTCATGAGTACCCCTCAGGTGTTTTGGTTAGCTTCACTTCTCATTACTGGTGATATTTTGATAATTATAGTGCAGAAAGGTTTTGTAAATGAACATTTTGTGACTCTATATTTACCTCAGTTATTATCTCTGTATGAATTGAGCTATTGTTTGAGCCTATCTCAGCCAAGTTTATTGGCAATTGCAGTCTATTTGCCAACATCTTAGAAGCACTTATTTTAAACTAAAGTACAGCCCAATCTTTAAATGCAATCTTGCCTCAGGTTCATAAAGCCAAATCAATAGGATCATTCAAATCCAAGGTTAACTCTTATCTTGGAACCAAGCTCATTTCTATTGATTAACTTTTATTTTTGTCTTATTATGAAGACCAAAAGGTCCTTGGGATGGCTGTGGAAAGAAATCACCAAAAACAATCTATTTATGTCCCTTTGTAATTCTAACTAATTCATATAATTTTTATTTCCAACTTCATTCTAAATATATATTTTTTCTCATATATGATTTCTTTCTGTTTTATGGAAGACTTCTCAAATATCAACTACTATTAGTATTTCCTAAAAATATTAGGGAAACAGAGGAATGTGAATGAGTCAGATGTATAGCACATGAAACAGTCACACAGATTTCTATAAAACCAGAAACATAAAAGTATGTTTGTGGATGCTTATTTCCCAGAATTAATGTTTTTACATATTTTAATCTACACTAGAACTGTAATTAACACTAGAAACGTATTTGATATTTTTATTCTCTCTACTTTTTCCTTATGGACATTTTGCTATCCTTTTTATTTTGTCCATGATGACAAAAGAAAATATACAGGTAATTGTAAAGCTAAAAGATTTATGAAACAAAACTAAAATTTCCTAGAAAAGAAGGAATCCCACCTCAAGATAGTAACAAGATTGCAACACAGACACTTGCCTGAGTTTCCAGCTGCCAGCCTGCCCTACAAATTTTAGACTTGCTAGCTCCCAAAATTATATGAGCTAACCCCTCATAATAAACAAATACACATGTATGTGTACGTGAACACACACACATGCACAAGTTCCTTGCAGAATTCTAACTGATATAGTAAGTATATGAGGTGCTTCCCAGGTGACTCAAAAGTAAAGAATCCACCTGCCAATGCAGGAGACGCAGGAGATGCGGGTCTGATCCCTGGGTTGGGAAGATCCCCTGGAGGAGGAAATGAAAACCCACTCCAGTATTCTTGCCAGGATAACCCCATGGACAGAGGAGTCTGGTGGGCTACAGTCTATAGGGTTGAAGAGTTGCACAGGACTGAGCAACTGAGTGTGCACACATGCATAGTGAATATATACTGTATCTTCAACTACAAACAGGTGTGCAAGAAATGTCAAACTCCATTATTTCTTTAAAATCAAATAATTCCAGGTTTCCATTCCACAAACCAGGAAGAAATTCAATGTAGGTCCTTTAGAGTTCACAAACATCCTCTCAGCTTTATCGTATTCCCCTTTGATATCTTATTTTTCAAGGCCACTTGGCTCCTTAAGGCAGATGGCTCTGCCCATTCCATGTCAAACCTGAGCACTGGAATATCTGTCAAAGCTGGGAGTCCCATTTCCCTGTCCAATCTCTCTAGGAGCTCCACACAGTAAATCCACTTGATGTCTTGCCAGGTCCTAAAGATAATGCCAGGGGATGGAGTGTGGATCACCATTAGTTTTGAAGCTCATAAACCTCCAATCAGTCTTGGGGAAGTCCTCTTTCCTTCCCTCAAAGGAATTCAACTCTCTTCTTTGCCCTAAATATTCTTCAGAAACTGGGGGCCTCTCTATAAAACAAAAATGAAAAAATAAACAGCTCTCTGTAAGCAATATCTGCTTTCTAGCAGGTAATACAAATTCCTTATGAGACGAGGAATCTGAATCAATAAATTATCATACTGTTACATTAAAATGACCCATCCTGTACTTTGAATGGATCTTCTACACATCTCATTCTATTAACTCATGCTTTGATCTTTTGAAAAATATCAGTTCAATGAGTTATATAGATTTACCAAATGTTTATTATAAAATGATTCTTTTAAAAAATCACATCTGTTGATATCACCACCCTCATCATCAGAAAGGTTTTTAGATATTATGAAGCTGTCAAGTCCATAATGACCAAGTTTTTCAAAATTCTGAATTTTGCTTAAAAGATTAAATTTTATCATTGGCAACAAATGATATCAAAGGTTTTTCTTGAAGTGATAGTCTCACCCAGTTGTTTTTCAAGAAACCATTTGCCAAATACCCAAGTCTAAATAATCATAGTTCATTCATTACTCTGTCAAGTAAAAATTCTGTTCCATAAGAAAAGCAACTAATTCAACTTCCAACCCAATTTCACAAATGCTTTTTCTTTGAGATTGCCATTATATTTACATGTGCATCAAAAATAATGACTATAAATATTTCTGATTTTTGTCACACAGAATGCTACAGAGATGTATTTAAGGGCCAAATTTTAATAAAATTAATAGTTTACACTACTTTATCGGGGACATGCTTAAATGAAGCTTGTATTTTTCTGTACGTTGTAGTGAAGAATACAATGACTGCTAGTACTCTTGGGTGCCATTGCTTTGAAAAAATAGAGTCAAAAAGTGCTTACCTATAGCATTTGACATAATTCCTCTTAAAAACTTTCCTCTCGTGGCTGTTTCAACACTTCTCTTTCTGCTTGTTTCCTTTCCATCTCTCTGATAACTTCTTTCTCCCTTCAGTATCTTTGTATTAGTTATGTATTACTATGTAAAAAAGTACTCTAAAACTTAGTGCATCTAAACAGCAAGCATTGCTTTTCAAAGTATCTGATTGTCAAGAAATCCAGGTACAGCTTGGGGTGGGGAAACTGGGACATTCTGGATCAGGGTCTCTGATGAGGTTGCAGTGAAGGCATTGACTGGGGCTGCAACTATTTAAAGACAAATAGGGCAGGGAGATCCACTTCCAGGAAGATTCACTCACATGACTGTTGGCAAAAGGCTTCAGTTCCTAACTTGTTACATGTGTCTCGGTTCCTCACTATATGGGTCTCTCCATGGGCTGCGTGAGTGTCTTCATGGCAGGAAAGATAGGCACCCCCACCCAACCAATCAGGCAAAGACAGACAGGCAGACAGACAGAAAAGCTGCAGTACCTTTTATGCCCTCATCTATGAAACTGTCAGAGAAGGAAATGGCAACCCAGTTCAGTATTCTCACCTAGAGAATCCTGTGGACAGAGGAGCCTGGTGGGCTGCCGTCTATGGGGCCGCACAGAGGCAGACATGACTGAAGCGACTTAGCATGCACCCATGCATTGGAGAAGGAAACGGCAACCCACTCCAGTGTAATTGCCCGGAGAATCCCAAGGACAGGGGAGCCTGGTGGGCTGCCGTCTATGGGGTCGCACAGAGTCAGACACGAATGAAGCGACTTAGCAGCAGCAGCTATGAAACTGGACACTGTTGACAGTAAGCACTAAATTCATCCCAGCACTGGAGAAGAGAAGAATTAGGCTCTACCTCTTAAACAGTATCAGTTAAATTGTGGACATATTTCCTTACTACCACAGAATACTACATTTCATTCCCTGAATGTTACTGCTACTTAGAGATCTTACCAGTAACTTTTACCATCTCACTTTACTCACTTACCCTGGGTGATCTCAACCACTCCCCTAGTTCCAAGTGCCATCTATATTGATGAATATATTCATCTATATTGAATCTCAAACCATTATTTCAGGTTCATTATTTTAGTCCTCATCTTTCTTCCAAAACCCATAGTTATGTTTTCAACTGCCTGTTACACATCACCTAGAAAGCCATCTTGCTGCTGCTGCTGCTAAGTCGCTTCAGCCGTGTCTGACTCTGTGCGACCCCTGAGATGGCAGCCCACCAGGCTCCCCCGTCCCTGGGATTCTCCAGGCAAGAACACTGGAGTGGGTTGCCATTTCCTTCTCCAATGCATGAAAGTGAAAGGTGAAAGTGAAGTCACTCAGTCGTGTCCGACTCTGAGCGACCCCACAGACTGCAGCCCACCAGGCTCTTCCGTCCATGGGATTTTCCAGGCAAGAGTACTGGAGTGGGGTGCCATTGCCTTCTCTGAGAAAGCCATTGTAGCCTAACCAAAACCAAATATTTGTCTTCCTCTCTCTTTGTTCCCATTCAGCTCTTTCTTTTTGATCTTCAACCCAGTTACCCAAAATAGAAAACATAAAATTATCCTCAGTACCTACCTCGTATCTTTGATGTAGACTTATCCTCATTGTTTATGCCCCCTAAATAACTCTCAATTTATTTCCTCTCTCCATCAGCACTATCTTTGTACAGGTTGTCACCATTTCTAAGACTACTGCACTATCCTGATAATTGATCTTTATGTCTAGTCTCTCCTTTTTCTAATTTATCTTTTGTCAGATTTATCGTGGCTAGAATATATATCTGAGATCATATATCTCTATAAAAACCTTGAATGACTCACTAATAACTTCAATTTAAAGCCCAAGTCATTTAAAATGATACATAAGACCCTTTAAAATCTGATCCTAATATATTTTTAGCTTCATCTTTTGTCACTGTCTCAACACATCTTCCCCAAATCATTGTCACTCCCCTGAAATATCATGTACTTTCATATATTCATATATTTGCACATGCTGTCTTCTCTGCTTGGCATACCCACTAGCTCCACTCTGCTTGGTAAATTCCTATATTCCCAGTGCAAACAGCATCTCCTCCAAGCTTCTCTTTCTGACTTCTCCAGGCGAGAAGTCATTTTCATCTACTGTGGTTTCACATCATCCTGCGTATACTGATGGCATATCTTTGTCACCTATATGTTGTGGACGTTTTTAGAGCTGTTTCGGTTTCAAATGTTCTGTCTTTATGTCCATACAAGAACATGAGTAAATTTATCTGAGTATGCTTCCCAGTTTTAATGCAGAAAATACAATTACTAGTGACATCACTTGTCCCCTCTAGGAATTCCAGAATAACCTATTACAGGAAGAGGCTTTGTTGTCTCTTACAGAATTTTTGAAATCTTTTCTGATTTTATGTTGCAAACCTGCATCTCGAATAAGGCAGAGTGTCATTTAAAGCCCAGAGCACAAGTAAATATTTTATCAATGTTTATATCCTTTTCCACATTGCCCGTTCCCCATTCACCACAATTCCCAGAACACCGTTACAAACCCACTTCCACAATAAGCCCCAGAGTCAGGAGAACCGAAAGAAAGGAAGCCTGCAAGTGTGTCTGTACATCTAATTAAAGATGTTTATCCTCAGAAGTCTCATCTATAGTTTTTTCCTGTTCTTGTAGAATCTTGGCATTCAGTGACACACATCCTCATTATTGCTAGAAAATTCCCCAGCTGGATCTGGATTCTCATATCTCGGCACAGAGGTTTTTATTAAACTCATCCTCAATAGATAAGATAAATACCAAAGCTAAATACACTCTTGCAGAGAAAATGGGAAAGAACCCTCAGCTCTCACCTTAGTTCTTGGCTATCACTCACTTTTTAACACATTGATTGAGATCCTTCTAAGAAGCAGGTTGTGTTAGGCACCATCAATGGAGCAACAAACAAGAGAGCCAGGGTCCCTATTCCCATGAAGCTTACATGCTGGGGTAAGAGACAGCCAATTAAGAAATAAAGAAACAAAATCACAAAGTAGTTACAGATTTTGATAAATGCTATTAAGAAGTGAAGAGAGTGATGAGATAAACAGGGACTGAGGGAGGGAGGCCCTTCAGATATAATGGTCAGGGCTGGTCATTAGAGGAAATGGCACTTGAGCTGAGACCTCTGGGATGAAAGCAAGCCAGACATGTGGAGATTTGGGAGATTAATATATCCTATAGAGGGAACAAGGGTACTGCTACTGCTACCACTGCTAAGTTGCTTCAGTCGTGTCCGACTCTGTGCGACCCCATAGACGGCAGCCCACCAGGCTCCCCCATCCCTGGGATTCTCCAGGCAAGAACACTGGAGTGGGTTGCCATTTCCTTCTCCAATGCATGAAAGTGAAAAGTGAAAGTGAAGTCGCTCAGTCGTGTCCAACCCTCAGCGACCCCATGGACTGCAGCCTTCCAGACTCCTCCATCCATGGGATTTTCCAGGCAAGAGTACTGGAGTGGTGTGCCATTGTCTTCTCCAGGAACAAGGGTAATCATACCCTAAATATAGTATCTTAATCACCAAAAAACTAACAAAAATTCAGGTTATTAGCAGATGGCAATATCCATATATATAAGAAATACAGGCCAAGACAGCTTGAAATATCTACTAATTTCAGATGTCTATGTCTTAAATTGGATGTTCAGTATGAATTCACCTTAATTCTGATCGAGTAGCCACACTTTTAAGCCAACTCCAGAGTCAAAACTACTCTGCTGACAAGCTCCAATTTGAAAGGCTCTTCTCCTTAAGCATCCCTATCATAGTTGCCTCTTCTCACCTTGCTTCCTGAGCTGCTTTTACTATATTTGCTGTTTAAATTTTATCCCTCACATTCTCACTCTTTTTTGTTGTTTTTGTTCTGTGCAATTCTCCTCAAAGTTCTCCATTCCCATTGGCACCTATATGTTCCAAAGTCTCTCCTGAGTTTCCAAGTCAAATATCCACATTCCACTGGATTTCTACACACGAATGTCCCACTAGCTTCCCTAATTCAACAGAGCCAAAACTGGATACATCACCCCCTGCCCTGCACAGACACTCCATTCACTCCCCATGTAACCTTCTAGCACCATCAGTGATCATGTGCCCATGCTATCAAGCATGAAAGTCTTCTGTTTTCTGACTTCTACCCCCTCAGCTCCCACGCATAGTCACCCAATCTCCCAGTTTCACAAACTTAACATTTCTTTGGCGTGAGTTCCCTCAGAAATTAACAGGTCAACAATAAATTCTTTACTTCTTTATACTACAACCTGGAGTTATAGTAATATAAACTAATGATGTGCTTACTATGTGTCAGACACTCTGAATGAGTCACATGCACTATGTCATTTCGTCCTTCAAATAGCTCTGTGAGCTATGAACAGTATGATTATGTCTCTTGTATATGTAAAGAAACCAAAGCGCAGAAGTGTTCAGCAATTTGCCTTAAGTCCCCTATGGAAGTGGAAGGGCTAAGATTTAACCTACACATTTCTGACTCTAAAATCTGATCTTTTAAACATGTCATAAAAGTAAAAAATTAGCTTTCATAACAGGAAAATTAAGCAATTAACTTCACAGTTTTTCTAGGAACAAATTTACCACTTCAAAGACTTTTAAAATTCTGGGATAACAGGCACTAAATCTAGCTATGAAGGTGACATGGTGTTTGATTAATTAAATCAGTTATTCTGAAATGTGTTCAGTAGCAGACATCTGAAAATTGTGGTGTTATTTGGGTAATATGCAAAAGAAAAAATGATATGTTGAATTTCACCAAAAGCCTACACATGTTCCTAACAGAAAATAAGACTATATTTTACATAAATAGCTCCACATTATGTGGAATGTACATGAAACACTTTCAGTTACATGAAATATTTTGTCCATCCATTACTACTTGTTTCTTCCTTGTACATGTGTTTTATGACCCAATAACTAAGAATTCTAGCAGCCTACTAATTTTTAAGAACAAATGTGAAGGAGAAATTTTGAAATTGAGGGAAAAAAAGACTTTCTTTAATAGCCCAAGCAAAAGATGTGGCCCTAAAGTAAAGAAGTGAGATAGGAAGAGCATAATTTAAAAGATTAAGAGGTAGAATCAATAGGACTTGACTGGTTTGGAGGTTGAAGAAGGAATCAAAGATGACTCACAAAGTTTCTATGTATGATAGATGGAAGGTAGATAGTTTTTGTTTGAACTTGTATACATAAAACCAGAGTAATTCCCATTTATCCAGTTTTTCTTTCCATGGTTTTAGTCAATTTGGTCCAAAAATATTAAATGGAAAATGCCAGAAATGAACCACAGTTAAGTCCCCTCCATACAAATAAATTTTGTTCCAAGAATGTGTCTATAAGTCCAATTTGTTTGTAAGTCCAACAAAGTTAGTCTAGTCGCTCAACTAACACGTGGCTATATAGTACAGTACTGAGATAAGCTTATAATACTTTCACACAAATAATATATAGGAAACAAACACAAAAAATAAAAACATTTTTAATCTTACAATATAGTATCTTGAAAAGTACAGTAGTACACTACAAGAGGGCTTCCCTGGTGGCTCAGTGGTGAAGAATCCACCTGCAAATGCAGGAGATGCAGGACACTCTGATTTGACCCATGGGTGGGGAAGACCCCCTGGAATAGGAAATGGCAACCCACTCCAGTATACTTGCCTGGAAAATCCTATGGACAGAGGAGCCTCGTTGTCTACAATCCAAGGGGTCGCAAAGAGTTGGACATGACTGAGCACACAGAACACAGTACAAGAGCTGGCACACAGGGGTTGGCAGTGGGTGACCAGGCAAGAAGAGTGACTGACTGGAGGAGGGAGAGGAGGTGGGAGCTGGTAGAAGTGAAGGATCGTCAGCAACAGGAGACGGAGGGCAAGCTGCAATTCCACTCATGACTGATGGTGATGGCACAGGTTCTGGTTCCTTGCTGGATTCAGTTCTATCTATCCTCTTTAAAAAACAATCCAGTGAGGTTTGGGTAGTAGCTCTGTTTTTCATAGACAACATGGTAGCACTGGACTGCATTCTGAACCTCTGTGTACCATTCTATGTTTGGGTCCTGTGCCTCAAAAGCTAACAGTGTCTCCTCAAATAAAGAAAATCCCCCTGCCATCTGCCATCTCCTGCGTCACGAACCTCTGTTCTTCAGTTTCTTCTTCTTCCTCTTGTCTCTCCTTCATCCTTTCTCTGGGCCTCCAATTCCTGGCGATTCTTAGCAGTACCAGCTACATCACTGCTGGTTTTATGCTTGCTTCTCTACACCCTGGGCTTAAAGATACAGTACTACTGTACTCTATACGGGACAGTAAAGGACACAAAAGCACAACCACTTGTAGAGGACGCATGCACGTGACAATGTACACCAGACACTTGAACTAACAACATGATTGGACACGATAGCATGTGTGCATCTTTAAAAGGTCACAACTTGAAGCTTCGTATGTAAGGGAAAGTTTCTATGCAGGGGACTTGCTGTATTTGTAAGTATTAAACTGCACGACATTCTGAGTAGCTGTTCTAAGTAGCATGATGAAATCTTGCACTATCTCCCTACACTACCCCCAGAACTTGAATCATCCATTTGTCCAGCGTATCTATACTATATATAATACTTGCCCATTAGCAACACATAGGGAAAAAAATTTTAAACATAGTTTATGTAGGGTTTGGTACCACCTGTAGTTTTAGGCATACACTGGGGATACTGGAATATTCATATCCCCCATGGATAAGGGGAGACTATAGTATTTATGAAAAGCTCTAAGGCAGTGGAGAGTAATAGGGGTGTGGAGGTGAGAGATAGGAAAAGCTGACCTAAAATGGGGAGCATAAACTAGTAGAAGATAAAAAGCAGACATTACTGGGCTGAGGAAAGCATGGAATCCCTTGTATTACCTTCAAAAAGGCACGGGAAATCATCAGAAAGCTCTTAGTAGGGAAATAACATGATTGATGAGAATCAAGGGAAACGGTTTTAGCTTCAATGAAGCAAAAAAAAATATTTGGAAATTGTACATCTTGATTTCTTGACAAATGCCATAATAACTATTATCATAATGGCACCAAGAAATATTTCAAACAGAAACAGATAAGTCACCCATGTAAGTCACTCATTTAAGAAAATTTTATGTCAGTGTAGCTAAAGTGAAGGTTTATGAATTGAAACTCACACTGACAAGTTAAAAGAGATTTTACATGCGTTACTGAAATAATGGCAAATCTTTTGTAATAGTTTATTATTTTGGAGAAGGAAAAAATGTTTTAAAGGAAACTGCCAACATGTCAGAAGCATTTTGAAGCATCCAATATTTAAATCAAAATACTTTCTAATATATACTGCCTCAAGTCACAAAGTAGATCAGCAACTTACAGGACCAAATTAATCCCGTCTTAATGAAAAGAATTTAGATAAAACTAGTAGTCTGGCCTCTGCTCACCATAATAGCAACACCCACAGCATACTTGGGTCCTTTATCAGTTGGGGTCTGTATTGGCATGCTGTGGTAACAAAATATCACAGTCTTGGTGGCTTAAACAACAGAAATTTATATTCATATAGTTTTGAAGGCTAGAAGTCCAAGATCAAAGTATCATCAGGTTTGGTTTTTTCTGAGGCCTCCCACCTTGGCTTGCAGATGGCTACTTTCTTGCTGTGTCTTCATGTGGTATTTCCTTTTTGCACATGCATACCTAAAGTCTCTGTGTGTCCAAATTTCCTTTTCTTAATAGGACACCCATGAGATTGTATTAGAGCTCAAACTGAGAGCCTCATTTTAACTTAATCATCTATTTAAAGGCCTTACCTGCAAATACAGTCACATTCTGAGGTTCTAAAGATCAGTGTTTCAACATATAAATTTGGAAAGGCAGGTATAATTTATCCCATGAAAGAGTCTTTAGGTGCAAACAACTAAAACCAAGCCAAATTTAAGTTTTAAAAAATTAT
The DNA here is from genome assembly GCF_002263795.3 of Bos taurus. Taxonomy (NCBI): domain Eukaryota; kingdom Metazoa; phylum Chordata; class Mammalia; order Artiodactyla; family Bovidae; genus Bos; species Bos taurus. The sequence continues at coordinate 9,863,334 of NC_037329.1, read as the reverse complement.
TGGAAATGTTGCCCACAGAATCTAAGGAATCTGGCAATCTTAGGATATCCAGAATTTTGGGAAACCTGGAGAATTCAGGTTAGGAAAACTAAAAGAGCAAGAGATAATAGCAATGGATGTAATTAAAGTATAGAGCAGATGCTGCCACCAGCCTATCACCACTGGATTTGTAATAAAATGTATTCTTCTAATGCTCTGAAGGACTCCAGAACTATTTCTGAGTCTTGTTTCATTTCTTTGAGATTAAAAGCTTAGGCATGGTAGGGAGGTGGCAGGAAGAATCTGTTGGTCAAATTCTAAATTATGTAACTAGAATCTAGGTCTGTGGGATAAGAGAAAAGAAGAAACTTGCCCCTTTAGTTTCTAAAGTGGGAATTTTAATATAATGGGTAACCTCTCTCTCTCTCTCTCTCTCTCTCTCTCTCTCTCTCTCTCATACACACACACACACACACACACACACACACACACACAGCACCAAGGACCTTTGGTTTTGTTTGTTTGGGATCTTGAGTCTCTATTCTTTTCTCTTCCCCTCCCTGGTGAGCAGGAAGAGGTTATATCATCAGGCAAGGGTATGTGTAAGGATCAAGGCAGTAACACTCTTCATTCTTCCTTCTGCAGTTTCAAAAGAGTGGAGTTGCTGAGATTAGGGTGTGTGTAGCATCTTAGGTGGTCCTGTCTCCTTAATCTTGATGAGTCTCTGGTCCCTTTAATCTTACCTCAGTTGGTTCTGTTCTTCTCCTTTGATTAGGAATTGTTCTGCCCTTCAGGCTTCTCTAGGGAGTCCCTGGTGGCTCAGAGATCAAAGCATCTGCCTGCAATGTGGGCGACCTGGGTTCGATCCCTGGGTTGGGAAGATCCCCTGGAGAAGGAAATGGCAACCCACTCCAGTATTCTTGCCTGGAGAATCCCATGGACGGAGGAGCCCGGTGGGCTACAGTCCACGGGGTCGCAAAAGAGTCGAACATGACTGAGCGAGTGACTTAAATTTAGGCTTCTCTGGTGGCCCAGATGGTAAAGAATCTGCCTGCAATGGACTACAGTCCATAGGGTCACAAAGAGTTGGACGTGATTGAGTGACTTTCACTTCTTCCACCCTTTGGAACTTGGAGACGGTCATAGAGGCTGGAGTCATGCCTACAAGGAATGGCAGACAAAAAGGCCTTCATGTCCAGGAGTCCCATAGGGCCCTGCTCAGCATCACCAGGTCAGGAAGATCCCCTGGAAAAGAAATGGCAACCCATTCCAGTATTCTTGCCTGGGAAAATTCCATGGACAGAGGAGCCTGGCAGCCTACAGTCCATGTGGTTGCAAATAGTAGGACAGAACTTAGTGACTAAACAACAATTTTGCTTTGTATAAATATTAATAGGCCCCATTTATTCATCTACTTTTGTTTTATCAGTGATATGTATTTAGACTTTGAAGTGGAAGCTGTGTGACTGAGATTGGGACTTGAACCCATGGTCTTTTAGATGAAATCACTCATCTGGTTTCAGAACGTAATGAAGCTCAGATGTCTCCTTTCAGAAAGAGTTCAGTGAGAGACAAAGAGATAGGTAAAAAGTGGATTTACCTAGAGAGAAATACATTCGACAGGAGTGCAGCAGTGGGCCATATCAGAGAGTGGCTCAGAAATACGGCATGGTTAGTTCTTTACGGGCTGGGTAATTTCACAGGCAAATGAGTGGGAGGATTATTTGGGGGGAAAGCATTAGCCGGTCAGTTGCGTGGGATTCTTTGCGGGCCCCATGGACTGTAACCTGCTAGGCTCCTCATCCATGGATTTTCCCAGGAAACACTGGAGTAGGTTGCCATTTCCTTCTCCGGGGGATCTTCCAGAGCCAGGGATTGAAGCCAGGTCTTCTGCATTGCAGGCAGACTAATCTTTACCATTTGAGCCACCAGGGAAGCCCATTTGTGGGAAGGAGCAGGGATTTCATGGAATTGGGCCAACACCCACTTTTGGTCTTTGATGGACTTAGCAAGCTGATTTGTTACCACTGAGTTAGCCACCATCTTGGACGTATTGGGTTCTAATCAGTTTCTGGCACAAGTTCTCCAGCTATGGCATTCTTTCAAAGTTTGTGGCCTGCCTCCTCCTGCCCCCATTTGAAGTTTAACTGCCAAAGTTGGAATTTCTAGCTTGGCCTTTATCAGAATCCTGAATATGTTTCTTCTTTTCTGTGCTTCACTTTAAAATGCTAACAGTAGCAACTTCCATCTCAATGTCAGTGTGATAACCAAATGAAATAGTGTGTATGCTCTGCCAACTAGTTTCTGGATTCAGTTCAGTTCAGTCACTCAGTCGTATCCAACTCTTTGCAACCCCCATGGACTGAGCACACCAGGCTTCCCTGTCTTTCACCAACTCCTAGAGCTTGCTCAAACTCATGCCCATCGAGTCTGTCACTGTTTCTAAATTACCAAGTATTTAAATGGTATCCGGTCCCATCACTTTATGGCAAATAGATGGGGAAACAGTGGCAGACTTTATTTTGGGGGGCTTCAAAATCACTGCAGATGGTGACTGCAGCCATGAAATTAAAACACACTTGCTCCTTGGAAGAAAAGCTATGACAAACCTAAACAGCATATTAAAAAGCAGAGACGTTACTTTACCAACAAAGGTCCATCTAGTCGAAGATATGGTTTTTTCCAGTAGTCATATATGGGTGTGAGAGTTGGACTATAAAGAAAGCTGAGCGCCAAAGAATTGATGCTTTTGAACTGTGGTGTTGGAGAAGACTCTTGAGAGTCCCTTGGACTGCAAGGAGATCCAACCAGTCCGTCCTAAAGGAAATTAGTCCTGAATATTCATTGGAAGGACTGATGTTGAAGCTGAAACTCCAATACTTTGGCCACCTGATAGGAAGAACTGATCCACCTGATGCTGGGAAAGATTGAAGGCAGGAGGAGAAGGGGACAACAGAGGATGAGATGGTTGGATGGTATCACTGACTCAAGGGACATGAGTTTGAGTAAGCTATGGGAGTTGGTGATGGACAGGGAGGCCTGGCATGCTGCAGTCCATGGGGTCCCAAAGAGTCAGACACGGCTGAGCGACTGAACTGAACTGAAGCATTTAAAGAAAGTTGTTGACATGTGCCCTCCACCCTCAAACTAGGTTTGGTAACCTCTCATTACAAAGATTTTAGGAATCATCTAGGCACTTTCCTAAAGCCTGAAATTAACTCGATAAACCTAATACACCAAAGGAGTTCACCGTTAGGCACTCCTCAAATAAAAGGAAACCTTCTCCATTTCTTCATAAACCTCCACAATAAACTGAGTGCACGCCGCACTCGCCAGTAAACTGGCCCTGCTCCACCTGGGACCGAGAAGAAGGTAACTCCGTACCCTGCCCTCCAACCAGCCCTGAGTTGCTATCGATGTTCGGCAGTCATCCAGAATCGGAGAAGGCAATGGCACCCCACTCCAGTACTCTTGCCTGGAAAATCCCATGGACAGAGGAGCCTGGTAGGCTGCAGTCCATGGGGTCGCTAAGGGTCGGACACGACTGGAGTGACAGCAGCAGCAGCAGTCATCCAGAATGGAGATAATACAGATGACTGCTAATCCAGCCGGCAAGAAGAGCCTCCACCCAAGACGAAGATGGGCAAAAGTCGCACATCGTCAGCGAAACAGACTGTGTAGGGACAACACAAACGCAGTGGGTTCCAATCTGTTTCCCCCAACTATCACCGAGCCTGCGGCAATCTAGCAAAGGCCAGGCGACTGAGCAACATGACGTGTAACGCGCAGTCATTTTCCCACGTCTCGTCTCCTCCCCCTCCTGGCCCGCCGACGCATAAACGCAGGCGCAGATTCGCTTCCGGGTTCCGGTCCTCACTACCCACCATGCTCTGCAGCACCAACCTGTCGCAAAGGCCGCATTCCGGCGGCGCGTGAGCGAGTAGCTTTACGTGCTGTGCGGCGGCAACGGCGGCGCGCGTCTTCCTCCTCTTCCTACCGCGGGGCCGGAGTCCCTGAGGGAGTCCAGCAGCGCTTAAGTCTGGCCGGCGCGACCTGTCTCCGCAATGCCCCCCAAGAAACAGGCTCAGGCCGGGGGCAGCAAAAAGGCGGAGCAGAAAAAGAAGGAGAAGATTATCGAAGTGAGTACCTAGTCCCCTCCCCCACTCACGCCGCGAGTTCTCAGGAAAGCAGCCTCCCGGTTCCCCGGTCCCCGACTACTCCTGTTCGCGTCTTCCGGGCCCACGTGCCCCTTGCTTTGGCTCTGTGTGCCCACAGCCCCTTCTCCAGCCTCCTGCTGACGCTCGCTGCCTCTCATCGCTATAGTGACGCCGCGGGCGCCCCCGCACTCAGCCTTTGCTTCTCCGCCCCACAGAGCCGCCTTCACCGACTCCCGTACGAAACGACCCCCACCCCCACCCCAGTGCCCTCACAGGGTTGTGTCCGCTAGTCACCGAAATTGAAGACGTTTCTAGGCTTGTGTTAAAAAAGAAAAATACGCTGAACTGTCTGGGACCACACTTTTTCTGGAAGGTCGACTTATTACGAGCCTTTGTGTTTCGTGTTTCTTTACCCATCACCTAGGAGTAGTGGTTACTTCCTTCAAGCCAACAGATTACTTCTTCGTGACATTTTTCGATCCACTTCTAAACTGTTTGAGGTCACATGAAGAGAGGAGATTTCTTTCATATCGTGTCACACCGTCTTGTACATGACGCTTGTCACATAGGTTATGGATTAAATTAAATCGAAAGACGTTTTAAGGGAGATGAGGTTTCTTGTCACTAGCTGTGTTGTATCTGAATTTGTTATATATTTATGTAAATTCATTTAGTTCACTGATTCTATTGCCTTTTAATGGCAGAGCGACGCTATTGACGTTCTTAAATGTTTTATATTTGTAGTCCAACGACTGTATCAGTGAATTTCCTTAAGAGAGTGAACCGTGTTTGAGATAACATAAACGTATCGTATGGACTTCTCTGGTGACTCAGTGGTAAAGAACCCGCCTGCCAATGCAGAAGACGCGGATTCAGTCCCTGCCTCAGGAAGACCCCTGGAGAAGGAAATGGCAACCCACTCCAGTATTCTTGTCTGGGAAATCCCATGGGCAGAGGGCTGGCGGGCTACAGTCCATGGGGTCGCAAGAGTCCGACGCGACTTAGCTACTAAACAACAAGGTATTTCTTCCCGTATTCCTGCTATTAATCACTCCCAATTAAACAGTTCCTCGTGTGCGTTAGAAGTAGTTGGAAACGCCATGACCATTTTCCTACATGATATGTATCTGAATAATTAATGGAGAGCCGTTTCTGGAATAGTTAACTTTTCATTAGAACACGAAAAACATATTGGGTGTTTTGAAATGAGATATTTATTTGTAAATGATTATTTTAATATTTGGTATTTGTAGCCTTGAAAAATAATAGCAGTGAAAGCCCTCAGGGTTTCATTGTATAAACCTAATCAGAACTTGTGTTTGTCAGAATTTCACAAAATTTTTAGTGTGTTAATTGGATTTAACTAACATGCTTACTTAGAATTCTAGTAGCTTTGGCCAGGTTCCGGCTCTGAAGCACAACATATATTCTTACCGCCAATTTGTGCTATTTAAGAACTGTCATGAAGTAGCATAACTAGAGATTTGAAAACAGTCATTGTCACCTTCACATCTGTGTCTGCTGTACCTTTTTGAACAATCTGGACTCTTGACTCTTGGTAAATATCTGGGGATGGTTACCTGATGGCATTTGGTGCTATGTAAACCAAGGGCATTTTAGGGATGGCATTTCACTTGTTAGCTTCCTTTACTGAGGTTGAGTTAACACATTCAACCATGATGCAAAGTAAAACTCACATATAGACATGGAATTAAATATTACATGACAGTTTAAGTATACTTTATGCATTATTGAGTTTTATCTGTGTACAGTTTTTATTTTTAAATAAATATTTAATTTTGTTTTAAGCAGTTGTATTTGAAAATTATAGTATTCCCATAACTAAAAATGATAGCTATGGATTTATTCATCTTGTAACAAGGTTATTTTTAAGGTAAGGAGAAGAGGACTTTAGTTTCATTAATGAAGACTTCATCAAAGAAAAATGGAAAATAGACAGCTGTATTCTTTAGCCAAAAATATTAGAATAGTGGGATTAAGTCTTTCTTAGTAAATTTTTTTTTAAATGGTAGTCTGCTGCTTAGATGTTTACTACCACCAGAGAGGGACCAAAGTATTGTAAATTGTAGGTATAAGTTTTATCATTTTTTTGTGAAACTAGATTTGTAGAGAATACTATGTTATTCAGCCTGGTTAGGAAACAGTATATTCCATTTCATCCAGAAAAGCACTTCTTTCATTTTTTGGTACAATTTGCATAATCTGAATACTGTTAATAGAAAGGCTTTTTATTTATTACCAAAGCCTTTAAAAGTTAAGATGAAGTAAAATATATGTATATTTTTTTTTAACACATACTACACATTTTTAATTTTATATGCAACTTCTAAAGGTTACTTTCCATTGACAGTTATTACAAAATATTGACTATATTCCCCATGTTCTACAGTACATCTTGAGCTTATCTCACACAATATTTTGTACCTCACATTCCTCCACCCCTATATTGTCCCCCCGTAACTGCTAGTCTCCTTTTTTTATAATTTTTTTTTTGTATTTTTAGAGTCCACATATAAGTGAGTTGTCTTTGTCTTATTTCACTTAGTATAATATTCTTCAGGTCCGCCCATGTTGCTACAAATGGCAACAGTTTATTCTTTTTTGTGGCTGAGGTGTATTTCACACTATATATACCACATCTTCCTTATCTATTAATCTGCAGTGGACATGTAGGTTGCTTCCACACCTTGGTAATTGTAAACAATGCTGCTGTGAACACTGGGTTGCATGTATCTTTTCAAATTAGTGATTTGGTTTGGTTTGTTCCTAGGTGTATACCCAGGAGAGGAATTGCTGAGTCATATAATCTGTTTTTGGTGACAGTATACTTTGCAACAAACTTACAGTGAACATGTGACAGTTGAAATCTGGTTCATACTGATAATTGAATTTTATTGCCATAATTTTTGTTGAAAAAATATTGTCTATATTTGACACGTGAAAGGTTAACATTTCAGAGATGGGTTAATTTTGAACCGTTTATAGGCATATGACCAGAAATTTCTAAATTCACCAAAAATTGAAAGTTAAGTAGAATATATGCTTTTAAGCAGCACTTTTGAAGAGATTTAAAATAAGTGGTTATACTACCCATCTGTCCCCTCTTCTATACCTCTGTTGCTTCCACTGCCACCGTCTTAGACACCCACTGTAGAACAACAGCATACATAGGTTTTGAGAACTTTAAGAAGTAAAAAGAGGCATGAGAGGCAGCATAATTTAATGAAAGAAGCAGCAGCTCGAGGCCAAATAGACCTGGGTTTGAGTCCCATATTTTGCATTAAAATTTCAAACTAGTTTAGGCAAGTTACCTGACCTATCTAAACCACAATTTCTCATTAGCAAAATGGAGCTAATTCCTATTATTCCAGAACTGTGGGTTAAATGAGATGACATGTAAAGTACCTGACATATGTTCAATTAATAACAGCTGTTGTTAATTCATTACTATAAAAAGAACTAGTTAGGGAAATTAATCAGACTGACCGCTGTTTATACAGTGCTTACTTTCTGTCACTTAAAATAATTAACTTATAATGTCTGCATTTTTTTCTTTCCCTGTTTAAACTCCCCAAAATTTCATGAATTCATTTGCATTTATAACTATTTGCTTCCCTGGTGGCTCCGATAGTAAAGAATCTGCTTGCACTGCGGGAGACCTGGGTTTGATCCCTGGATTGGGAAGATCCCCTGAAGAAGGGAGTGGCTACTGACTCCAGTATTCTGGCCTGGAGAATTCCATGGACAGAGGACCCTGGTTGGCTAACAGTCCATGGGGTCACAAAGAGTCGGACAGGACTAAGTGACTTTTGCTTTCTTTATGAAATGAATATATCAGAAAGGGTTATGGTTCTGTTCAGCATTCATACAGTTGTCTCAAATGGCATATACTATTTGCTTTCTTTGGCTAAAATTTAATAAACTGAAATCAACTTTGGGAAATGGAAGGTTTGTTAATGGAAAGGGGGAGATAATCTGGGTTAGGGCAGGCAAATAAAGGATGCCCAGCTAAGGCCTTGTAGTAGCAAAGAAGTAGTAATTGAAACTTAGAGGGGCAGGATCCAGGTGTGTAAAGGATGGAGAAAGAAGTGATTCTTGTTGCCAGTGAAAAACTTAGGCTAAGGTCAACTGTTTATTACCTTAAGCTGGATTAACCAGAAGCAAAATATCCATTGCATAGATGGACAAAAAAAAAATACTAAGAGGGCATGTGGGATGAAACTAATAAGGTAGAACAGTGCTGGCCTTTGTTCACACTGGTGAACAAAAGGAGGACTCCAGTTATGTTTGAGCACTGTTTATTATTGACCTGCCCTCACACCCTCTTCCTTTTTTCAAATATCTTAATTTAAGATGTAGAGGCTGGTCTGTAAAAGAAGTAGGATTAGTTAAGGGTAAGAAGAAGGGGGAGAAAGTGTCAGTTTTAAGTCAGGTTTGGAGTTCACTTAATGTTAAGGCTTTTGAAGCCTCTGGGAGCCATCCTTTTAGAATTACTGCCTGATCTCTAAACTCCTTTGTATTTTATTTCCATGCCTGAAACACACATTGTTCTTTCCTTATCACCTTACCTTTGGGACCTTATTAATCTAATGAGAACCACTATTTCTCTAGGGATGAGTGTAACCTCTGGTCTTCCCATCTACTGTCCCTCGACCCTTAAATCCAGGTTAATCTTGAGATAAGGGTCTCGCCTATATTCAAGAAGGGAGAGGGAGGCTTTTAAGTATTCCAAATTGTAAACTATCCTGTTTTCAAGGTTGGTGTGTCAGGTCCACAGTGTAGTATTCAGAAAACTTTGTTTACCAACCAACCCTGTAACTTAACTGGTTTCTCTGGGAAGTAGTTTTTCATGGTGGAAAGAACAAGAACTTGGCTTAGACTCAAATAATACCTGAACCAGACACGGATCTCAGTGTTTGGTGGAAAGAAAGGAAGAGAAGCAAGCCATCTACAAGTGATAAATTTTACACAGCTCCTTTAATTCCCTCACTGAAGTAAGTATTATTAACCTTTTTGCATTTGAAGAAAGAGAAACAGGTTAAATAATTTGCCCAAGGTTATTATTAAGGCAACAAGTGGCAGAGTTAGGATTTTGGTTCCCGAGTCCTTCCTGTTAACCACTGTGCTCCACCTCCTTGTAATAAGTCTTTTGACTTGCACTGCAGTCCTGAGATGCTACTAAGTTGAGACCCAATCTACAAATAAGAAAACTGGCAAAGAAGGTAATTTGTCCAGTTCTGTTTGGTACTGGAGCTTAGGCACTCTAACTCCAGAGCTTATACTCTATAAATCGTTACACTGTACAGCCTGCCCCTTATTAGCAGTGTTACTTCAGAAGAATTGAGTTTCAATATTCACATTTACAGAATGAGATAATATGATCTTTAAGAGGATTCAATAAAGTTATATATTCAGGAGTTTATATTTAGTGAATGCTAGATGTAAATAAGTGTCCTTTATCTCTGGAAAAAACAATAATTTCCAAGTTCTAATTAGAGACTTTCCAAATACAACTCATTCATTATCTCTTTAGACTGGTTAATTATGTGCTAACACAGTGTAATTAAACGTGGAAAACTGTTTTTCTTCTGGGATCTGGAGCTTTACACCTCTACCAGAAGTTCTTGTCATGAATACTTACTTTCTAGCTGGCCAGCACCCGTTAGAGGACTTTTTTCTTTCCTAAATCTTCATATATCAGTACCTATCTTTCTCTTTGGCCTTGCTTAATTCTTAGTTTGCTTCTCCTCTGTATTAATACAGAAAGCATGAACTGAACCCCAGACAGGCTCTCCTCTGGTGAGGCATGTGTAGATGGTGTTGCACTTTCATGCTAGTAACACTTTAATCTGAGGTTTTCCATCCCTTCATGAGACCTCATTTTTTTGTAAAAGGAAAGTACTTTATGGCATTTCATACCTGGTTGCTGTATGCAGTCATCTCTCCATATGTCACTTTACTGTTAACCATTTTTTTCTTCTAATTGGATTGTGTATTAAACTCTATAAAAACAAGGGAAGCCAACCATATTTAAAAAAAAAATACAGAGAATATCAGTTTGTATATGCCACCTACTACCTTTTTTTATATGCATAGGCTGTAGGAAATTCATGTAGAATTTTGTAATATAATGCAGTGTTAAAGCATAGGCATTTAAGTAGGGAAACTGAAGTTTTGCTATATGGATGGATATAGATGAGATGAACAAAGAGCTGTTTCCCAATGAGATATACTCTTTTAGAACTAAAATCCTCTTGAACTTTGTGATCTTGAGAGCATTGAAAGATATGTTTTATTAATTTTTTCCACTTCCAGTTTGTTCGCATACATATATAAGTATTCTTTACCTATAATAACTTTCTTCTCCCTACCCTGTCCCTTCCCTTAGAAATAATATCTAAAATAAAGGCTTTAAAATAGCCACTTAATTTTTTTCAGATTGAATGCCTCTCAAAAGATCTCAGGTGAATTTAAGACCTTTTTGCCTCTTTCTTCCTTTTGGAGACTCACTTATAAACAAGAGTATGAAAGAAATCCAAACTCTGACTTGAAATTAGGAGACATCTATAATTTTGAACCTCAGCGTATGAAAACTGATAGTGGATGGATGATGAATTGGTTAACTGATCTTGTAGAACAGAGCAGTTGGGCCTGAGTGCCCACCAGGAGTGTGCCATTGAGAAGTAAGTAGATTTGCTCTGCAAATTTTTGCAGAAACTCAACTGTGGCAGGTACTAGGTAATACAGAAGGCAAGTGATTGAAAATTGAGGGTTTAAAGTACAGAAGTAGCTGATAGTTTTTGTTTATTACCCCTGCAAGAAAGAGGGTGGAGGTTATAAATAAGGAGGCCTCTCTGCTTCTGTAACTAGGCACAAATGATGTGGGAGGCATGGTTAAAATGTGAGCCTGAAAAGAGCCACTAAGATGTCCATGTAGTAAACTAAGAGACACCTTATCCTACCTGCTCTCTTTTACAATCCTCTAGCCAGGCTTGTTGCTGTCCTCACTGAAAGATCCTTCTCAAGAGAAAGAGAAAAGACAGGAGAAAAGACTTTCAGATACCAGTGGTGGTTTCCTGATAGGCTTTTCACCTTGGTGTGAAGCTCACTCAGTCTAGCCTCCTGTGTTACTTTCCTAGGATTCTCATACAAATTACCACAAATTGGGTGACTTGAAAAAACAGAAATTTATTCTCTCACAGATACGGGGGCTAGAAATCTGAAATCTGCTACAGGCAGGACAGTGATCCCCCTGAAGACTCTAGGGAAGAATCTTCCCTTGCCTTTTCCCAGTTTCTGGTGGCTTCCAGCTGTCTTTGGCGTTCCTTGGCCTGGAAGCTGTATCACTGTAATCTGTCTGCCTCTTTCTGCACATTGCCTTCTCTCTAAACCTGTTTACCTTTTTCTTCTCTTATATAGATACTAGTCATTGGATATGTAATCCAGTGTGTCTTCGTCTTAATTTATTATAGCTACAAAGACCTTTTTCCAAATAAAATCACATTCTGAGGTCCAGGTAGACATGAATCTGAGGGGGACACTCTTCATCCTACTGCAGCATAAGTAGTCAAAGACTATCATTTAGTACATATAATGCGCATTCCACAAGTGATAGCTGCTATGTATTAATAGCTTTCCCAAAGTACTATTTGATAATATTCCAAATTTAAAGTGTTGCTTTTTAGTTAGGAATACTTCAATTTTAATATTCCCATTTTAGCAACAGCTAGTAATGCATGCATTTTAAATTTGAGTTCTTTAATTGTTTAGAGAGGATAGTTTATTACCCAAGAAACCAATTCAGAACTTAATGTATCTGCTTATGCAGTATTCCCCAAAATGTGTTAGTAGTAAGTTCATAATCCCTCATTTTTTGCTGAGAAAAATGCTTTCTGAGGTAAAGTCAGATTTAGAAGATTTAGGATGGCTGCCTTCTCTCTGGGTAAAGGTTTTCAGATACCATGTGCTTAAGAATTAGAAACCCTGTTGAATAAGCATTTTCCTAAACTTACTTGATTGTTGAACTAATTATCCTGCTGTAACAACTCTGCATATCCTGTAATACTGATATTCTAAAACAATTCAGAAAAAGCATCATAAACTAACAAGTTTAATGATGATAGTTATAAGAATGTATTGAATTCTAATGTATCATTAATATAAATTGCTAACATATTTCAACACTGTTTCTCCTTTAGGACAAAACTTTTGGTCTGAAGAATAAGAAAGGAGCAAAGCAACAGAAGTTTATCAAGGCTGTCACTCATCAAGTTAAATTTGGTCAACAGAATCCACGTCAGGTAAGTAACTTAAATTTCTGCATTTTCTTCATATGGATGTAATACAACATTGTTGCAGATAAAAATGTTTGGTGCCATAATTGTGTTTCAAAACAGAATCCTACTCTGTAAACTTACCTGCATCTTGTCTTGGTTACTCAGCAATATCTTCTAGATATTCTTTCAAACCATTTTTATATAGCTCTAATTTATTGTAATGGCTGCATACTGTTTTATGATGTGGCTGTACTATATCCATTTTTTCACCCTTTATAAGTAATCACTTTGTTTCTAGCTTTCTGACTTTAAGAACAGTTCTACAAGAAATTCTCTTGTACAGGTGTTTTTACGTGCATTTGTGCTTTTTATTTATGTAGCATAAATTATCTGGTGACACATTTCTAAATAAAGGGAAATGAACTTCTAATTTTAAGAAGTTTGCCTGATCATTCTCCATAGAGATTGTAATACTTGACATTTTCATTTGTAGTGCATGAGTTATACGTACTAAAGCTCTTTTTAATGTTTTCCAACCTGATTAAGTATAAAGTGATACCTCATTTTTCTTTTCCTTATTCCTAGTGAGTTTGAAAATTTTCTTAAGCTTTTTGACTGAGTCTCTACTTCTCTGACTTTTCTATTCACATCCTTTGTTTTTTTGTTTTTTTTGTCTTTTCATTGGCAACTTGTGAGAGAGATATAGATAATTTGTGATGTTTCTGTTACATTTTGCTGTACAACAGTCTACATTATAGATAATTTGTGATGTATCTGTTACATTTTTCTGTGCAACAGTTTTTAGTTTTTGTACTGTCAGATATGTGTAGCTTTTCTTTTATATGGTTGAAGAGGTCTCCCCTGCCACTAGATGATGTGTTTATCCTAGATTTTTTTCTGACTATTTACAGTCTATAATTTATCATATAACTTCATTTTGCATCATATTTCCTTTCAAATAAATAGCTAGCATCGTTTATCACACTGAATTGAAACATCCCTATTGACATATATGAAAGTCTCATATATGTTCAGATCTATTTCTAGATTCTCTTTTCTGTCTTTCCCTAAAGCAGTACTGCATCGATTTTGATTCTAGTGGCCTAGTAACATATTCTGTTAGCTGATAAGGCAAGTCCTTTCCCTTAAGATGTTACTCCTTTTCTGTTTTTCTTGGCTGTTCTTAGGCATTTATTTTTTCAGATGAATTTTGGAATTATTTTTATCAATTGGCAACTCATTCAAAAAACTTTAAACACATTTTCTTCAAATCTCTGTATTCTCCTTTCTTTTTTTAAAATGTAGATCTTTCGCTTTGAGTTTAGGATTTTACAGACACAGACATTTATTTTACTTTTTTCACCACCATATCTCCTTTTCCTTAATTTGGAAACACTTTTTTTTCCATCTGAAAATACCAGAATATATATTCATAAGATGGTTAACTTCTATCACTGATTCTGTCTACAGATTAGTACTTCCAACACTTTTCTTTCTCTTATACATGGTTTGACTCAAGAGCCAAAAGCTTGATCCTGTACATTGCTGACTTAGCAGCCTGGTCTAATAAAAACGTATGCTCAGGCTTTGGAATCGGATCTGCTTGAGCATGCATCCCTCTGTCTTATTTGTTTTATGATCTTAAATTTGTCCGACTCTCTTCGACCCCATGGACTGTAGCCCACCAGGCTCCTCCGTCCATGGGATTGTCCAGGCAAGAATACTGGAGTGGGTTGCCATTTCCTTCTCCAGGTATTTAATGACACTGGTCTTCAATTTGTAGTACAGTGAAAGGTCAATTACCCTTACAGGGTTTCTGTGATAGTTAAATGAGAAGATAATGTAAATCTTCTGGCATAATGTAAGGATTCCTTTCAAACATGTTTCCTCTTCCTATTTTTTCTTCCAGTGGGAAGTATCTTGACTGGTAATTTAAAATTTCATCAACCTGAGAAAGCCATAAAATGTTTTGTGGACTTGAGAGTACTTTCAGTAATACATTGTTTATAATCTCTTGGGTAACTGGCCTTTTATCTGTGAACTTGAGGTATCTAACCACCATACTTAACACTGGAAATGAGCAGCAGTCTTACTGTTAGAGCCAGGCAAAAGATCCTCCCCCGCCACCCCACCCCCACCAAACCCTGTGCTACAGAGGATGACCCTACTTTGTGTCTCTTCTAGACATGTTTCTCCCCACACCAGCTCAGGGCCTCAAAGTCCCTTACCCCAAGTCCATCTTAGGATATACTGACTGCCTGTGTGGCTGAAGTAGTCACAGCAAGGGTATGTCCTGGGAGTATGGGCAGAGTCTGGATCCAGACCATGTCCTCCGCTGCTCCTTCTGTCTCCCCACACACATGTGGTGGGATGAAACTCGGGGTAGAAAGAGGAGCAGCCAGAGATTGATTCTTGCTTTACTGCCGTGCTCCATGTGCAACTCCATGAAACCTGAGTGTTTTAAATTTGAACCTGCTCTTCCATGCCACAAGGTATGTTTGTCAAGTAGGGGTACAAACTATACTTTACTTAACAATAGTTTGATTTCTGACATAAATACTTGTAAAAATGGTTCTGGTCCCCACAAACATCTGATACAAAGAATACTTTTATTAAAAATAAAGTGACTTAAATTTTTATTTTTAGAAAACTTTTCTCATTGTTCTGTTTAAACACATCTGACCACATCATCAAAGCCAGGATTTAGAATGTCTTTAAGCCTATTATAATACTTGCCCAGTTCTTTCCTAAAATTTCCTTTCCCTTTAATACTTTTTTTGTCCTGGATTTCTACTTAATTCTTTGATGTTTCTTTGTTCCTTTAACAGGCTTTTTAGGTTCTTTTGGCTTGTTTAATATTAATATTATTCAGGGTACTGTTCTCTGCTCTTATACTTTTTTATGGTGCCCAGGCATAATCTCATACACACCCAAAGTTTATTATCTGTAAGCAGCTATTTCTAAAATCTTTATCTCAAAGCAGACTTCTGTCCAGGAATCAAGATCCATGTCCAGCTGCCTTCTAAATAATCCACCTTTCTGCCCTGTCAGCATCTCATACCAAGTATGTCTAAAACTGAGCTCATCTCCACCTCCTGCCATGAAACCTGTTCCTCCTGTATTCCCAGTCTTGTTTAGCATCACTAACCATACAAATGATAATCCTAGACTCCTCCCTCTCCCTGATACCTCATGTCCAGTCAGTCACTTAGTCCTAACAGTTTTATCCTTAACAGCTTTATTCCACCTTTTCTCCATCCTTGCTACTAATGCCTGTTTTAAGCGCCTATGCTTTCTTGGCTACAGCAATTGCATCAGCCTCCTAATTTTCCTTGCCTTCTTTCGTGGACCCCTTACAGTCCACTCTTCATAAAGTTGTTATTGTGATCTTTATGAAATGCAGTCTGATTGTGTCACTTGGCTTACTTTAAACTCTTGAATCTCACCCTGTCCACCTGTTGATACAGTCAACATTTTTCATTGATGTCTATCATACCTGATTCATCTTTGCATTGGTTGGAGCTTCTGTTTCTGCATTTCTTGCTTATTGAAAGAATTCATCCGTAAAGTATTAGCTCAGTCTAATTTTCTTAGGCGTATAAGCATTCTTTGTTTCCAGAGCACCGTGTATTATATTATAGTTGCTGACATGTCTGTCTTCCCACTAGATTCTGAGCTTCTTTAAATAAGCATCTTTGTCTTTTCATCTTTGTATTCCCTGTCATCTAACATAGGACCTGACATATAAATGTTTGGATGAAACCTCTAATCATATTAGGTATGTAAATTGTGTGCCTGGAACTACGTCATATGTCATGTTTGTTTTGTTTGGTTTGGTCTCCCACATTGACCTAGCCCAGTGTTTTTCCCAAGGGTACTTAAAGGTGTTTGGGTTGGTGCAGTTCTTTATTTGTGTGGGACTGTGCATTTTAGGATGTTTATATCTCTGATCTTCAAAATGCACCTACTTATTTCTGGGGAGTAGGTTGTTGTCACAAGAAGAAATTTCCAGGTGAGAACCATTTGCTAAAAAATGCTGGGCATGTAGCATATGCTTAATAAATGCTATCGCTGCAAGCTTTTAAATACGCTCTTAACTCGGCATGGTACCATGTATAGGTTTTTTTATAAGAGTCAATTGCTCTACAAGATTTAGCAATTTCATTTACTAGTTTGACACACCATTTAATATATACTGGAAGGCCATTGTAACATTGATATTAAGAAGTAAGAACTATATACATGTAATATGTGATTGTCTTTGTTATGTCAGTGATATAGATATTACTGTGTAGTGAAAACAGTTTTGTTATATTATATCAAATTTATATATCATACCTGGTAATATTATAGGTAGCACAAAGTGAAGCTGAAAAGAAGTTGAAGAAAGATGACAAGAAGAAAGAATTGCAAGAGCTAAATGAGTTGTTCAAACCTGTAGTTGCTGCTCAAAAAATAAGTAAAGGTAAACTTTAAATTTCAAAAGTGTTTTTACCAATGTAATTCACATTTGAAAACTCTTAAATGTTTTCATCAGTTGTATATGCTGTGAAAATAATAACTCTGTCAAAATTATCAATGTCGATTCTTATTCCTTTTATATGTGCATGGCTGTGTCATACAACTGTTAAATCCAGCCATTAGCCCTCCACCCTGCATAAGGGAAAATTAAGGATTTCGGCAGTCTACTAGTTGATTTATAACCTTTGATCTTTGGTAGTAGACAAAACAAACCTGTGGTTATAAAAACTACAAATCCCAAACTCTTGGCACTGCAAGTACATTTATATTTATATTTCTCTTTTGCCTCTTACCTCATTGACTCCAACTAGACAAGTAACTATAGAATAACATGCACTTACTTGGTTTCCTACCCCCTTGCTCTCTTTTTTGGTAAGAATAAAGGAATCAAATACAGATATAATATGCTATAGAAAGAACCTCAAAGAAATGTCTTAATATTCATCTATATGTGTGGTATTTCCTTTCACACCAGTGAACAGAAAATAACAAATTAACCAAAAGTAATTATATCTTACAAAGAAGCTGTACTTTGTTATCTGACAGTTTTTAATGTAAATACCATGTGCTATTTGACTTAGGTGCAGATCCCAAATCCGTAGTATGTGCATTCTTCAAGCAAGGACAGTGTACTAAAGGAGATAAGTGTAAGTTCTCTCATGACTTGACTCTGGAGAGAAAATGTGAAAAGCGAAGTGTTTACATTGATGCAAGAGATGAAGAACTTGAGAAAGGTATTTTTTTTTTTAAGATATATTCTTAAATATATTTTGATTTGTTGTTACTAAAATATTTAGTAGCTTGAAGACCATTTCAGTCTTAGTAGGACTGTGTTTGTCCTGAAGAATAGTTTGTTGTTTTTTGTAAAATCTGAATTTATCATATTATGTCCTTTAAGTAAATGAAGATATTTAAAAACCGGTGGCTTGTTTTGTATTTGTCTTTCACACTTTGTTCTAGTACTACCTTCTCATTTGCCTGAATTACTTAGATTTGGTGAAAATCTCACAACACCATTTATTCTTACCTTTGGTGTTTTAAAGGAAATGTGTTAGGTCATGAGTTTTATAATACGGCTTTCTTGTGTAAGGATATATGCAAAGTATTTTGGGGACAGTAAACAAAATTAACAGTATTTATTCTCCACATCACTCTCTATTTAGATACTATGGATAATTGGGATGAGAAAAAACTGGAAGAAGTTGTGAACAAGAAGCACGGTGAGGCGGAAAAGAAAAAACCAAAAACTCAAATAGTATGTCCTTTTCTTGAATTGAGTTGCTTTGGTCTTTATCATTAGGGAGAGTTATGTGGCAAGATATTTCTGGTATTTTCTACTAGATTATTATTTAAGTTACTGGACCTTTTCATAAAGATAAGGTGATCAGGCTTTGTGTTTGGAATATACAAGTGTCAGTTATACATAATTCTTGGTCAAAAGTGACTTGAAAATCATGTGACTAAAGTTCTTCAAATGCTATTTTCTGAGATGGTTTTACTTTCTCAAACATGGATGAATACACGTTTTCATATAAGAATTCTTAACTTTTTGTACAAAACAAATGGAGAACTGTTAAACTACCGTGTCTAATTCATAACTTACTCTGTTTTAATGGTAGGGAGACATTTACTCATAAAGGTAAAAATATTATTACGTATGAATTGCAAAATGAGTTTTTGGTACAAAATAGATCTAGTATTATTCCAGGAAATGTACTTTTACAAATCAGAGTCTTATTTCTCAGATGCTACATTCATGTCCACATACTCATTCTGTAGATTATTTACAAGTGAAAAACCTTGCTATGTTAGAAAAATTCGGAATATTGTTTTTACTTATCTCTTGTAGCCTTTTAGGAAAAGAGTATTGCTTATTAGTTAATGTTTCCTTCTTATTTGTAAAGTGCATTACCTAAAGCTTCAGTACAGTTGCATCTTGCACCCATTCATACCTTGCTCCCTTATATAAAATTGACTATAATTTCAGATAATTGAAATAATGTTTGTATCTTTACTGCATGTGGTTAGTTTTTAGAAAAGATCAAACCAAAACAAAGTTACTGGTTTTATTTTCTTGTAACCATTTTTAATTTCTCATATTTAAACACCACTCTTTGGATCCCATTTACAAAGACTAAATGGCAGCAAATCCTTTTGTGTAATTCAGTTTAGAGCATTGTCAAAAATAAATATTTTATACAAATCCTCTCTAAAGGAAAGTTACCATTGTATTAGATATTTTAAGATTAATGTATATTTACATTTCTGTATACAGGGTATTCTGTACCTAAGTGGTTAGCTTAAAAAAGATATGAATTGAATGTACCTATTCCATATACCTAAGCATTTACCTTGGAAACAGACCACACTGAGCCACTACTTGTGTATTAATAATACTGTCTCTCTAGGTGTGCAAGCATTTCCTTGAAGCTATTGAAAACAACAAATACGGCTGGTTTTGGGTGTGTCCTGGAGGGGGTGATATTTGCATGTATCGTCATGCACTGCCTCCTGGATTTGTCTTGAAAAAAGATAAAAAGAAAGAAGAGAAAGAAGATGAAATTTCATTAGAAGATCTAATTGAAAGAGAGGTAACTGGTATCTTTTTCTAGCATAAAACTCTAAAGCAGTACTGTGAAATTCTAATATTTACCACTTGGGGGCAACAATAGCATATTGTTATGAAAGGGAAAAAATAATACGAACTTTTCTCAAAGCTTCCTTACTTTTTATTTGATTACTCTTACATGTCAAAAATGCAAACCTAGCCATAATCATGATATTAATTTTAGGATTATGAAACAGTTTTTTTAAGTGCTAGCCACTGGCTTATCAAATAAATTGTTTTCATAAGATTCATATACTGGTACATCAATTCATGAAAATGCTTAGTATTCAGAATGACTGAACTTGAAGTTTTAGATGTTTTCCTTGATGTCTTTATTTTTTCACCATTTTACCTAGTTATTTATTGGTTATTTTAACATGTGAAAGGAGCCACTACAGCTTTTCAAGTATGTTTCATCACTCTTGGACTCAAGGACTCTTCATCTGCTCATCTCTGGTTCAACACAAGAATTTTATCCTTTGAGCTAGCAGATAGGTTTACTGAGTCAACAGATAAGGCTCCTAGCTGCTGCTAAGTCGCTTCAGTCGTGTCCGACTCTGTGTGACCCCATAGACAGCAGCCCACAAGGCTCCCCCATCCCTGGGATTCTCCAGGCAAGAACACTGGAGTAGGTTGCCATTTCCTTCTCCAGTGCATGAAAGTGAAAACTGAAAGTGAAGTTGCTCAGTCGTGTCCGATTTTTAGCGACCCCATGGACTGTGGCCCACCAGGCTCCTCCGTCCATGGGATTTTCCAGGCAAGAGTGCTGGAGTTGGGTGCCATTGGCAGTGACGTGAAAATGTTGAGATTATTGGAAATATTAGATTTAGGGTTGTGTGCTTCAAACAGTATCCATTTTGTCTTGCTATGGCTGGTCTAAATATGTTTTTGTAAATGTCTAACTTTGAAGTTATACATTTGTTCTTGAAAGGATGTATCATTTGGTGTCTCACACAGGAGGCAATATATTGTGATAAAAAATGTAGACTTGGAGTCAGATGTATTTGGAGTTTGTATCCTAGTTCTGCTACATTCTAGCTAAAACCTCATCTTTGAGAATCACAAATGAAACTTGGATGTATTGCTGCTTTTTCCTATTTCTTGTTTCACTATTTCTCATGACAAGTTTTACTCACCTTCGATTTTGAAAAGACATCTAGCTCAGAATAATATATTTTATAATGTTTGGAAATGTTTGTATCTGTGGACAATCATTTTGCTCCTTGCCATGTAAAGTAAAGATAAAGCAGTTAACTCCAGATTTAATGTCTTCTTAACAGTCATAGCAAGGACTTAATTGAACTAAGAGAAAATGATTAGATGTTATCATAGATAACTTTAGGGGGAGAAAATTAACTTTTTTATCTTTGCAGCGTTCTGCCCTAGGTCCAAATGTTACCAAAATCACTCTAGAATCTTTTCTTGCATGGAAGAAAAGAAAAAGACAAGAAAAGATTGATAAACTTGAACAAGATATAGAAAGAAGGAAAGCAGACTTCAAAGCTGGGAAAGCATTAGTGGTATGTCCCAAACTCCTGATTAGGTTTTCTATTCTCTCTTTCATTTTATAATTTCTATATTATGGAAGATTTTATCTCTATTTAATTGTATATGTCTAAAGTCAGTGACCAGCAGAGATTTCCCTGGCAGTCCAGCAGTGAAGACTCCACACGTCCACTGCCAGGGGCATGGGTTCAATCCCCGATGGAGGAACTAAAATCCCACATGCTGTGTGGGACTGCCAAAAAAATAAAGGCTTTTTAAAAATAAAACCAGTGACTAAGAAATGTTTGAAGTTTGTCCTGAGTTGATATATGTGTGTATTTGAATAGATCAGTGGTCGTGAGGTGTTTGAATTTCGTCCTGAACTGGTTGACGATGATGATGAGGAAGCAGATGATACCCGTTACACCCAGGGAACAGGTGGTGATGAGGTAAGAAGGACGCCTTGGCACTTCATTTTCTCATGTTGATTGAGAGAAACAATAGAGAGTGACAACAGAGCAGTACAGTTAAGAGTACTAACTTGGAGGCCTTGGTTCAAATCCCTGCTCTACCCTGGGAAATTAGCTACACTCTAGGCCTCCACTCTCATCCGTAATACTGCCATAATTATAATCCCTCCGGTCACAAAGTACTTCTGAGAATTAAGTGAGTTAGTACATTTATATTTGTTTATACTTCTTTATACAACTTGGGACAGTGCCTAATACAGTGTTCAATGCTTGAGTGTATTAGCTGTAAAATGTTCTACTCTCCCTCTCAAAAAAAGGTTTTTGTTTAACTACTTTATAGTAAAAAAATCATGAGACAGAGACACTAAAAAGTACAGAGAAGGGAGCAGAAGACAGCAGCAGAATTAATGGTGATAGATAAACTTAGTATTATTAATATTTTAATTATTAACTATATTGATTAATAAAATAGCAAATAGCTTTTGATTTTTCATATGAATATCATAAAATTCTGACTTCTGCCTTTGAGTTAAAAGATTAAAATATATTGTATATGTAAAACTGTGATGTCAGGAAGAAGCGTCAAGTATGACATTTCTATTCCTTTCTCAAGAAGTGTATAAAAGAAGTAAATTTGGCAATAGTCATTTGTTTTCATTTGGCACTATTAATTTTCTATCATTAAGATAAATGTCAGAGGTAAAGGGCAAGTAATGTATGAAAACTATTTTTATTAGTAACATTCCTTTTCTATGTGTTTTTAAAGGTTGATGATTCAGTGAGTGTAAATGACATAGATTTAAGCCTGTACATCCCAAGAGATGTAGATGAGACAGGTATTACTGTAGCCAGTCTTGAAAGATTCAGCACATATACTTCAGAAAAGGATGGTAAGTATGCTGAATTTCCGTGTAATTCTACAAACTAAGAAACTGTCTAAAGGAAGTTAGACCAGTCTTGGCAAACTTAGATGTCTGCAGGTACCAGACCAGTAACATAAATGTATGATCTGGCTGAATATAAAAGTAGTAAACAGTGGAGGCTGTGGAAATGGGTGGCTGATTGAATATTGAAGCCATTAACTGAAACTTGAATGAAAATGAGTTTGGACATTTAGCTAATGAGTTCAGTTTGGGAGCACACGAGTATGAGATATTTTGGTTATCAAAAGTGGCATTGTCTAGGATGCTGTGTAGACATTCCTAGGAGGAAAAGGTTTGAAAGTCATCTGCATTCATAGCTAACAGTGAATGATTTCACCCAGACACCATACATAGGATAAGAATGTTCTAGAACAGACTTCTGAAAACATTAATGTTTTAGAGTAGTAGAAAGGAAAAGGCTTGGGAAAGTTGCTGAGAAGAACAGAATTTCAGGAAGATTAAGTTGGATGAGAATTAGAAATAATTATGACTAGGGAAAGAATTCTAAGAATAGAGTATACAGTTTTCATTGGGACTACAGTGGTATGAGGAATGAGGAGAAAAAGTGAATATAAATCACTCACTTTTAAGAACTTTTAGAGGGAGACATGGTCATGAGAGAAGGGTCTTTTAGAGTATGGGAAATCTAAATATTGGCCAGAGAAAAAGGATCTGAAAAAGACAGAAAAATTGAAGATGAAACAGTGCTAGATATAGAATCAAGATCTGGAACTGTAAGTAGTTAACTTCGATGAAGAATAAAAATGGAAGGGAGGCTGATTTACATATATTTGGAAACAAAAGATAGCTAATACAATTTATATCTAACTGTGTCTTGAGTGAGAATTAAAAGTTTGGCACAGTTGCTGTGAAAGAAAAGAGTAGACAAAAGTTGAGAGGGGAAAAAAAAGCTAAACCTTATTTTTACACTGAAGGAATACAAGTTATAACTGGAAAATCTGGCCTGTCCTGAGGTTTGAGAATGCTGTCAGACTATTGTCTTAATGCCAATTGCAAACTAATTTGCTCCTTTTAGAAGTAGGGCTTTGGTGGTAATAGGTACAATTGCAAGTACCTCAGAGGTTTTAATTCCTAAGAGTTTGTCATCAGAGATGTATGAAATAACTTTAAGCTATTGAAAATTCTCTTCTGTTCATTATTGGTGTTATTGAACAAGAAAGGGAAGCATTTTTGTTTTGTCAGTCATAATAACTATAGCCTGAAAGAAGTAGCTGCATAGCCCCAGGGTTTTTTTCCCCACAATTTGATGACAAGGTAAAATGTTGCTGTATTTACACCATTACAACTCATGTGACTTAACTACTGTTTGTAAAACCAAAAACTCAGTAGCTGCTTGGATCATGAACATTTTCTAGATCACATGATCATTTATCAAAGCACATGGAAGTTGACTTTAAAAACCTAATTGTTGGGTCATGTAGAAAATACAGAGTTGTATAAGATAAATCTTGCCCTCAGATGTATGAACCATTGAACAATCAGCTGTCTTCAGTGAAAGACGTATTTTATCGTAGGTTTAGAAAAGTGATACAGATAAGCTCAAAAAAAGAAAAATCAGTT
Source organism: Bos taurus (assembly GCF_002263795.3). Classification (NCBI taxonomy): domain Eukaryota; kingdom Metazoa; phylum Chordata; class Mammalia; order Artiodactyla; family Bovidae; genus Bos; species Bos taurus. The sequence goes on along the minus strand of NC_037329.1, from coordinate 9,839,313 downwards.
CTTATTAGAGTAATCTTAAGGAAGATTTTCATGGAAAAAGGAAAAGAACTATATCAGTCTGTAGCTATTCCTGATGGACTAGTGTTTTCTTTTTCTAGGCCTTATTGATTTTAATTTTTATTTTTAGAAAACAAATTAAGTGAAGCTTCCGGAGGTAGGGCTGAAAATGGTGAGAGAAGTGATTTGGAAGAGGACAACGAAGGGGAAGGACAGGAAAATGGAGCCATCGATGCTGTTCCTGTTGATGAAAATCTGTTTACTGGGGAAGATTTGGATGAACTAGAAGAAGAATTAAACACACTTGATTTAGAAGAATGACACCAAACAAGTCAATGAAAAAATTGAGCCAGCTCAGCAGGAGTTGAAATTGACTACATTAATTTTTTTCCACCTAAAACTCTTCAACAGGATGTTTGTTTCCCATGCTGATTCTGGAGGGCTTAGTTCCTCCAAAAAAGGAATATTCTCCCTACATCTCGTTTTCTGACTTTGGCTACATCTCATAGTAAGTTCAGAGTAGTTCATGATAAATTAAAGATAAATGGTCATTGCAGGAAATGATTGATTATTGTAATTGTCCACTCAAGTAGGAAGTGTAAACTACTTTTCCAGCTTTTGATTTTCATTGGGCATGTGTTGTTATAAGGACAACATAAATTTAAATTACCCTTCATTTAATGCAGTTTTTAATGAGTGATTCTATTTCCTTTGTATTTATATGTTTAAAAGACTGCCTAAGATATGAGCCTGTACTTCATCAAGGAAACTGCATATGCAGGTTCAGTATTATATATCTTTGGACAATTAGATGGTCATTTAAAATGAAACTTCATTAATCTGACAGGATCAACTGCAATGCCCTGTGTTAAACTGTTTGAAACTACTCCCTTTTCTTTTTTTGCCAATAAAGTTGTAAATAAAAACAGTGATACAATAAATTCCAAATACAGACTTTTTTTTTTTTAATGTTTTTCTATGAAAGTCTTCTGACTATTTCTAGCTTGAGAATTTTTACTAAATATCTATTAGAATTAACTATCACAAAAGACACACTTAAAGTATTCTCTTAATACCGATTACAAGATTGAGTGCTGATAGCACTACTATGAGTTTAGTAACACAAATACTTAGCCTCAAAAAGAGGCTATAGATGGTGTTATGTGAAAGGGTAATTACTGAATTGATAGATCATCAACCTAATTAAGTATCGCCTACATGCATATGTGCTAGCAGTGCAGGTAAAGCAGTTGTACCAAATACTACTTAAGCATCATTGTGGAGATCCAGTGTGTTACAGTAGTGTGCAATGAAGTTTGATAACCTTGTTTAAAAGAGTGTAAAGAAATCCACCAAAAAATTGAGCAGGGGGCCTTTGACACTGATAAATTTTCAAACACGAATACAGTGCTGCTTTTGTTATTTGCTAACCTAATGGATTTTAAGGCAATTAAGTAATAAAGTAAAAGGTCAGGTGACCTAGGCCCTAATTATATGAACCTTAGTTTCTTTGTCTGCATAAAGAAGTTAAAGTGTTTCTGAATTGTGAAAGCTAAGAAAACATGATTGTAAATTTTATCAGCGATAACATCAAAGTTGATAGAGAAATTGAGTTCTTGACAGTTTAGTACTATTAAGGTTTAGATTATCAGGAGCCAAGTTTCCCATCTGCAGTGGAAGTATGCTTTCATACTTTCTATGAAAGGTTTATTTCATTCTTTTTATTAAAAAGCTCTAAATACTTTAATAATGAAGCATTTCAATTTGAAGTATTATTTCTTTACAGCAAGCATTTGATTTTGAAAACCAGTTTTCTTTAATCAGTGAGTTAAAAGGAAAATGCTATAGTGTGAAAGTAATTTTCATTACCCACGATTTACGTATAAGACAGCCTTCATCTAATTTGCCTGTGTCTTCTATTAGGAAAAAAAATACGCTCAGAAAATGCAAAAAAAAAAAAAAATCTGAAAAAAATCAGAATGCAAAATTAAATCATATACAGGCATACCTCAGATATTTTGAGTGTTCAGTTCAGACAACTGCAGTACAGCAAAATATTCCACTAAAGCAAGTCACACAAATTTTTTTTTCCTGTTGCATAAAAAAATTTTATTTACACTATATTGAAGTCTGTTAAGTGTGCAGTACCATTATGTCTATAGAACAGTGTACATTCCTTCCTTAAAGATATTGCTAAGAAAAAAGGCTAACCATCATTTCAGTCTTCAGAAAGTCACTGTATTAATATAAAAAAATCACTTACCACAGATCATTAAAACATATTATAATAATGCAAAAGTTGACAATGTTACAAGAATTATCAACGCATGACAGAGACACAAAGCAAGCAAATGCTATTGGAAAAATGGCTCCGATAGACTTGTTGAGCAAAGTACAGTTTAAAAATGCAGATGCTGAATGTTTATCAAATTGAAGGCCTGTGGCTTCCCTGCATCAAGCAGGTCTATCAGCATTATTTTTTCACATGTTATTCTTAATGTTTGTTTTTGTTTTTTAAGATGTAATACTATTATACACTTAACTTAATAAGCTGCAGTGTAAACTTTTATTTGTACTGAAAGTGAAAGTGTTAGTTGCTCAGTTGTGTCCAACTCTTTGCAATCCCATAGACTAGCCCACCAGGCTCCTCTGTCCATGGAATTCTCTAGGCAGGGATACTGGAGTGGGTTGCCATTTCCTTCTCCCACAGATCTTCCCTACCCCCAGGGATTGAATCTGGGTCTCCCCACATTGCAGGCAGATTATGGTCTCAGCCACCAGGGAAGCCCTATATGTACTGGGAAACCAGTAAATTTGTGTGACTCACTTTATTGTAATAAGCAGTTTTCTTGCATATTAATGTAATATTGCATATATGTAATATGTGGTGATCTGGAACTGAACCTGCAGTCTCCAAGGTGTTCCTGTATTGTTGACAGTGCAGTTACGCTGTCTTGGTACAACAAATCTGACATTGGCACTTGTTTTTCAAGACCATTTACACATAACTTTAGGGTGGGTTTTTTTTCACACATTGCTCTTTTGTATAATTTCCATTGTTAACATAGTAGGTCTCTGTCATCTAATTTTAATTATTTGATGACTTAGCTTCATTTTTAAAGATTTGTGGTTTAGAAACTTAAAATGTAAGCCCTTCACAGAGAACTGTGACTTTAGCCTTATTTCCCTTTAGTTTATTAATGAGATCATTTTCCCAAACCTAAGGCCTTTTTATTTTCTTTAACATATAGGGGGTTTCATCAGTCAACACTTTTTATCCTGTACTCAATAATTGTTACTATCATGATCCCATGTTTGCCAAAATGTTTCTAATGCAAGCTAATTAAATTATAATATTAACTTCTTTTTGTACAGATAACTTATATAATACTATGGACCTACCATGGATGGACTAATGCAAAATTGTGTAATTGTTATATTTTTTTAATATTTGAATTATGCCATTCTGACCATTAAGTGGTTTAGAATGTGGTAAAAAGGAATCTACAACATCACATTTACATGTAGCAGATCATAAAGCATTGCATCCATCCTCAGGTTTTAGCACAAAAGGGAGTTTGTGACAGAAATGATTACAGATAATTAATAGTATTGAATGAGTTCTATTCATATTCTGTGTAGTGAACTTTGTATAAAGAGCTTTCAGGATCACAGGCTAAAAACTGGTCTTTATATATTAAAGTGGAGATCTGAGATTCTGATACACATACAGATAATCTATCTGATATCTATACAGATACATATATATATACTGTTAATGTTAAAGCTTCCAGGTATGTACACACTGTTCATACTGTATGAACTTAGGTACATGTAGCAATGAATGTATTACTACAAGGAATACCATGTGAGAGGTAGTAGGTGGACTACCAAAATCTTGTGTTTTGGGTTTTTGTCTTTTTTTCAGATGCATATCCCATTGGTAATAGTATTTTCTGAATGAGGATAATACCTTGTTTCTCAATTAATAAAAACTACAAAGATAACTTTAAACTAGAATTTAGTACCATCCACAAAATTTCATGGCCTCCCTGGGGGCTCAGATGGTAAAGCATCTGCCTGCAATGTGGAAGACCTGGGTTCATTCCCTGGGTTGGGAAGATCCCCTAGAGAAGGAAATGGCAACCCACTCCAGTATTCTTGCCTGGAAAATTCCATGGACAGAGGAGCCTGGTAGGCTACAGTCCATGGGGTAGCAGAGAGTTGGACATGACTGAGCCACTTTACTTCACAAAATTTCATAGTATCTTTAGAAATAAATCTGAATACAGCTGAGTGTACAAGCACACACACAAACCTGAATGGCATTAGTACAAAATGCATTTCCAAATACCTCCCCCCATTGTAATGTATGTTTACCCTTTCACTGTTCATTGCTTTCTGTTAATAGGCAATTCATTCAATTAATAGGTTTTTGTGCCTTTTCACAAATACGATACTTCTCGTATGCACTGTAGCATGACTTACCTCAAGACTTTGTGCCTAATTTGAGTATACATTTTAGAAAAGAAGGTCACAGCTATGTAAGGCTATGAAATATGAAACTAAAATAGCAAGTACAGAGCTGTTAATAGAAATGGCTTTTCTATCAGACTATAGGCAAACTTTTCAGTCATTTTGTATTTACATTTCATTGAGTATTTAGATTTTTTTAAATAAAAATGTCTTTTGTGAAAGTATTGTGAAGGACATTCTTCAGGCAAAGGTGGTTATTTTATACTTGGTACCCAGAGACGTATATTGGTTTTGAAACAAATGTATGTAAAATTAAGTGGTACTTAGGGACTTAAGCACTAGGACTTAATTTTGTTAGCCCTGTCTAGTTGGCTTTGTGCTATAATTCAGAAGACAATTAATACCTGACCACTTTTTTTGACACTTAATCTTGAGAAAAGGGTATGCAAATGTTTTCAAAGGAGCATATATATACCAGTTTCAATTTTACATGTGCAGTTGTGTCTCTTTTTACCTATGAATCCTTAAAACTGCACTTAATCTTACCTAATTTTTAGAGAACTGTGTATTTCAGTGACAAAGATCAGTACTACTTTTACATGTTTTAAGAATTTTGTGATGCTGTTACTGTGTTTATTTGGTAGTTATTTATTTTGAGTAATCTGTTTATAACTTTACAGCATGTATAGAAATGTATCAAAGAATGTGTAATTGAAAGGTGTATAATATACTAATCGTGTGGATTACCTCATGATTATGCATTATTGCATATATTGTATGTGTGTGTGCATGCATGCATGCAGACTCAATCATGTCCAACTCTTTGCAACCCCACAGACTTAGCCTGCCAGTCTCCTCTGTCCATGGAATTTTCCAGGCCAGAGTACTGATGCTATGCTAAGTCACTTCAGTCGTGTCCGACTCTGTGTGACCCCATAGACAGCAGCCCACCAGGCTCCCCCATCCCTGGGATTCTCCAGGCAAAAACACTGGAGTGGGTTGCCATTTCCTTCTCCAATACATGAAAGTGAAAAGTGAAAGTGAAGTCGCTCAGTCATGTCCGACTCTCAGTGACCCCATAGACTGCAGCCTACCAGGCTCCTCTGTCCATGGGATTTTCCAGGCCAGAGTACTGGAGTGGGGTGCCATTGCCTTCTCCGAAGAGTACTGAAGGGGTTGCCATTTCCTTCTCCATAGGATAGGCCCAACCTGGGGATCGAACATGCGTCCCTTGCATCTCCTGCTTTTGTAGGCGGGTTCTTTACCAACTGAGCCACTGGGGAAGCTCATATTGTGTATATTTTAGTTAAGAAATGTGGGAGAAGTAGAATCCATTGCATTCGTAGGAATATTCATCCTTTAATTTTTATTCGTTATTGAATAGATAATGAAAGTTAAGACTATAGTAACTAAATCCTTTTGATAATTTTTCAAATTAAAGTGATTGAGAAGCAAGTTAATTTCTGTAGATAATCATAACTAAACCAGCTCTCACTGATTCAACTGTATATCAGCTGATTGACCACATTGTTTGTTCACTCCATGGACCTTTTTTGTCTGATAATACTATTCCTACACTTCTTGCACTGGTTACCCATCATAAGAAAGAAAAGTGAAGTTGCTCGGTCGTGTCCGACTCTGCGACCCCATGAACTGTAGCCTACGAGGTTCCTCCGTCCATGGGATTTTCCAGGTAAGAATACTGGAGTGGGTTGCCGTTTCCTTCTCCAGGAGATCTTCCCTACCCCAGGATTGAACCCAAGTCTCCTGCATTGTAGGCAAATGCTTTACCATTGAGCCACCAGGGAAGTCTAAAGAGAACACCAGTCATAAAGGAAAAGTAAATATTAGCTTATTTTCTACTTACTCCAAACTTATCTTTCAGCTCTGTGGTGAGTGGGGTGGGGCGGTCATTAATAGCTCCAACTTGTTTATCTTCAATTTAAAACTAGGACTAAAAAGAACTATATCAACTTTGAACTATTAATTACAATTTTTAAATTACTTGATTGGTCTTTTGAGCTTTTTCTCCAGAACAGTCTTCTAGTGGGAAGGGTAAATTCTCAACTATCTAATATGTAGCCTTCAAGAACCATTTGATGTATGGAATGGCTTATATACAGGAGACCCCATTCATCCCTTGATAGCCACCTCACTCCTTTTCTTCCCAGGAAGATTTCTGGCAGCAAAGAATTATTTTAAATTATTAATCATTCAACATTGGAGGTAACTAAAAAGATTACTTAATTTGTAGGTTTACTACAGTAGTTTCTGATTGATGATATTTATAAAAAAACTATGAAGGATGAAAGTTGATACCCTTATTTATTTAAAAAAATATATTAGAAGTGACAGAAGTATGAACACAGATGAGTTGTCTTATCAGAAGAAAAGTGGACCAATTGGATGTCAGGTTTTTGTCAACAAACAGGCTACTAACAAGTTTATTCCAGCACTTATATTTTTATATTTAATTTAAATGCATACATAAATATGATTCACCATAAGTGCCTCTGGAACCGGGAATAAGCCCTTCTGTGAGAACTAGAACTGTATTTTGGACACTGGAACAATTAATTTGTTGTACAATGGCTTTCTTGTGGGAGAATTTTGCCAGCATTTTAAATGAACTATTTAAATGAGCTTATTAAGTGAGTTAAGTTAAATTTAAAGATGTAAAATCAGTCAAATTTCAAAGAGATAAATTGATAGAAGCATCTCTATTAATTCCTCTATTCAGATAAAATGGTTTTTCACAGATGTTTACTGAATTATTTAAACAGCTTCATTGAGAAGGCATAATTAATACAATAAATTTATACATGATTAAAGTGTAAAATTTAATGTTTGACAGATGTATATACCTGTGAAGCCATAATCACAAGATACAATATGTATGTTCATCTCCACTGAAAGATTCCTCATGCCCTTGTGTAATTTTTCCCTCCCCAAGCAAATACTCATAACTAAGTTAATTTACATTTTTTAAGATTTTATATGAATGGAATCATACAATATGCAATAGTACTCTATTTTTTTCTCTTTGCTTTCATGCAGCATAATTATTTGGAGATTTATCAATGTCTCAGATACTAGTAGTGCATTCTTTTCTGTTAGTCAGTGGTATTCTTTTGTATGTATATTAACACTATCCATTCACCTGTTGATGACATTTGAGGTTGTTCCCAGTTTGGAACTCTCATTTTAAAAAGTTACTATGAACTTTCACATATAAGTCTTTGTATGAACATATAATTCATTTCTTTTAAGTAAATGCATGTGGAATGTTTGGTTCATATGTTTAATTTCTTAAGGAATTTCCACAATGTTTTCAAAGTGATTGCATCATTTTACATTCCCATGGCAGTTTGAGTTCTGCTTGTTCCACATCCTTACTAACACTTGATGTGATCAGTTTTAATTTAAATCTCATTCATTTTGGGTTAATGTTTTTATGTAGTCCAAAGTATGAATAAAAGTTCTTTTTTTTTTTTTTTTTTTTGCGTTTGGTGAACACTGTAATCATTCTAGCACCACTTATTGGAAGGGTTATTATCTCTCTCTTGCTGTCAGTACAATACTTTCTTGATGACTGTAGCTTTATACTAGTAAAGCCTGAAATTAGGTAGAATAAGTTCTCCAACTTTGTTCATCTTTTACAAAGTTATTTGTATTTTCATGTGCATTTTAGAATGAGACTGTTGATTTTTGCCCAAAATGATACTGGAATTTTGACTGGGCTTGCATTAAATGCATAGACCAGGGAGTTCCCTGATGGCCTAGTGGTTAGGATTCCAGGCTTTCACTGCCATGGCCTACATGCAATCTCTGGTTGGAGAACGGAGGTCCCAGAAGCAGTGCAGCACAGACCAAAAAAACCATACATCATATTTGAGAAGAATATGCATCTCAGTATTGAGTCTTCTGATTCCTGAATCTGGTGGATCTCTCAATTTATTTAGGTCTTTTTGAATTTCAGCAGGTTTGTAGTCTTTAGTATACAAGTTTCAGACATCTTTTGTGGTATTTAGTATTTGTCATACTAAAGTATTTCATATTTCTTAATGCTGTTGTAAATGATACTTTTAAAATTTCAATTTATAATTGCTCATCCCTACCATATAGAAATATAATTTTTGCATTTTGATTGTACTCTGCAGCCTTGCTAAACTCATTCTACTTTTTTTAAAATAGATTTAACAGTCTTCTACATAGATGATCATTTGATAACCATCTGTGAATAAAGATAGTTTTCTTCCTTTTCAATCTGGATACATTTTTTTTTCTTTTTTCCATTATTTCATGAGTCAGCAAACCTGTTCTTATAAATAAGGTTTTATTCAAACATATTTATATATCCATTATCTCTCCTGCTTTCATGCTACAGTAGCAGGTTGGGTAGTTGCCATAAAGACCAAATGGCCTCACAAAGCCTGACTTACCATCTGTTTCTATTTTTAAAAAATTGAAATTGAAGAAATGCTTCCTTATTGTCCTGGCTAGGACCTTTAATTAAGGTATTAAATAAAAATGGTAAGAGCAAACCTTCTTGGCTTTTCATAATATTAGATAAAAACATTCAGTCTTTCATCATTAAGTAATGATGTTCAGTCAGTTCAGTTCAGTCGCTCAGTCATGTCCGACTCTTTGCGACCCCATGAACTGCAGCACGCCAGGCCTCCCTGTCCATCACCAACTCCCGGAGTTCACCCAAACTCATGTCCATCAAGTCAGTGATGCCATCCAGCCATCTCATCCTCTGTCGTCCCCTTCTCCTGCCCCCAATCCCTCCCAGCATCAGGGTCTTTTCCAATGAGTCAACTCCGCATGAGGTGGCCAAAGTCCTGGAGTTTCAGCTTCAGCATCAGTCCTTCCAATGAACACCCAGGACTGACCACGAGGATAGACTGGTTGGATCTCCTTGCAGTCCAAGGGACTCTCAAGGGTCTTCTCCAACACCACAGTTCAAAAGCATCAATTCTTTAGCGCTCAGCTTTCTTCACAGTCCAACTCTCACATCCATACATGACCACTGGAAAAACCATAGCCTTGACTAGACGAACCTTTGTTGGCAAAGTAATGTCTCTGCTTTTGAATATGCTATCTAGGTTGGTCATAACTTTCCTTCCAAGGAGTAAGCATCTTTTAATTTCATGGCTGCAATCACCATCTGCAGTGATTTTGGAGCCCCCAAAAGTAAAGTGTGCCACTGTTTCCCCATCTATTTCCCATGAAGTGATGGGACCGGATGCCATGATCTTAGTTTTCTGAATGTTGAGTGTTAAACAAACTTTTTCACTCTCCTCTTTTACTTTCATCAAGAGGCTTTTTAGTTCCTCTTCACTTTATGCCATAAGGGTGGTGTCATCTGCATATCTGAGGTTATTGATATTTCTTCCAGCAATCTTGATTCCAGCTTGTGCTTCTTCCAGTCGAGCGTTTCTCATGATGTACTCTGCATATAAATTAAATAAGCAAGGTGACAATATACAGCCTTGACGTACTCCTTTTCCTATTTGGAACCAGTCTGTTGTTCCATGTCCAGTTCTAACTGTTGCTTCCTGACCTGCGTACAGATTTCTCAAGAGGCAGGTCAGGTGGTCTGGTATTCCCATCTCTTGAAGAATTTTCCACAGTTTATTGTGATCCACACAGTCAAAGGCTTTGGCATAGTCAATAAAGCTGAAATAGATGTTTTTCTGGGACTCTTGCTCTTTTGATGATCCAGCGGATGTTGGCAATTTGATCTCTGGTTCCTTTGCCTTTTCTAAACCAGCTTGAACATCTGGAAGTTCACAGTTCATGTATTGCTGAAGCCTGCCTTGGAGAATTTTGAGCATTACTTTACTAGCATGTGCTATGCTATGCTAAGTCACTTCAGTCGTGTCCGACTCTGTGCGACCCCATAGATGGCAGCCCACCAGGCTCCCCCATCCCTGGGATTCTCCAGGCAAGAACACTGAAGTGGGTTGCCATTTCCTTACTAGCATGTGAGATGAATGCAATTGTGCGGTAGTTTGAGCATTCTTTGGCATTGCCTTTCTTTGGGATCAGAATGAAAACTGACCTTTTCCAGTCCTGTGGCCACTGCTGAGTTTTCCAAATTTGCTGGCATATTAAGTGCATCACTTTCACAGCATCATCTTTCAGGATTTGAAATAGTTCCATTGGAATTCCTTCACCTCCACTAGCTCTGTTCATAGTGATGCTTTCTAAGGCCCACTTGACTTCACATTCCAGGACGTCTGGCTAGGTGTAGGTTTTTCATATAATACTTATAAAAGATTGAGCAAGTTCCCTTTTAGGGGGTGAGTGGTATTTGTTTTGTTTTAATCAAGATTGAATGTTGGTTGTGTCAAGTATTTCTCTGTATCTATTGAAGTGACCATATGGCTTTTAAATTTTTAAATATGATGGCTCAGTCTGTAAAGAATCTGCCTGCATTGCAAGACACTTGGGTTCAATCCCTGGGTCAGGAACATCCCCTGGAGAAGGAAATGGCAACCACTTCAGTATTCTTGCCTGGAAAAATCTCATGGACAGAGGAGCCTGACATGAGGCTGCAAGAATTGGATATGACTTAGCTAATAAACCACCAACATGGTGAAACTAACTTTGAATTTCTATAATAAACCCTACTTGACTCCAAAATATGATAAAATTTTATTTAAAATACTTATGTCTCTGTTCATTATTGATGAGTTGGTCTGTAGTTTTCTTGTTATGTCTTTGAGTTTGGATCAGGGTAATACTGTCAGAGAATGTGTTGGGATGTATTTCTTTCTCTTCAATTTTCTAGAAGATATGTGTTCAATATTATATCTTCCTTGAAATTCACCAGGGAAACCATCTGAGCCTATAGTTACCTTTATTAAGGGAAGATCTTTTTATTACAAATTCCAATTATTTTTTCTTGTATGAGCTTTGTTAGTTTGTATGCTTTGAGGAATTTGTCCATATCATGTTTTCAGTGTATTAGCATAAAGTTTTTCATAGTTTCCTTTATTATCCTTTTAGTATACTACTGCAGAATGTGAAGCAGTATTAGCTCTCATTCTTAATGTTAACAGTTTGTGTCTTCTCTTTTCCCTGATAAGTCTTGCTAGAGACTTACCAACTTGATTGTCTGAGAGAAATAGCTTTTGATTTCTTTGATTTTTTTTGTGTGTAATTCTGTTTTCTGTTTCACTGATTTTTTTACTCTGATCTTTATTATTTTTTTCTTCTGCTTGCTTCAGGTTTAATTTGCTATCTGTTAGTTTCTTAACATGGTAACTGAGGTTATTAATCTGATACTTTTTTTTTTTTTTTTTTGACTGCACCACACGTTTCGCAGGATCTCAGTTCCCTGACCGAGGATTGAACCATGGCCACTGCATTGGAAACCTGGAGTCCTAACCACTAGGCTACAAGGGAACTCCCAGATTTGATATTTTTTAAATCTAGTGATTGAGTCCTATAAATTTCCCTCTGATTACTGTTTTAGCTACGTCTCATCTCATGTTTTGCTTCTCTTGTGGCTCAGCTGGTGAAGAATCCACCTGCAATGCAGGAGACCTGGGTTCGATCCCTGGGTTGGGAAAATCCCCTGGAGAAGGGAAAGACTACCCACTCCAGTATTCTGATCTGGAAAGTCCCATGGTTTGTATAGTCTGTGAGGTCGCAAATACTCCTACACAACTGAACAACGTTCACTCTTCACTTTCATGTTTTGATATGATATATCCCATAACTTTTTCCTTTTTAATTCAGATCAAAATTCTTTATAATTGCCCTTTGACCATGTTATTGACTCTTGATTCTATTGTGGTCAGAGAACATACTTTCTATGACTTGGATTCTTTTTAAATTATTGGGACTTGTTTTACGGCTTAGAGTATAGTTCACCTTGGTGAATGTCCCATGTACATTTCTGCTGTTTGTTCTTTACATGTTTATTACGTCATATTGATCAGTAGTGTTTTTCAGTAATTCTGTATCCTTTTGACATGTTTTTTCCTCCTTTCCACTTAACCTATTTGTGTCTTTATTTAAAGGGTTTCTTTTAGGCAGCATATAGTTGGGTCTTGCTTTTTTATCCAATCTTATCTCTCTATCTTTTCACTGGAGTGCTTAGACCATTTACATATAATAATTGGATTCACAAGAGTGGGTTAAAGTCTATAGTCTTACTATTTTCTATTTGTTCTATTTCTTTGTGTCCCTTTTTAATTTTTACTACCTTTGGGGGAGATTGAATATTTCATATGATTTCCCTTTTTTCCATTCACTTACTAGTCATAATCTTTGTTAGTTTTGATTGACTGAATTTTTTCCTCCTTATGGGTTGTATTTTCCTGCCTTTTTTTTCCCCTGATAATTTTTGGTTGGATGATAGACACTTTGAATTTGTTGAGTGCTGGTATTTTCGTATTTCTCTAAATATTCGTAAGCTTTGTTTTGTATTCACTTAAGTTACTTGGGAAGATTTGCTGCTGCTGCTGCTAAGTCTCCTCAGTCGTGTCCGACTCTGTGCGACCCCATAGACGGCAGCCCACCAGGCTCCCACGTCCCTGGGATTCTCCAGGCAAGAACACTGGAGTGGGTTGCCATTTCCTTCTCCAATGCATGAAAGTGAAAAGTGAAAGTGAAGTTGCTCAGTCGTGTCCGACTCTTAGCAGCCCCATGGACTGCAGCCTACCAGGCTTCTCCGTCCCTGGGATTTTCCAGGCAAGAGTACTGGAGTGGGGTGCCATCCAGGTCTAATTTTCTACAAGTGAGGCAAAGCCTTTCTGAATATTGTGCCAGATGCCCCATGAATTTATGAGATTTTCCTGTCTGATAGTTGAGAACAGGAACTGTTGTAGCCTGTGTGAGCTTCAAGTATTAATTCTCTCTGAAACTGTCAAGTGTGGGTTTTTTTTGTTTGTTTGTTTGTTTGTTTGTTTCTCCAGCCTTAGGTAGTTTCCATGCATGGGCTGGTCATTAGTACTCAGTTGAAGACCTAAGAAGGGACCCTTGGTGTGGTGTGTGGCTCTCATCTCTGGCACTTTGCCTTGTAAATTCTAGCTGCCTGGGCTTCCCTAGACTCCTTCTGGGTTTCCTCTTCCTATCCTATAACTAGAAACTCCAGGCAGTAAACTTGGAAAAGTCATGGGGGTCACTTTCTTTTCTCATCTCTCAGAAATCATTGCCTATTGTCTAATATTTGTATCTTGAAAACCATTTTTTATTATTCTTTTTAATTTATTTTAGTTGGAGGCTAATTATAATGTGGTAGTTTTTGCCATACATTCACATGAATCAGCCATGGGTGTACATGTGTTCCCCATCTTGACCCTCCCTCCCACCTCCCTCCCCATCCCATCCCTCAGGATCATCCCAGTGCACCATCCCTGAGCACCCCGTCTCATGCATCAAACCTGGACTGGTGATCTATTTCATATATGATAATATACATATTTCAATGCTATTCCCTCAAATCATCCCACCCTTGCCTTCTCCCACAGAGTCCAAAAGTCTGTTCTTTACATCTGTGTCTCTTTTGCTATCTCACATATAAGGTCATCATTACTATCTTTCTAAATTCCATATATATGTGTTAATATACTGTATTAGTATTTTTCTTTCTGACTTACTTCACTCTGTATAATAGGCTCCAGTTTCATCCACCTCATTAGAACTGATTCAAATGCATTCTTTTTAATAGCTGAGTAATATTCCAGTGTGTATATGTACCACAGCTTTCTTATCCATTCGTCTGCCTATGGACATCTAGGTTGCTTCCGTGTCCTGGCTATTATAAACAGTGCTGCAATGAACATTGGGATACACATGTCTCTTTCAATTCTGGTTTCCTCGATGTGTATGCCCAGCAGTGGGATTGCTGGATCATATGGCAGTTCTATTTCCAGTATTTCAAGGAATCTCCATACTGTTCTCCATAGTGGCTGTACTAGTTTGCATTCCCACCAGCAATGTAAGACGGTTCCCTTTTCTCCACACCCTCTCCAGCATTTATTGCTTGTAGACTTTTGGATCGCAGCCATTCTGACTGGCGTGAGATGGTACCTCATTGTGGTTTTGATTTGCATTTCTCTGATAATGAGTGATGTTGAGCATCTTTTCATGTGTTTGTTAGCCATCTGTATGTCTTCTTTGGAGAAATGTCTATTTAGTTCTTTGGCCCATTTTTTGATTAGGTGGGCTTTTTTTTTTTTTTTTTTTCTGGAATTGGCCTGCAGGAGTTGCTTGTATATTTTTGAGAATAATTCTTTGTCAGTTGCTTCATTTATTATTATTTTCTCCCATTCTGAAGGCTGTCTTTTCACCTTGCTTATAGTTTCCTTCTTTATGCAAAAGCTTTTAAGTTTAATTAGGTCCCATTTGTTTATTTTTGCTTTTATTTCCATTACTCTGGGAGGTGGGTCATAGAGGATCCTGCTATGATTTATGTCAGAGAGTGTTTTTCCTATGTTTTCCTCTAGGAGTTTTATATTTTCTGGTCTTACATTTAGAACTTTGATCCATTTTGAGATTATTTTTGTGTATGGTGTTAGAAAGTGTTCTAGTTTCATTCTTTTACAAGTGGTTGACCAGTTTTCCCAGCACCACTTGTTAAAGAGATTGTCTTTTCTCCATTGTATATTCTTGCCTCCTTTGTCAAAGATAAGGTGTCCATAGGTGCGTGGATTCATCTCTGGGATTTCTGTTTTGTTCCATTGATCTATGTTTCTGTCTTTGTGCCAGTACCATACTGTCTTGATGACTGTAGCTTTGTAGTATAGTCTGAAGTCAGGCAGGTTGATTCCTCCAGTTCCATTCTTCTTTCTCAAGATTGCTTTGGCTATTCGAGGTTTTTTGTATTTCCATACAAATTGTGAAATTATTTGTTGTAGCTCTGTGAAAAATACCGTTGGTAGCTTGATAGAGATCTCATTGAATCTAGATTGCTTTGGGTAGTATACTCATTTTCACTATATTGATTCTTCCGATCCATGAACATGGTATATTTCTCCATCTATTTGAGTCCTCTTTGATTTCTTTCATCAGTGTTTTATAGTTTTCTATATATAGGTCTTTTGTTTCTTTAGGTAGGTTTATTCCTAAGTATTTTATTCTTTTCATTGCAATGGTGAATGGAATTATTTCCTTAATTTCTCTTTCTGTTTTCTCGCTGTTATTGTGTAAGGATGCTAGGGATTTCTGTGTGTTAATTTTGTATCCTGCAACTTTACTATATTCATTGATTAGCTCTAGTAATTTTTTATATACTACATATGATTTTTTGTTTCAAGCAGGGGTATATCTGATTCATTGTGTCATTTTGGCCAGAAGTGGAAGTAAAATCTAAATTTAGACATGCACTTTTTCTTTAATACAGGAAATTTTTGAATGAAACTTGACTTTCTCTACACAATTTGGTAAGAATGTGGGGGTTCACAAAGTACCAAACCCCTAATTAATTCTTCCCCATATTTCCTGTGTTTACTTTGGATAGCTTATGTTTTTCAGTCAGTACTACTCATAAAAATCTATTCGACAGTAATAGCTTTGCTAATACTGCTGCTGCTGCTAAGTCGCTTCAGTCGTGTCCGACTCTGTGCAACGGCATAGACAGCAGCCCACCAGGCCCCGCTGTCCCTGGGATTCTCCAGGCAAGAACACTGGAGTGGGCTGCCATTTCCTTCTCCAATGCGTGAAAGTGAAAAGTGAAAGGGAAGTCGCTCAGTCGTGTCCGACTCTTCGCGACCCCATGGACTGCAGCCAACCAGGATCATCCATCCATGGATTTTCCAGGCAAGAGTACTGGAGTTGGGTGCCATTGCCTTCTCTGTTGCTAATACTAAGAATATTCATATTCAAAAAATTGTTATTTTCCCTTAAAATTCTTTTTTTAATGATTAAGCATTGCAGTATATATTCTCTGTATGAGAATATAGTATAAAGTATTAAAATCTCATGAAAATTATTTTTTGAATGTGAAAATAACTCAGGTGTAATATAAATGGGTGTCACAAACTTCAAGGGAAAGAACTTCAGGAGTCTACTGAGTGGCTGAGAAAATGCTCTTTTACATAGTTCTTGAGTTCACTGTTGAGATATATCTGTATTTAAAGTGATTTTATGTAACATGGAAGATCTCTCGAAATTACTGCTTTATCTTTCCCGGATATTTTTATGTAAAACCCACAATAACTATAGAACTTTATAGAAGTGAGTGACCTTCTCAGAGAAAATACAAGTATATCTTTATGTCTTCTTTTCATTTCCTTATGCTTAAAAACTGTTGCTTTAAATTGGATCTTTTGGTATACAAAAGAATTCTTTGGACACATTTGACCACTTTGGTTTTCTTGTTTCATTTACTTGCCCATATGTTAATGAAGCAAACTGAAGTTAATAGCACCCTAAAATTGAGGAAAACACTTGAAGTGATAATAACCTGTTCAAGATCTCAGCTTTAAAACGTGAGCTTAGAAATTCAGGGAACATAGAAAATAACAGTTTATTTTGCCTTATCCTCTGAACATATTGACAT
Source organism: Bos taurus (assembly GCF_002263795.3). NCBI lineage: Eukaryota > Metazoa > Chordata > Mammalia > Artiodactyla > Bovidae > Bos > Bos taurus. The sequence goes on along the minus strand of NC_037329.1, from coordinate 9,822,320 downwards.
AATTATTTAGCTGTATGATCATCCTAGGATGTTCAACATCTGCATAGATTGTTTACTATACATATTAACTTGCCAAAAATGGTTTGCAGAATTTTTCTAATGACATGAATATTGCAGTTCATTTTCAAAAAAGCAAAGATAAAACCATTAATAATGTCAAACAGGGTATTGTCTAGAGAAATTCTAGCCAGTCATTTAGTTACTGTTTACAATTTATTACTGAATGTGCTTTACCATCAGGAACAAGCTTCCCATGGTGGTTGTATTAAAAATTAGCAGTTTTACACTGAGAGGCCCAGTGCCAACCTGGAAAAATTGGTTGCATTGATGAGTAATAAACTGCATGTTGCAGATTCCCATACTGTTTGAATTCATTTCACAGTATTGGCAAAGAATCTGAATTTTAACTGGAAACACACGGTTCTCTTCCAAGCAGGTATTAAAAACACATTGTCTACTTTTCAGAGAATCATAATAGAGTTTCTGCACTTTGTCATTTTGACCGTAGTTTAAGGTTTAAAAGGTTTGAAATTTCTTGAAAATATTAATTATCCTTCTCTATTTTCTCATTCATAAAGTTAATATGATTCCAGTGCAATGTACCATTTGTTTTTAGATATATGAAGAAATACGTGGCCTACTTTAAAACTGTTTTCCTCCAAAAAATGAATTTTTAAAATGAAGGAAAAGATAGTTAAATAATTGCAAAGCCACTGTTTTCAGTTAGACTTGTAGATTATGTATATACTCTCGATACTGAAACATTGAGGTTTCTTTGAAAGGAGACAAGCTTAAAAGTAGGCCAGTATTCCTGTGGTTTAATTTCAACTTTCTGGACAGTTAAATAGAATTTTGTACTTAAAATATTTTCATATGGCTTTGTTTTAAGAGCAAAAAAATATGAATTTGCCTTACAAAATGTAAAAGTTTTAAATGCACTTTTTTTCCTCACTTGTCAAAGCAACCTTAAAATTAAACTCAAATGTCCTTATGTATATGTTTATCAACTCCATATAGTAATTTTAAAGTGTACATGGTCTTTCCTAGGTAAAATTTATATCTCCATGTAAGTGAAACAGTAAATCCTGGGCTTTCATATATGGACACTAAGCAATTTGTCAATATACCATATAGTTCTGAATGCACTAATAATACAAAGCTTAATTTTGTTCTTTAGTCTTGATGTATTCACTGATAATGGTGGGAGAGACCTCAGCTTGGCAATCTACAGCAAGTTAGTTAGGAAAAGATAACATTATTCATACACATATGCTGAGAAAATGAGTGACAGAATGTTAGGTACTTGAGTGGCCAGTGTCACTGCTCTGTTTATCTTGTATCAATCACTCTAGTCCTGAGCTAGAAGTACATTTATAACATAACACTCAGAAGTTCACATTCAAAAGAAAAATGTTAGGGATTTCCCTGGTGGTCCAGTGGTTAAGACTCTGCACTTCCATTGGAGAGGCCCCAGGTTCAAGCCCTGGTTGGGGAACTAAGATCCCACAAGCCACATAGCGTGGCCAAAATATATAGTCAAAAGGAAAAAGTTGATAAAAGTTTTTAAATGAAATGATAACAAGCAGGAAACAGTTTGTGAAGTCGCCATTTGGTTTCCTGATCAGCTACTTTCAAACTCAGCATTCTGCATCTGCAGTTGGTAATTTTGACTGAGTTCAAGATGATCAAGAATTATAGAACTGTTAACCTCATTTAGTATTTACAAGATGAGAGTTGTAACTATGTACTCCTTGACATCCTCCAGGCCTCTTTGCCACCTTTGATTACTCTCTATTCCTTGGCAGTGTCATTCACTTTATGATTTCAGTTATCATTTCCATATGTGCAGCTATATCTCCAGCCTCACATTTCCCATAAACTGCCATACAGCTCAGCATATCCTGCCAGTACATCAGATTCCAAACTGAAGTCATCATTTTCTCTCCTAAATCTTTTCTTTTTCTTTTTTTCACTTTCTTTTTTAACCCATTATTGAGGTTTTTTTTTTTTTTTCTTTTTTTCTGTCCAGCCACTTGAATCAAAAAAGTGCTTATTATTCTACTATGCCAAGATTTCTCTCACGTCCTTCCTCCCTTCTATTCACCTTGCTACTATCCGATATCACTGAGGTTCTCATTTCCCTTCATATTTGGTCACATGGTTATGTCTCTTCCAAACCAGGACACTTTTGAATGTAAAAGGGACATTATGGAGAGTGAAGAAGGCTCTTAATACATACAATAGGACAACTGTTACACAAACTATCCTTCGCAAATCTAGGTATATGATCACCGTTAATCTATTTCCTTCCTTCCTGTAACTAATCCATTAGTTTATAGCCCTGCCAGATCTATCTTCTTCTTTTTTTTTTAATTGATGTATAGTTGACTTACAATATTGTGTTAGTTTCAGGTATATACCATACTGATTTGATTTTTTATTTTTATTTTTTTTTTTTGCAGATTATGCTGTATTATAGGTTATTACAAAATAATGGGTATAACTCCTGTGCTATACAACATATCCTTGTTGCTTACCTTTTTATGTGTAGTAGTTTGTATCAGATAATGCCATCACCTTAATTTGTCCCTACCCTCTCCCCTATCCCCATAACCAAAAGGGACATTTTGGAGAGTGAAGAAGGCTCTTGTAATACTTAAACTAAGACAGATGTTACACACTCAGACTGTCCCTTGCAAACGTGGAACAGTTTTAATCACTGTACTCTGGTTAATCTATTTCCTTCCTTCTTGTAGATAATCCATCTACTGCACTACCAGACTTAACTTCTTTTTTTGAATTGATGTATAGTTATTTGTTTTCTGTGTCTCTGAGTCTGTTTCTGTTTTGCATATAATCCATTTGTATTATTTTTTAGGTTCTATATATGAATGATATCATAAAATATTTATCTTTATCCAATTTATTTCACTGAACTTAATATTCTCTAGGTCTATTCACATTGTTGCAGTGGCAGTATTTCATTCTTTTAATGGCTGAGTAATATTCCATTGCATATATGTAACACATTTTTGTAATCTAGTCACCTGTTGATGGGAATGGGGCTTGCTTCCCTATCATGGCTTTACACATGGTCCTGCTATGAGCATTAGGATGTAAGCATCTTTTCCAATTAGTGTTTTTGTTTTTCCAGATACATATCCAGGAGTGGAATTGTTAGATCATACAGTAGTTCCACTTTTGTTTTTTTAAGGAATCTTCATACTGTTTTCCAAGGTGGCTGCACCAACTTACATTCCCCCCAACAAGATGAGCTTTCCTCATAGCTCAGTCGGTAAAGAATCTGCCTGCGATGCAGGAGACCTGGGTTTGATCCCTGGATTGGGAAGATCCCCTGGAGAAGGAAATGGCAACCCACTCCAGTATTCTTGCCTGGAGAATCCCATGGACAGAGGAGCCTGGCAGGTTACAGTCCATGGGGTCGGACACGACTTAGCAACTAAATCACCACAGCAGTATATGAGGGTTCCCTTTTCACCACATCCTTTCCAACATTTATTTGTAGACCTCACTGCTTTGCATTTCTCTAATAATTGATGATTTTGAGCACTTACTCTTAGGCCTGTTAGCCATCTGTGTGTCTTTGGGAAAATGTCCAGATCTGCCTATATTTTGATCATTTAGTTTTTTGATATTAAATTCTATGAATTGTTTGTCTATTTTGAACATTAACCCCTTGTTAATCACATTGTTTGTAAATATTTTCTCCCATTCTGTAGATTGCCTTTTCATTTTGTTGATGGTTTTCCTTTACTGTGCAAAAGCTTTTAATTTTAATTAGGTCCTATTTGTTTATTTTTGCTTGTATTTGTTTTGCCTTGGGAGACTGATCCCAGAAACTATTGCTGTGATTTATGTTAAAAAGAGTTCTACTTGTGTTCTCATCTAGGAGTTTTATGGTTTCAGATCTTATATTTAGGTCTTCAAACAATTTTGAGTTTATTTTTTGTATATGCTGTGAAAGAATGTTCTCATTGTTTTACATTTGGCTTTCTAGTTTCCCCAGTACCACTTGTTGAAGAGACTATCTTTTCTCCATTTTATAGTCTTGCCTCCTTTGATATAGATTAATTGACCATTTTTGTGTAGGTTTATTTTTAAAATCATTTTATTCTGATTTTTCATTATTAGTATATAGAAATATACCAGATTTCTGTATATTAATCTTGTGCCCCACAACCTTGCTGAATTCATTCGTTCTGGAGACTAAATTTCTCTATATATAAAGTATTATGTCATCTGCAAATAGTGACAGTTGTATCTCTTCCCTTCCAATTTGGATATCTTTTATTTCTTTTTCTTGACTTATTACTGTGGCTAGGACTTCCAATACTGTTATATAGAAGCAACAAAAGTAGCCATTGTTGTTTTGTTCCTGAATTTACATGGAAGGCTTTCAGATTTTCACTGTTATTTTCGTTGTGGGTTTGTCATAAATGACCTTTGTTGTGTTGAGATATGTTCCCTCTATACCCACTTTGCTGAGAATTTTTATCATTACTGGATGTTGAATATTGTCAAATGCTTTTTCTGTCTATTGAGATGACCAAATAGGTTTTTCTTTCCTTTTGTTGATGTGGTGTATCACATTGATTTATTTACATATGTTGAACCATCCTGTGACCCAGGAATGAAGCCAACTTGATCATAGTATATGATCCTTTTTATGTATTGTTGCCAATTTTTGTAGAGGATTTTTGCCTCTATACTCATCAAAAATATTGACCAGTAATTTTCTTTTTTGCAGTGTCCTTGGTTTTGGTATCAGGATAATAGTGGCCTCATAGAATGATTTCTTTCTCTTTGAATTTTTAGGAATAGTATGAGAAGGACAGGTGTTAGTTCTTCCTTATATGTTTGATAGAATTCCCCTATGAAACTGTCCAGCCTACACTTTTGTATACAGATTCAATTTCACTTCTAGTGATTTTTGTAGTTGTTTCGTCACTCAGTCATGTCTGACTCTTTGGAACCCCATGGACTGCAGCACACAAGGCTTCCCTGTCTTTCACCATCTCCTGGAGCTTGCTCAAACTCATGTCCATCAAGTCGGTGATGCCATCCAACCATCTCATCCTCTGTCATCCCCTTCTCCTCCTGCCTTCAGTCTTTGTGAGCATCAGGGTCTTTTCTAATGAGTCAGCTTTTCATATCAGGTAGCCAAAGTATTCGAGCTTTCATCTTCAGCATCAGTCCTTTCAATGAATCTCAGGATTGATTTCCTTTAGGATTGACTGGTTTGATCTTGCTGTCCAAAGGACTCTCAAGCGTCTTCTCCAACACCACAGTTAAAGAGTATTAATTCTTCTGTCCTCAGCCTTCTTTATAGTCCAACTCTCACATCCATACATGACTACTGGGAAAACCATAGCTTTGACTAGATGAACATTTGTTGGCAAAGTAATATCTCTGCTTTTTATTATGCTGTCTAGGTTAGTTATAGCTTTTCTTCCAAGGAGCAAGTGTCTCATAATTTCATAGCTGCAGTCACCATCTGCAGTGATTTTGGAGCCCAAAAAAATAAAGTCTGTCACTGTTTCTATTGTTTCCCCATCTATTTGCCATGAAGTGATGGGATTGGATTCTGTAATCTTAGTTTTTTGAATGCTGAGTTTTAAGCCAGCTTTTTAACTCTCCTTTTTCACTTTCATCAAAAGGCTCTTTAGTTCCTCTTCACTTTCTGCCATAAGGGTGGTGTCATCTGCATATCTGAGGTTATTGATATTTCTCCCAGCAATCTTGGTTCCAGCTTGTGCTTCATCCAGTCCAGCATTTCACATGATGTACTCTGCACAGAAGTTAAATAAACAGGGTAACAATACACAGCCTTGATGTACTCCTTTCCCAATTTGAAACCAGTCCATAGTTCCATGTCCAGTTCTAAGTGTTGCTTCTTGAGCTGTTTACAGATTTCTCAGGAGGCAGGTCAGGTGGTCTGGTATTCCCATCTCTTGAAGAATTTTCCACAGTTTGTTGTGATCCACACAGTCAAAGGCTTTAGCATAGTCAATGAAGCAGAAATAGATGTTTTTTCTGAAATTCTCTTGCTTTTTCTATGATTCAACAGATGTTGGCAATATGATCTCTGGTTCCTCTGCCTTTTCTAAATCCAGCTTGAACATCTGGAAGCTCTTGGTTCACCTACTGTTTAAGCCTAGCTTAGAGAATTTTGAGCATTACTTTGCTAGCATGTGAAATGAGTGCAGTTGTCAGTAGTTCGAACATTCTTTGATGGTGCCTTTCTTTGAGATTGGAATCAAAACTGACCTTTTCCAGTCCTGTGGCCACTGCTGAGTTTTCCAAATTTGCTGATATATTGACTGCAACACTTTCACAGTATCATCTTTTAGGATTTTAAATAGCTCAACTGGAATTCCATCACCTCCACTAGCTTTGTAGTGATGCTTCCTAAGGCCCACATGACTTCCCATTCCAGGATGTCTAGCTAGGTGAGTGATCACACCATCATGGGTTATCTGTGTCATGAAGATTTTTTTTGTACAGTTCTGTGTATTCTTGCCACCTCTTCTTAATATCTTCTGCTTCTGTTAGGTCCATACCGTTTCTCTCCTTTATTGTGCCCATCTTTGCATGAAATGTTCCCTTGATATCTCTAATTTTCCTGAAGAGATATCTAGTCTTTCCCATTCTATCGTTTTCCTCTATAGCTCTGCATTGATCACAGAGGAAGGCTTTCTTATCTCTCCTTGCTATTCTTTGGAACTCTGCATTCACATAGGTATATCTTTCCTTTTCTCCTTTGCCTTTTGCTTCCAATTTTTCCATACTCTCACTTTCAGTCTATATGTGTTGGGTTTCTTGTAGGCAGCATATATATGGGTCTTGTTTTTGTATCCATTCAGCCATTCTGTTTCTTCTTGTTGAAGCATTTAATCCATTTATATTTAAAGTGATTATTGATATATGTGTTCCTATTGCCATTTTCTTAATTGTTTATGGTTTGTTATTGTAGATCTTTTTCTTCTCTTGTATTTCCTGACTATATATGTCCCTTTAACATTTGTTGTAAAGCTGGTTTGATGGTACTGAATTCTCTTAACTTTTGCTTGTCTGTAAAGCTATTGATTTCTCCATGAATTTTGAATGAGATCCTTGCCAGATAGAGTAACATCGGTTGTACATTTTTCCCTTTCAGTACTTTAAATATATCCTGCCATTCCCTTCTGGCCTGCAGAGTTTCTGCCGAAAGATCAACTGTTAAAAAGATCAGCTTTTATTTGGATAAGTTAGATTGTTTGAGATTTTTCTTGCTTCTTGAAGAAAGCCTTTATCACTGTGAAATTCCCTCTTAAATGTGATTTACCTGCATCACATATATTTTGGAAAGTTATGTTTTCAATTTCATTTGTCTCAAAATATTTTCTGATTCTCTCTTTGATTTCACTGTTGATCCACTAGATTTTAGTGGCACGTTGTTTAGTTTCTACATGTTTATTCTTTTCCTGTTTTCCTTTCTGTAGTTGATTTCTAGTTCATACTGATGCAGTTGAAAAAAATACTTCAGGTAATTTCTATCCTCTTACGTTTGTTGAGACTTTTGTTATCTAGTATATGGCCTATCCTGAAGAACGTTCCATGTACACATGAAAAGAATTTGTTTTTGAATGTCATGTCCTGTAGACATCAGTTAAGTCCAACAGATCTATTGTGTCCTTTAAGAACACTTGCCTTATTTTCTGTCTGTATGTTTTGTGATTGATATCAGAGGAGTATTAAAGTCTCCAACTATTACTGTATTTTTATCAATTTCTCCTTTATGTCTGTTACTATTTTCTTCATATATTTAGGTGCTTCTGTGTATATATGTTAACAAGTGTAATATTATCTTCCTGTCCTGATCTCTCCTTTATCATTATATAGTGCCCTTCTTTGTCTTGTATTATAGCGTTTGTTTTAAAGTCTAATTTGTCTGATACGAGGATTGCTAGCCCCCAGACTTACCTTCTTAAAACATTGTTTTAGTCATGCCTTCCATCTTCATAATTCTTTAGTGGCTCTAAATTATAAAAATGTTCAGGCATGATCTTCAAAGTCGTCTTTAGTCCAATTTCAGTTTCTCTCTCCTACATTATTTCTTTTACAGTTCTATTGAGATATAATTGACACACCGCACTATATATGTTTAAGATGTAGAACATAATGACTTACATACCTTGTGAAATGATTACAATGTTAGTTAACATCCATCATCTCATTGATATTTTTTTAAAAAGTGAGGGAAGTATTTATTTATTGTGATGAGAAATCTTAGGGTCTACTCTCTTAACAACTTTCAAATATACCATATAGCAGTCTTAACTGCAGTCATTGTGTTATACATTACATTACATCCCCAGTACATATTTATCTTGTGACTGGAAGTTTGTACCTTTTGACTACCTCTATCCAGTTTTTCCACCTCCCACTCTGGTAACCACAAATTTAATCTCTTTTTCTGTGAGTTTGGGATTTTTATTTATTTTTAGGTTCCACTATTTATTTTTAGAGTCTGTGTATAAGTGAGATCATACAAATATTTGTCTTTCTCTGTCTGACTTATTCCACTTACCATAATGCCCTCAAGGTCCTTCCATGTTGCATTGTTATTATTTCCTCAGTCAAGCAACTCACAATGTTAATATTTAACTTTTCTGATCCTGAGTTACCTCATTAGTAAAACGGAATTAAAATGTTTATTCCTCACTTATGAAGCTAGCTTAGTACATAGATAGTGAAGTGAAGTGAAGTGAAGTTGCTCAGTCGTGTCTGACTCTTTGCGACCCCATGGACTACAGCCTACCAGGCTCCTCGGTCCATGGAATTTTCCAGGCAAGAGTACTGGAGTGGGTTGCCATTTCCTTCTCCAGCAGATCTTCCCGACCCAGGGATCGAACCCAGGTCTCCCTCATTGTAGGCAGACGCTTTACCTTCTGAGCTGTACCTACTGCCAAGTACTTGGTACAGGCACACTGAGGAACTGGTAGCTACTATTACATACTATAATTTTGTGTATCTTCTCTACCTATTTCTACTCTGTGAAATATTCTCTTCCTCTTCTCTAACTTCTCTATCTTCAAAGTCCTTAATCCTTCCTATCCTTGAATATTCCAAAAGTGTATTCCCTTTAAACCACTTTTTTTTTACATTTTTTTATTTTTTTTAATTTTATTTTATTTAACTTTACAATATTGTATTGGTTTTGCCATATATCAAAATGAATCTGCCACAGGTATACATGTGTTCCCCATCCTGAACCCTTCTCCCTCCTCCCTCCCCATACCATCCCTCTGGGTCGTCCCAGTGCACCAGCCCCAAGCATCCAGTATCGTGCATCAAACCTGGACTGGCGACTCGTTTCATATATGATATTATACATATTTCAATGCCATTCTCCCAAATCATCCCACCCTCTCCCTCTCCCACAGAGTCCAAAAGACTGTTCTATACATCAGTGTCTCTTTTGCTGTCTCGTATACAGGGTTATTGTTATCATCTTTCTAAATTCCATATATATGCATTAGTATACTGTATTGGTGTTTTTCTTTCTGGCTTACTTCACTCTGTATAATAGGCTCCAGTTTCATCCACCTCATTAGAACTGATTCAAATATATTCTTTTTAACAGCTGAGTAATACTCCATTGTGTATATGTACCACTGCTTTCTTATCCAGTCATCTGCTGATGGACATCTAGGTTGCTTCCATGTCCTGGCTATTATAAACAGTGCTGCGATGAACATTGGGGTACACGTGTCTCTTTCCTTTCTGGTTTCCTCACTGTGTATGCCCAGCAGTGGGATTGCTGGATCATAAGGCAGTTCTATTTCCAGTTTTTTAAGGAATCTCCACACTGTTCTCCATAGTGGCTGTACTAGTTTGCATTCCCACCAGCAATGTAAGAGGGTTCCCTTTTCTCCACACCCTCTCCAGCATTTATTATTTGTAGACTTTTGGATCGCAGCCATTCTGACTGGTGTGAAATGGTACTTCATAGTGGTTTTGATTTGCATTTCTCTGATAATGAGTGATGTTGAGCAATTTTTCATGTGTTTGTTAGCCATCTGTATGTCTTCTTTGGAGAAATGTCTATTTAGTTCTTTGGGCCATTTTTTGATTGGGTCATTTATATTTTTGGAATTGAGCTGCAGGAGTTGTTTGTATATTTTTGAGATCAGTTGTTTGTCTGTTGCTTCATTTGCTATTATTTTCTCCCATTCTGAAGGCTGTCTTTTCACCTTGCTTAGAGTTTCCTTTGTTGTGCAGAAGCTTTTAAGTTTAATTAGGTCCCATTTGTTTATTTTTGCTTTTATTTCCATTACTCTGGGAGGTGGGTCATAGAGGATCCTGCTGTGATGTATGTCGGAGAGTGTTTTGCCTATGTTCTCCTCTAGGAGTTTTATAGTTTCTGGTCTTACGTTTAGATTGTTAATCCATTTTGACTTTATTTTTGTGTATGGTGTTAGAAAGTGCTCTAGTTTCATTCTTTTACAAGTGGTTGACCAGTTTTCCCAGCACCACTTGTTAAAGAGATTGTCTTTTCTCCATTGTATATTCTTGCCTCCTTTGTCAAAGATAAGGTGTCCATATGTACGTGGATTAATCTCTGGGCTTTCTATTTTGTTCCACTGATCTATGTTTCTGTCTTTGTGCCAGTACCATACTGTCTTGATGACTGTGGCTTTGTAGTAGAGCCTGAAGTCAGGCAGGTTGATTCCTCCAGTTCCATTCTTCTTTCTCAAGATAGCTTTGGCTATTCGAGGCTTTTTGTATTTCCATACAAATTGTGAAATTATTTGTTCTAGCTCTGTGAAGAATACTGTTGGTAGCTTGATAGGGATTGCATTGAATCTATAAATTGCTTTGGGTAGTATACTCATTTTCACTGTATTGATTCTTCCAATCCACGAACATGGTATATTTCTCCATCTATTAATGTCCTCTTTGATTTCTTTCACCAGTGTTTTATAGTTTTCTATATATAGGTCTTTAGTTTCTTTAGGTAGATATAGTCCTAAGTATTTTATTCTTTTCGTTGCAATGGTGAATGGAATTGTTTCCTTAATTTCTCTTTCTATTTTCTCATTATTAGTGTATAGGAATGCAAGGGATTTCTGTGTGTTGATTTTATATCCTGCAACTTTACTATATTCATTGATTAGTTCTAGTAATTTTCTGGTGGCGTCTTTAGGGTTTTCTGTGTGAGGATCATATCATCTGCAAACAGTGAGAGTTTTACTTCATTTTTTTTTTAATTGAAGGATAATTGCTTTACAGAATTTTGTTGTTTTCTGTCAAACATCAGCATGAATCAGCCATAGGTATACATATATCTCCTCCCTTTGAACCTCCCTCCCATCTCCCTCCTCATCCACCCCCTAGGTTGATACAGAGCTCCTGTTTGCGTTTCCTTAGCCATACAGCAAATTCCCACTGACTATCTATTTTATATATGGTAATGTAAGTTTCCATGTTACTCTTTTCATACATCTCATCCTCTCCTCCCCTCTCCCCATGTCCATAAGTCTATTTTCTATGTCTGTTTCACCATTGCTGCCCTGTAAATAAATTCTTCAGAACCATTTTTCTAGATTCTATATATGTACGTTAGATTATGATATTTATCTTTCCTTTCTGACTCACTTCACTCTGCATAATAGGTTCTAGGTTCACCCACTTCATCAGAACTGCCTCAAATGTGTTCATTTTTACAGCTGAGTAATATTCCATTGTGTATATGCACCATAACTTCTTTATCCATTCATCTGTTGATGGACATCTAGGTTGCTTCCATGTTCTAGCTATTGTAAATAGTGCTGGAGTGAACAATGGGATGCTGCTGTTGCTGCTGCTAAGTCACTTCAGTCATATCCAACTCTGTGTGACCCCATAGACAGCAGCCCACCAGGCTGCCGCGTCCCTGGGATTCTCCAGGCAAGAACACTGGAGTGGGTTTCCATTTCCTTCTTCAATGCATGAAAGTGAAAAGTGAAAGTGAAGTCGCTCAGTCGTGTCTGACTCTTCACAACCCCATGACTGCAGCCTACCAGGCTCCTCCATCCATGGGATTTTCCAGGCTAGACTACTGGAGTGGGTTGCCATTGCCTTCTCCGAACAATGGGATATATGTGTCTTTTTCAATTTTTATTTCTGCAGGGTATATGCCTAGAAGTGGGGTTGCTAGGTCATATGGTGGTTTTATTCCTAATTTTTAAAGGAATCTCCATACCGTTTTTCATAGTGGCTATATCAATTTACATTCCCACCAACAGCGCAAGAGCGTTCCCACTTCTCCACACCCCCTCCAGCATTTATTGTTTGTAGACTTTTTGATGATGGCCATTCTGACCAGAGTGAGGTGATATCTCATTGTGGTTTTGATTTGCATTTCTCTAGTAATGAGCAATGTTGAGCATCTTTTCATGTGTTTGTTAGCCATCTGTATGACTTATTTGGGGAAATGTCTGTTTAGGTCTTTTTCTCACTTTTTGATTGAGTTGTTTGTTTTCCTGGTATTAGTTGTATGAGCTGTTTGTATATTTTGGAAATTAATCCTTTGTCAGTTGTTTCATTTGAATTATTTTTTCCCATTCTGAGGGTTGTCTTTTTACCTTGCTTATAGTTTCTTTTGCTGTGCCAAAGCTTTTAAGTTTAATCAGATCCCACTTGTTTACTTTTGTTTTTATTTCCATTACTCTAGGCGGTAGGTCATAGAAGATCCTGCTTTGATTTATGTTATCTAGTGTTCTGCCTATGTTTTCTGGTCTTACATTTAGGTCTTTAATCCATTTTTAGTTTATCTTTGTGTATGGTGTTAGGAAGTGTTCTAATTTCATTCTTTTACACATAGCTGTCCAGTTTTCGCAGCACCATTTATTGAAGAGGCTGTCTTTGCTCCATTGTATATTCTTGCCTCCTTTGTTAAATAAGGTACCCATAGATGCATGGGCTTATTTCTGGGCTTTCAATCTTGTTCCATTGGTCTATATTTCTGTTTTTTGTTTTTGTTTTTTTTTTGCCAGTATCATACTGTCTTGATTACTGTAGCTTTGTAGTATAATCTGAAATCCTGAAGGTTGATTCCTCCAGCTCCATTCTTCTTTCTCAGACTGCTTTGGCTATTCGGGGTCTTTTGTGTTTCCATATGAACTGTGAAATTTTTTGTTCTAGTACTGTGAAAAATGCCATTGGTAATTTGATAGGGATCACATTAAATTTGTAGATTGCATTTGGTATTTTCACAATACCAATTTTTTCATTTCACAATATTGATTCTTTTTTTTCACAATATTGATTCTTCCTACCCAGGAACATGGAATATTTCTCCATCTGTTTATGGCATCTTTGATTTCTTTCATTAGTGTCTTGTAATGTTCTGTGTACAGTTCTTTTGTCTCCTTAGGTAAGTTTATTTCTAGATATTTAATTCTCTTTGTTGCAATGGTTAATGGGACTGATTCCTTAATTGCTCTTTCTGATTTTTCGTTGTTAGTATATAGAAATGCAAGTGATTTCTGTGTATTGATTTTATATCCTGCAACTTTGCTAAATTCAGTGATTAGCTCTAGTAATTTTCTGATGCTATCTTTAGGTTTTTCTATGTATAGTATCATGTCATTTACAAACAGTGAGAGCTTTGCTTCTTTTCCAATCTGGACTTTTTTATTTCTTTCTTCTCTGTTTGCTGTAGCTAGGACTTCCAGAACCATGTTGAATAATAGTGGTGAAAGTGGTCACCCTTGTCTTATTCCTGATCTTAGGGGGAATGCTTTCATTTTCTCACCATTGAGAATAATGTTTGCTGTTGGCTTATCATATACGACCTTTACTGTGTTGAGGTAGCTTCCTTCTATGCACATTTTTTTTGAAGATTTTTGATCATAAATGGGTGCTGAATTTTGTCAACGGCTTTTTCTGCATCTATTGAGATTATCATATGGTTTTTATCTTTCAGTTTGTTAATATGGTATGTCATCTTGATTGTTTTGTGCATATTGAAGAATCCTTGCATCCCAGGAATAAACCCAACTTGATCATGGTGTGTGAGCTTTTTGATGTGTTTCTGAATTCTGTTTGCTAAAGTTTTGTTGAGGATTTTTGCATCTATGTTCATCAGTGATATTGACCTGTAGTTTTTTGTGTGTGTTGTCTTTGTCTGGGTTTGTTATCAGGGTGATGGTGGCCTCATAGAATGAGTTTGGAAGTGTCCCTTCCTCTGCCAATTTTTGAAAGAATTTTAGATGGAGAGCATAGCTCTTCTCTAAATGTTTGATAGAATTCTCCTGTGAAGCTATCTGGTCCTGGGCTTTTGTTTTTTGGGAGATTTTTGATCACGAAAATGAAGTACAATAGATCGCTCCAGTGAACAAAGGAAATCAAAAATTATGTTTACCAGTTAAGAACAAAACTAACAAAGCACAAACTGGATAAAAAACTAAAGCAAAGTGCCAATTGGGGAATAAAGCAATGAAAATAAAATTAACAAATATGTTGAGAGGAAAAGAAAGAAAGAAAAGAAAGAAAGAATAGATATGCAAAGTTAAATATAGGTAGATAAAGAAGATTTATATATATTAAAGACTAACTGTAAGGGTAAAAGAACAGGAGGAAAAACAAACAAAGGAATAAATGTAGAGGAAGCCACTTTTTACTCCTCCCAACTGAGAGTATAAAATTCATGTAGTGATTAATATATATGTCTTTATACCTTGTCTATTCATGTGTGTATCTTTGCCTCCATAATAGAGTATTGTTTGCCTGAGGAAAGGAACTCTTATCACTCATTATAATGCATTCCCCACACCCTAGTGCTGGACTTTTAGGTAATGAATATTGTTAATTATTAAAATTTTTACAATTAAAGGGTTCATTCATTTGGACTATGAAGCAATTGAGACCTACAGTACTATGTTTGCCAAATATGGTACATTTGTATATGAAATACTATGCAGTTGTTTAAAAGAATGAAGTAGATTTTTCCATGTACTAGCATGGAAAGATAACTATGGTATTCTATTGAGTATTAAGAAATAAGGCAATTATGAGAACTCTGTTGAAAAGTATATACGGGTGTATGGAGTGGCTGTATCTGTATATTTCTTTAAAAAAAGATTTTAAAACTATATACCTGTTAACAGTGTTTGTTGTATTTATGTAGTATATTTATAATTATAGTAGGAAGGGATATAATTACTGAGACCCTTGATTTTCAGATTTCTTCTTTTTGTGTGTGTGTCAAAAATAAATAAAAGTAGTCCACAAAATACATACATTATATTTACCATTTTTAAGTGTTCTGTAATGTTAAGTATGTTCACATCACTTTGCAACAGATAATATAAGTGGATTAATACAGTATGTGTATGTGTTATGATTTTGCTTAGCATAATGTTCTCCAGGTCCGTTAATGTTGTAGCATGGGACAGAATTTCTTGAATATATACACAGAAGTGGCATTGCTTGTCAGTTCAGTCAATCAGTTCAGTCACTCAGTCATGTCCGACCCTTTGAGACCCCATGGACTGCAGCACACCAGGCCTCCATGTCCATCAACAACTCCCAGAGTTTATTTAAACTCATGTCCATTGAGTCAGTGATGCCATTCAACCATCTCATCCTCTGTTGTCCCCTTCTCCTCCTGCCTTCAATCTTTCCCAGCATCAGGGTCTTTTCCAATGAGTCAGTTCTTCTCATCAGGTGGCCAAAGTATTGGAGTTTCAGCTTCAACATCAGTCCTTCCAATGAATATTCAGGACTGATTTCCTTTAGGATGGACTGATTGGATCTCCTTGGTGTCCAAAGGACTCTCAAGAGTCTTCTTCAACAACACAATTCAAAAGCATGAATTATTTAGCAGTCAGCTTTCTTTATAGTCCAACTCTCACATCCATACATGACTACTGGAAAAACCATAGCTTTGACTAGACGGACTTTTGTTGACAAAGTACTGTCTTTGCTTTTTAATATGCTGCTGTCTGCTGCTGCTTCTAAGTCACTTCAGTCGTGTCAGACTCTGTGCGACCTCATAGACGGCAGCCCACCAGGCTCCCGTCCCTGGGATTCTCCAGAAAAGAATACTGGAGTGGGTTGCCATTTCCCTCTCAGGTGCATGAAAGTGAAAAGTTTGAAAATGAAGTCGTTCAGTCATGTCCGACTCTTCACGATCCCATGGACTGCAGCCTACCAGGCTCCTCTGTCTATGGGATTTCCCAGGCAAGAGTACTGGAGTGGGTTGCCATTGCCTTCTCCGTCATTTACAAGCTGGTGAGATGTAATTTATATCTGAGAGCAGGACATGAAAATATGCTGTCTTGGTTGGTCATAACTTTCCTTTCAAGGAATAAGCGTCTTTTAATCTCATGACTGCTGTCACCATCTGCAGTGATTTTGGAGCCCAAGAAAATAAAAGTATCTCACTGTTTCCATTGTTTCCCCAACTATTTGCCATGAAATGATGGGACCAGATCCATGATCTTAGTTTTCTGAGTGTTGAGTTTTAAGCCAAATTTGTCATTCTCCTCTTTCACTTTCATCAAGAGGCTCTTTGGTTCCTCTTCACTTTCTGCCATAAGGGTGGTGTCATCTGCATATCTGGGGTTATGATATTTCTCCTGGCAATCTTGATTCCAGCTTGTGCTTCATCCAGCCTGGCATTTCACATAATATACTCTACATCAAAGTTAAATAAGCAGGGTGACAATACACAGCCTTGACATACTCCCTTCCCAATTTGGAATCAGTCTGTTGTTCCATGTCCAGTTCTGACTGTTGCTTCTTGACCTGCATACAGATTTCCCAGGAGGCAGGTCAAATGGTCTCATATTCCCATCTCTTGAAGAATTTTCCACAGTTTGTTGTGATCCACACAGCCAAAGGTTTTGACATAGTCAATAGAGCATTGCTTAACCATATAGCAATTCTATGTTTGTTATATTCTGTTCTTTTGATAGTGATCATGCTAATGGATGTGAGGTGATATAGTGGTTTTGATTTATATTTCTCTTATGATCATCTGTATTTCTTCTATGGAGAATTGTCTTTTCAAGTTCTTTGCCCACTGTTTAGTCAAATTATCTGTTTTTTGTTGTTGAGTTACAGAAGTTCCTTATATATTCTGGATATTAGCCTTTTTTCAGATGTGGGATTTGCAAATATTTTCTCCCATTTTGTAGGTTGCTTTTTCACTCTGTTGATTGTTTCCTTTGGTGTGCAGGATTTTTAAGTTTGATATAGTCTGTTTTGTCTATTTTTGCTTTTGTTATCTGAGCTTTTGATGTTTATCTGAAAAATTACTGCCAAGTCTAACATCCTAAAGCTTTTCCCGTACCTTTCTCCTAGGAGTTGCAGTTTTAGGCCTATGATTTAGGTCTTTCATCCACTTTGAGTTTATTTTTAATATGGTATATGGTAAGTTTCCAAATTCACTTTTGGCATGTGGATATCCAGTTTTCCCAACACTATTTATGAAGAGACTACTCTTTTCCTCTTGTGTAATCTTGTACAGATTCTTTGGCCATATATGCAAGGGTTTATTTCTGGACTGTCTATCGTGATCCTTTGGCCTATATAACCTGTCTTTATTTCTGCAGCACACCATCTTGATTGGTCTCTCATGTATTCTTCATAACAACTATGTGAGCCAGGTACTATTATCCCCACGTTCTAGAAAAGGTAATTGAGTTCTAGAGAGGTTAAGAAAATGCCCCAAGGTCAAATAGCCAGTAAGTGTCAGAAGCAGAATGAAATCTCAGTCAGTTTTAAGGGTTTTATTTTATGAATGGATCTTTGTTCTTAACCTTAGCTAATATACTGTGGGGCTATTGTGATCACCAATTGACATTACTGTGATTTAATTAGAAGAATATCTGAGTCTATTTGACTACTCACTACTGCGCAATGGATTTGCAAGATGAATTAATTGGGCCAAGGCACAGTAGAGCCATTCAAAATGAATACTGAACCCTGGGACCCAAATGATCATGCTGTGATACCAGTGAACTCCTAAAGCAAAAGCTTGGCCATTTAATAAATCTATTTGTTCCATTCCTAGATCGATTCATTCATTCCTTCTCCATGTGACATTTCCCTCATAACAGTTCTTCTAACTATAACTTTTTAATTAGAATGATATGCTCTCATTATATATAGCATTTACTGTATGAAGCTGTTGTGCTTTCTTCACATAAACAACTTGTTGCTATAGAGTAATTCACTTAAAATCATTAGAAGAGAAGACATCAGTATAGAAATTGACCACTTGGTTACTGTACCTTCTTGGCAATGACTTTAGTTCAGTCAAACATGGAGGGGAAAAGCTAGTCAAATCCCTCTAGTTGTGCCTTTGTTAAGCATCTCAACTTTTTCATTTATTCAACAAACATTTGCACAATTACTATGCACAAGTATTACACTAGGTGTTGGGGATATCAGAGGTGGAAATGAAACAAAACCCACCTGTCTTGTGAGGCCCCCATCTAATGAGGAAAATGGGAAAATAAATGGATGATTTTAATACATTAAAATAGAGAAATGTATGTACTCTATGAAAGCACATGAGGGAAGCACTTAGCTCAACAGAGAGGATCAAGAAGCAATCCCACAGATGTCTTCTTACAATACTTTAACTTAATCTCAAAGTTCAGAGGAACAGAAATGTGAGCAAGCATGGATCATAGTTCGGTACAAAGTTCAGTACAATTGGAGCATTAAAAGAGGCATCGTGGGAGATTTCTGATTTCACGGTTGAAAGCATTTCAGGCATGTACATGTGTGCTCAGTCGTGTCCAACTCTTTGTGACCCTATAGACTGTAGCCCACAGGTTCCTCTGTCCATGGGATTTTCCAGGCAAGAATATTGGAGCAGGTTACCATTTCCTACTCCAGGGGATCTTCCTGACTCAGGAATCAAATTCACATCTCCTGCATTGACGGGTGGACTCTGTACCTCTGGTGCCACCTGGGAAGCCCATTCTAGCAGATGAAGCAAAACTTGGTAGTGTTGGTTGTGCGATGTGCAGTTGAGGGTTGCTGGGGGAGAACTGAGCGCTTTCTGTTGACCAATGCCGGCTGCAGGCATTGCAGTTTTCAGTGCATCTCATCCATTTGCTGAGCATACTTCTCAAATATAATGGTTTTGCCGGGATTCAGAAAGCCATAGTGGATCAGACTGTCAGCAAACCACTGAACAGTAACAAGCTTTTTTTGTACAAGTTTGGCTTTAGGAAGTGCTTTGGAGACTCTTCTCAGTCCAACTTCTAAGCTGGTCATCACTGGTTGTCGTATACAATCCACCTTCCATCTCACATCACAATCCAATTGAGAAATGGCTCATTTTTGTTACATAGACTAAGAGAAGATAACACTTCAAAACTATGATTTTTTTGATTTGTGGTTATCTCATGAGACACCCATTTATCAAGCTTTTTCACCTTTCCAATTTGCTTCAGATGCCAAATGACTGTAGAATGGCCAACGTTGAGTTCTTGGGCAACTTCTTGTGTGGTTGTAAGAGGATCCACTTTGATAATTGCTCTCAATTGGTCATTGTCAACTTCCAATGGCTGGCCACTATGCTCCTCATCTTGAAGGTTCTTGTCTCCTTTGCAAAATTTCTTGAACCACCACTGGCCTGTATGTTCATCAGCAGTTCCTTGGTCAAATGCATTGTTGATGTTGTGATTGTTTCTGCTGCTTTATGACCCATTTTAAACTCCAATAATAAAGTCCTTCCAATTTGCTTTTTGTATAGCATCATCTCCATGCTCTAAAAGACATATAAAATAGACAGCAAATAATAATTCATTAGCAAAAAAAAAAATACTGCAAGAAATGTGCATTAAAATGATGTATAACATAACCACATTTAAGAATGTATTTCAATATCAAATGGCAAAGTTCAACAATGCAAATCTGTAATTACTTTTGCACCAATCTAATAATTTCTATCAACTGTGTAAGTCTTTCAACCATTTCCTTAGTTTTTTCTTTCTGGAAAATAGCAGAATGACATGTTGGAGTTTAATATTTCCTGTAGATTGGAAATTGTTACTATTCATACGTTTCGGAGTCCCATGTTTGAACATAAAAAGAAGAAATGTTTCTCTTCTCTTAATGCAATTCCATCCTTGGCCTTCATACTTACGCACAGACCACAAAGTGACAAAAGCTGTATATCCCAAAACTGGATAAAGAAGAAAGACGGAAATGGAAATTACCTAGGAGTCATGATTCCTTTCTTTTTGGGGTCCCTGAAAATTGCCTCGTGTCTGAGTACATTCATAGCATCAGATGCCACACTCAGTCTCCAGAAACCATGTGAACAAGTCATGGCTGCCAGCACTAGTAAGGATTTCTTAAATCTGACACAAAGCAGGTTAAAGAGTACAGAAGTGCAGGCACAAGGGCCTTCTTGGCCTTAGGAGTAAAAATTCATAGCCATTGTGTTATCTCTCTTCCTCCCCCAGCTGAATTGGAGTCTTTTTGCCAAGTGTTTTTTCCATCCACTTATGGACACTAGTGTATACGTAGGAGAAGGCAATGGCAACCCACTCCAGTACTCTGCCTGGAAAATCCCATGGACGGAGGAGCCTGGTAGGCTGCAGTCCATGGGGTCACTAAGAGTCAGGCACGACTGAGCGACTTCACTTTCACTTTTCACTTTCATGCATTGGAGAAGGAAATGGCAATCCACTCCAGTGTTCTTGCCTGGAGAATCCCAGGGACGGCGGAACCTGGTGGGCTGCCGTCTATGGGGTCTCACAGAGTCAGACACGACTGGAGCAACTTAGCAGCAGCAGCAGCAGTGTATATGTGCATTGAAAGGTGTGGCTGATTTGGACTTGGGTAAATTTTTCCTTGGAATCTTCTAACTATATGATACAACACCATGAACAGCTTCCTTTTTATGTGAAAGGAAAGCATGATAACACACTGGTGGCCCCAAAGTGGGATTGGCTGCTATTGCAAATTGTTGAGAGAGCAGAAACAAACAAATGCTACATAGATTAAAATATTTTTTTAATTGGCACAGTATAAGATGCTCATGGGGATGAGGACATCTTTAACAACAAATGAACTGGACATTGAATCTAAAAGGAAAGTGGATATCAAATTAATACAGCTAGAATATCAACCATAAACCTTGGTAGCTCACCTGTCCCTGACAAAAACCCAAAATGTTTACTTTTATTCCCAAGAAGTGTTGGAGAATTTTTGTATTCAGTATCTCAATACTGGGAATATATAATATATTCTGGCACAGATTCAAAGAATAAAAATAAAAATAATGTGTGAGATTAATATAGAAGACATTTAAAGAATTAAATGGAGGTTGGTTATGAAAAGGGTTGAGAATGAATACCCTGCCCTTATTTCGGTTCTCCTTGTTCCATGAAGGAGGTAAGCTGGCCAGTCATTTAAATTCCTGCTTTGTGCCCAGGATATAGCTCATCCCAAATAGCTTTTGCATTGCTTGGGAAGTCACAAAAGAAAAAAAAGAAGGATCCCACGAGGTTTCTAGAGGCTGTGCACTAGTCTGAGTACACCATGCTCTCTCTGTACATAGTATCTGGGACAGTTCAAAGCAAATAGGCACCTCATAAATCATGCTGATGTGAATGGATTAACTAGATTTTTTACTGTAAAGTTAATCTCTCTTGGGACAAATATCAGATTATCTTTCTCTAAATAATTCTAATGTAATATAATTTAAATCACAGTGTAAAAGTAAATAATCATAATTTCTTAGGTGTATACTAGCCAAAAAAATTTGCTCACTGAAAAACAGATTCAGAGGCACCCTCAAATCAACCCTTGCCCTAGATACTAAATTCACTGCATTTTGTAAGAACCAATGAGCTAATATATTCTATTTATAGTTGATTCATATCCTTCTCCATCATCAAATGGGTTCCAGGAGATAAGTGAGATGTTGTCACTATGTGCAGTAACATTTTATCATTCTCTAAGTCACTTCATGGGAAGTAGATGGGGAAACAGTGGAAACAGTGTCAGACTTTATTTTTTGGGACTCCAAAATCACTGCAGATGGTGACTGCAGCCATGAAATTAAAAGATGCTTACTCCTTGGAAGGAAAGTTATGACCAACCTAGATACCATATTCAAAAGCAGAGACATTACTTTGCCAACACAGGTCCATCTAGTCAAGGCTATGGTTTTTCCAGTGGTCATGTATGGATGTGAGAGTTGGACTGTGAAGAAGGCTGAGCGCTGAAGAATTGATGCTTTTGAACTGTGGTGTTGGAGAAGACTCTTGAGAGTCCCTTGGACTGCAAGGAGATCTAACCAGTCCATTCTAAAGGAGATCAGTCCTGGGTGTTCATTGGAAGGACTGATGCTAAAGCTGAAACTCTAGTACTTTGGCCACCTCATGTAGATTCATTGGAAAAGACTCTGATGCTGGGAGGGATTGGGGGCAAGAGGAGAAATGGACGACAGAGGATGAGATGGCTGGATGTCATCACTGACTCGAAGGACATGAGTTTGGGTTTATTCCAGGAGTTGGTGATGGACAGGGAGGCCTGGTGTGCTACAATTCATGGGGTTGCAAAGAGTCGGACATGACTGAGCAACTGAACTGAACTGAACTGAACTGAATTCATTAGAAGTGGCAATGAGAAGTTTCTTTTCTTCCTCGTATTTCTACAAAAGCCTGAGTTGCAAGATTTTAAGCTCAGTGGTAAGAACACAGCTACATATTATCACCCTTGACATTTGCAGACTGAAAAGAATTCTTTTTTCCACTTGGTTTTTGGCTTCCCTCACTGACTCAATAAACAGGACTTATTTACTGGAGAAAGATTTAAAGACCAAACCCAGCATGGTGAAAATGGCAAGAGAATAGATTTTGGAGTAAAATAGCCCTTGTCACAAATCCTGACTATTCCCCTTAATAGCTTGATAATCTTGACCTCTAATCTTCCTCATCTATAAAATGTGGAGAAAAAGATTTGTCTTGGGGATGCTGAGTTTTTGAAAAAGAAAATGCATGTGAAGCACTTACCACAAAGCCTGACAGTTTATAACTGTCAGCTCCCTCCCTCTGTTTCTCTTTTCTCTTCATGTTGTACAACATAACTCCAGAAGAAAAGATTCAGAATACATTTCTTCATCCTTTATTTACACAAATTAAAATTTTCTTTCTGCTAATACTCATTATATCACACTAAAATATGAACAATAAATTATAATAAAATATACTAATGATGATGATGTTTACTAATGATTGTCTTCCAAGTTGTTTGCCACAAATTGTAATAAACTTCAAAGGGCATGTTTCCCTCAAATAACAGCTCTGGAGGAGGGCTATCATTAGGCCAGGCTTGATCTAGATGCTCAAAGGATGTCATCAAGAATCTGGTTTTGAAGTGTTTACATAATATACAGGCTGCATCCTCCCCTAGGGGCCTTGTTGATGAGGGAGAGAGAGGGGAATTCTTTGAGGGAGATATTGGAGAAAGCAAGAGACAGAGGCACGAGCAGATTACCTGGCAGAAGGACACTCCCGGCAGTGGGAAATCAGATGCAAAAATAACGGACAAAGGAATTAATCTAGGGCCTCCTTGGCCATTGACAGATATATTGGCTTTTGCTCTGAGTAAGATGCATAAGCACTGGAGGATTTAGGATGAAAGAGGGACACACTCTGACTTAAATTTTAAAAGTTTCACTCTGGTTGCTGTGTTGAACTAGACCAAATGGAAATAAGAGAAAGGCAGGGAGATGGATCAGTAAATTTTCAACAGAGCAGGTAGATGATTGTACCTTGGTCGAGAATACAGGGATGAGATATGGGGAAAGTTTGGATTCTGAATGTATTTTGAAGATAGAACCTTCAGTATTTTCTCATAGACTCAATGAGGAATATGATGGGGAAGCAAGCAGTAAAGGATGTTAGATAAGTCTACAGGAGCAGGGACTTAAGGGAGAAAAATTGGAAATTTGGTTTTGAACGTGTGATGTTTTTGATGCCTAGTAGACAATCGGCATGTTTATAGCTATTGTTTAAAGTTACTTACTGTGTTCTGACAGTTTTAAGTGCCTATGCACATTAATTTATTTAATCCCCATTACAGCCATGAACTTCCAGATGTTCAAGCTGGTTTTAGAAAAGGCAGAGGAACCAAAGATCAAATTGCCAACATCTGCTGGATCATCAAAAAAGCAAGAGAGTTCCAGAAAAACATCTATTTCTGCTTTATTGACTATGCCAAAGCCTTTGACTGTGTGGATCGCAATAAACTGTGGAAAATTCTGAAAGAGATGGGAATACCAGATCACCTGACCTGCCTCTTGAGAAACCTATATGCAGGTCAGGAAGCAACAGTTAGAACTGGACATGGAACAACAGACTGGTTCCAAATAGGAGAAGGAGTACATCAAGGCTGTATATTGTCACCCTGCTTATTTAACTTATACGAAGAGTACATCATGAGAGATGCAAGGCTAGAAGAAGCACAAGTGGGAATCAAGATTGCCGGGAGAAATATCAATAACCTCAGATATGTAGATGATACCACCCTACAGGCAGAAAGCGAAGAACTAAAGAGCCTGTTGATGAAAGTGGAAGAGGAGAGTGAAAAAGTTGGCTTAAAGCTCAACATTCAGAAAACTAAGATCATGGCATCTGGTCACATCACTTCATGGGAAATAGATGGGGAAACAGTGGAAACAGTGTCAGACTTTATTTTTGGGGGCTCCAAAATCACTGCAGATGGTGGTTGCAGCCATGAAATTAAAAGACACTTACTCCTTGGAAGGAAAGTTATGACCAACCTAGATAGCATATTCAAAAGCAGAGACATTACTTTGCCAACAAAGGTCCATGTAGTCAAGGCTATGGTTTTTCTAGTGGTCATGTATGGATGTGAGAGTTGGATTGTGAAGAAAGCTGAGCGCCGAAGAATTGATGCTTTTGAACTGTGGTGTTGGAGAAGACTCTTGAGAGTCCCTTGAACTGCAAGGAGATCCAACCAGTCCCTTCTAAAGGAGATTAGTCCTGGGTGTTCATTGGAAGGACTGATGCTGAAGCTGAAACTCCAATACTTTGGCCACCTCATGTGAAGAGTTGACTCACTGGAAAAGATTCTGATGCTGGGAGGGATTGGGGGCAGGAGGAGAAGGGGACGACAGATGAGATGGCTGGATGGCATCACCGACTCAATGGACATGAGTTTGGGTGAACTCTGGGAGTTGGTGATGGACAGGGAGGCCTGGCATGCTGCAATTCATGGGGTCACAAAGAGTTGGACATGACTGAGTGACTGAACTGAACTGAACTGAACAACTGCATGATTTTTTTCTTTGAGGCATCCTCAGTTATCAATAATATGTAAAGCCATGAGTCTGGATGAGATCACCAAGAAAAGTGGGTATAGATACAGGGAAGACCAAAGACTGAGCTCAGTGAACTCTAATAATTAGCTTTTAGAGACATGAGCTAAATGGGAGGGGCTTCCCAGGTGACGCTAGTGGTAAAGAACCCGCCTGCCAATGCAGGAGACATGAGAGGAAGGTTTGACCCCTGGGTCAGGAAGATCCCCTGGAGGAGGGCATGGCAACCCACTCCAGTATTCTTGCCTGGAGAATACCATGGACAGAGGAGCCTGGTGGGCTACAGACCTTGGGGTCACAAAAAGTCAGACTCGGCGGAAGAGATTTAGCACAGACGCGGAGACAGGTGCAGAAACTAGCAAAGGAGATTAAGGAGTGGCCCACAGAGGAGGAGGGGAACATTAAAAATTAGCACTCCAGGAATCAAGTAAGTCTATCATAAAAAGATGAAATGATCACTGTGTCAACAGCTGCTCGTATTTCAGGTAACATGAGGGCTGAGAATTGACCACATTTCAGTGGAATGTTGAGGACCAAAGCTTGGTGGGAATAGATCCAAGAGAGACAGGAAGAGGGGAAATAGAGGCAGCTAGTGAGCACAGGCAACCCTTTGGAGGAGTTCTTCTCTAAAAGGGAGCAGAGAAATAAGGTGGCAGCTGGAAGGCAATGTGAGGTCCAGTAAAGCTTTTTTGGTTTGGGGTTTGTTTTCAAATTGATTTTCTTTTTAGAGAAATTTTAGTTCAGAGCAAAATTGAGCAGGAGTAGGGAGATTTCACACGTACCTACTGAGCACACATGTAGCCTCCCCCCACCCTCAAAATCCCACACTTGACAGGTGCATTTGTTACAAGCAATGAACCTATACTGATACATCAGCATCACCCAAAGCCCATAGTTAACATTGGGGTTCACTCCTGTTATTGTACCTTCTATGGATTTTGACAAATGTACAATATGCACCTACCACTATAGTATTATACCTAGTGGTTTAATAGGCTCCACCTATTCACCACTCTGTCTCCCAACCCTAGCACCACTGATCCTATTACTGTCTCCATAGTTTTGCCCTTTCCAGAATCAAATTTCCTAAAAATCCTCAGAACTCTGCCTATTCATATCCCCACTGCTACCCTACCCTCTGAAAACTGAACTTTTTATATGGTCTCCACAGTTCTGCCTATTCCAGAATGGAATATAGTTAGAATAGTACAATATGTAGCATTTGGGGACTGGCTTCCTTCACTTAGTAAGTAATATGCATTTATTTAAGATTCCTCCATGTCTTTTCATGGCTTAATAATTCAATTCTGTTTAGCATGGAATAATATTCCACTGTCTGAATGTACCACAGATTATTTATCCATGAACTTACTGAAGGACATCTTGGTTGCTTCCGTGTTTTGACAACTATGAATTAAGCTGCTAGAAACATCTTTATGTGGACGTTTTTATGTGGACACAACTTTTCAACTCATTTGAGTAAATACCAAGGAGCACAGTTGCTGAATCTTATGGTGAGATACTGGAGAAGGCAATGGCACCCCACTCCAGTACTCTTGCCTGGAAAATCCCATGGACGGAGGAGTCTGGTCGTCTGCAGTCCATGGGGTCGCTAAGAGTCGGACATGACTGAGCGACTTCACTTTCACTTTTCACTTTCATGCATTGGAGAAGGAAATGGCAACCCACTCCAGTGTTCTTGCCTGGAGAATCCCAGGGACGGGGGAGCCTGGTGGGCTGCCGTCTATGGGGTCACACAGAGTCGGACACGACTGAAGCGACTTAGCAGCAGCAGCAGCAGCATGATGAGATATGTTTAATTTTGACAGAAATTGCTAAATTGTTTGCCAAAGTGGCTGTACTCTAGTGCATTCCCACCAGCAATGACAGTTCGTTTTGCTCCACATCCTCACTAGCATTTGGTGTTATTAGTGTTTTGGATTTTGGGCAAAGTGAATAACAGTGCTATCTCATTGTTATTTTAATTTGCAATTCTCTAATGACATATGATGCTGAGCATCTTTTGGATGCTTATTTGCTGTCTGTATGTATTCTTTGATAGAGTGTCTGTTCAGGTCTTTGGCTCATTTTTAAATGTAGTTGATTTTCTTATTTTTGAGTTTTAAGAGTTCCGTGTGTGTGTTGGAAAACTGTCCTTTATAGATAAGTCTTTGGGAAATATTTCCTCCCACTCTGAGGCTTATCTTCTCAGTCTCTTAATACTGTCTGTTGCAGAACAGAAGTTCTTAATTTTAATGAACTCTACCTTATAGTTCTTTCTTTCATGGATCATGCCTTTGGTGTTATATCTAAAAAGTAACTGCCATATCAGAGGTCATCTGGTATCCTATTATATTGTCTTCTAGGAGGTTTATAATTTTGCAGTTTACATTTTGATAGGATACATTTTTAGTTAATTTTTGTGAAGATTGTAGTTATCTTTAAATATTCATGGGACCTGTAGCAATGTACCTTCTGTTAATTCTCTCTTCTCCTCCTAGTATTCCCATTATGTGTATGTTACACCTTTTATCATTGTACCACAGTTCTTGGGTATTTTGTTCTGGGTTGTTTTTTGTTTTTGAAGTCTTTTTTTCTGTTTCCTCTTCAGTTTTGGGGGCTTCTAATAAGATACATTCAAGCTCAAATATTCTTTTCTGAACTGTATCCAGTCTACCAACAAACCCATCAAATGCCTTCCTCATTCCAGTTACAGCTTTTTTATCTCTAGTATTTCCATTTTATTCTTTCTGAGAATTTCCATCTCTCTGCCCGCACTGCCCATCTGTTCTTGCACACTGCCTACTTATCTGTTAGGGAGTCCTTAGCATCTGGTCTGATTATTCCAACATCCCTGCAGTATCTGAATCTAGTTCTAGTGCTTGAAAGTGAAAGTCACTCAGTTGTGTCCGATTCGTTGCAACCCCATGGACTATACAGTCCATGGGAATTCTTCAGGTCAGAATACTGGAATAGGTAGCCTTTTCCTTCTCCAGGGGATCTTCCCAATCCAGGGATTGAACCCAGGTATCCCACATTGAAGGAGGATTCTTTACCATTTGAGCCACAAGAGAAGCCCAAGAACACTGGAGTGGGTAGCCTATCCATTCTCCACAGAATCTTCCCAATCCAGGAATCTAACCAGGGTGTCCTGCCTTGTAGGTGGATTCTTTACCAACTGAGCTATCAGGGAAGCCCAGTTCTAGTGCTTATTGCCTCTTCAAACTGCATGTTTTGCCTTTTGGTATGCTTTTTAATTTTTTGCTTGACAACCAGGTATAATATATTGGTTAAAAGGCACTGTGATAAAGACTTTTAGTAATGTGGTAATAAGGTGTGAGGGAAGAGAAAGGTCTCAGTCTTTTAGGGAGCCTGTGTCTCTGAACTGTGCATCTTGGTATTTGCCCCCCAGGTGGGACAGAATGGATAGAGGAGGCTGGAGTTGGCTATTTCCCTTCCCCAACATGGAAAGTTAAAAGGAATTAGGGTTGGGTATTTCCTTTCTCGCATGTGGAAAGCTAGAGTGGGCTAGACTTGGGTATTTCCCATCTAATAAAATCTCAATATTTAGGTTCTGTAAAATAGGTTTTCTTATGGGCAGGACTTGTTAAGAAAAAAAATGTTCCTACATACTTCAAAGTGATTTCTTTTCTCATCCCCCTGCCATCAACCTAAGCATATTTTCCTCTGATATTTACTGTAAGAGCTAGGTCAAGCTCTGGAGATAAAACTCACAAAATTGTGGGGACCTCCTGATGACTGGGTCCCCCTAGAGTATTTAATTCTCAGGCTTGTCCACATTGAGCCTCTAGCAATTTGTCGATTACAGTTCAGGTTTTCCTACCCTTGCACTGGTTCTCATGAAGGTCTTTGCTCCAGCAAGTTCTGATTCTCTGTATTTACTTGTCTCTCCAAGTTTGGAGGCAGTAGTTTGCCTATGACCTCACTTCTCTGCTGGATCTCAGAAAAGATGTTGATTTTTCATTTTGTTCAGTTTTTCACTTGCTGTTAGGACAAAATAACAGTTGCCAAGCTCCTTACATGCCAGATCAGAAACCAGACACATGTTTTTGTATTTAACATAGGAATATTACTTTACCTGCCTCCTGAGAAGCCTGTATGCAGGTCAAGAAGCAACAATTAGAACTGGACATGGAACTATGGACTGGTTCCAAATTAGGAAAGGAATATGTCAAGGCTATATATTGTCACCCTAGTTATTTAACTTATATGCAGAGTACATCATTTGAAGTGCCTGGCTGGATGAAGTTCAAGCTGCAATCAAGATTGCTGGGAGAAATATAAAATCTCAGATACGCAGATGACACTACCCTTATGGCAGAAAGCAAAAAGGAACTAAAGAGCCTCTTGCTGAAGGTAAAAACTCAACATTCAAAAAACTAAGATCATGGCATCCAGTCCCATCATTCATGGCAAATAGATGGGGAAAAAAGTGGAAACAGTGACAGAGTTTATTTTCTTGGGCTCTAAAATCTCTGCAAATGGTGACTGCAGCCATGAAATTAAAAGATGCTTGCTCCTTGGAAGGAAAGCTATGACAAACTGAGACAGCATATTACAAAGCAGAGACATTACTTTCCCAAAAAAGATCCATATAGTCAAAGCTATTTTTTCCTGGTAATCATGTATGGATGTGAAAGTTGGACCATAAAGAAGGCTGAGTTCTGAAGAATTGATTCTTTTGAACTGTGATGCTAGAAAAGACTCTTGAGAGTCCCTTGGACATCAAGGAGATCAAATCATTCAGTCCTAAAGGAAATCAACTCTGAATATTCCTTGGAAGGACTGTTGCTGAAGCTGAAGCTCCAATACTTTGGCCATCTGATGTGAAGAGCCGTCTCATTGGAAAAGACCCTGATGCTGGGAGAGATTGAAGGCAAGAGAAGGAGAAAACAGAGGATGAGATGTAGATGGCCTCACCGATTCAATGGACATGAATTTGAGCAAGCTCTGAGAGATAGAGAAGGACAGGGATACCAGGCGTGCTGCAGTCCATGGAGTTGTAAAGGGTCAGACAC